>NC_136428.1:83343765-83945015 GCF_052849685.1 Lactuca virosa
ATGATTAGGGTTAAGCTATAAATAGTGCATGCATGTATGCCTTAGATACAACGGTGATTATTGTTATTATTACTTTGTAACCCTAAACACCTTTACAGTCGAAGTTCTTAATCGAGCTCTTCTGAGGTGTTAAAGTTTAATCATTCAACATCAGTTAAACCATTCTTGTGTTCTTCATTACATTGTTTATAGTTTTTCTGCTAAGAATCAATCGATCCTACTAGAACTTTGCTCTAACAATTGGTATCAGAGCAGGAGACTGTGTAATCAATACACATTCCTTCTGTTTGAAGAATTCTTAAGGGTTTCCACTTCTATCAAATATAAAGAAGCCGTCTTCTTCCTGTCGATGGTAACTCTTGTGTTTGATAAAACCCTAATCTCAAGTTTACAGGTCTGATTCTAGCAGTTTCAAGAAAAGGCTCATCATGTCTCACGACGATAATCAAACTAATCCCATCAACATCTCCAACAACATTGGATCCACTACAAGGGTTCCCATTCTTTACACTCAATACTATGAAGTATGGGCGCATCACTTTGAAGATTACATAGTTGGATCTGAAGATAGTGGCTATCTCATCTGGGAAGCTATCACGCTCGGACCATTTGTTCACTCTGGAACGAACAGAACAGTCAAAACTCAAAAAGAATATAATCAGCTTGTGGCGGATGTAGACAAGATGCCACAGGATGAAAAGGACAAGGTGCTGTGTGACGTGAAAGGCATGAGAATGATCAGATTCGCATTACAATCTGACACTTTTCGTTTAGTCGGTTCATGCAAGACGGCTAAAGAAATCTAGGATACGTTAAAAGAACTCTACTCAACCGATGAGGATATAGAACACTCAATCCAAACCTTGTTGCTCTCACAATTTGGAGTATTCGAACAGAAACCTGAAGAGAAACTGATACAAACCTTCGATCGCTTCAATCATCTCCTAAGCAAGATGATCAAACATGGCATTGAAAGAAAATTGATTGAGCAAAAGGTGACTTTCATGAATGGTTTAAGACCAGAATGGATGGCTGTGGTTTCAACAGTGAAAGCTCATGAACAGTTTAAATCATACTCACTCGCGAAACTGGTGGGTATTCTTAAATCCCATGAAAGTGTGGTAACCAAGGAGGCGAAGGTAGTTTCGGGTGTGGGATCGTTGGCCCTTGTCTCAAAAGGCAAATGTATTGTAGAAGAAGAGGAGGATTCAGATATGTCTGAGTGTAACCTTACAGGCGAAGAATATGTAATGATGGTCACCAATCCAAAGACATTTGCACGAAAGAAGTTCCCTGTCAATAAGAACTGAAACTGGCAAGGAAGTTACAGCTCTGACGATAAGAAAGAAAGCAAGTTTGCAGGAGACTCTGGATTCGACTACAATTACTGTCATGGCAAGAACCATTTTGCCAAAGATTGCACGTTGAGGAAGATGGCAGAGAAAAGGGACGGTGAAGATGATGAGGCATATTACATGCGAAAGTTGGAAGAAATAAAGAAAAAGAAGGCAACTAATAGTTCAATAAATGCCTTGATTGTGAAGGAAAATGTGGATGAAGATGAGTTCGGTGGCGTCGAAGTCTGGTCAACTGATTCTGAGGATGAAGAAGTGAGAAAACCCACACATGGAAGAGCTTATGTAGCAAGAGACACTGGTTCGGCTGGAAAATGTTTGATGGTTACAGCTGAAAGACCAACCGAATGTGAACCTAAGGAGCCGAACCTAAATGAGGACAAGTGCTTTGCCGCCAAGCCCGTGAGTGAGAAAATCAGCGATTGTGATCGGCTGATCAAAAAGGTAGAATCCATCCTTGAATCACTTAAAGTTCCAGTAACAAATTATGAAGAAGAATTAAATGAACTAAAATTTAAATTTTCCGACTTAAGTGGTAGTCTCACGCAAACTCGCTTAGCGAATTCTAACCTAACTGACCAAATCAGCAGGGTGTCTTCGAAGAGTGAGGAGAGAAGGATGTGGATTGAGAAGAAGGAGACGGAGTTAAATAGGGCTAGGGATGAGATTATTTATTTGCAACGAGACAATTTAAAGTTTTTAAAACAAAGGAATGTTTTTTGTTTAATTTCTAAACGCTTATATACAAATATTTCTCAGTTGCATTTAAATTGTGAAATAGGGAAAAAGATTCATAATATGATCTTACCCTTCCTTGAATTTAAGGAGGATGAGTTCATCGCTGAGTGTGAATCCATAATGTCCTCAAAAGAAACTTCCATCGCTTAAAAAATCGGTCTAGACAAGATTGAGACCTTTATTGACTCTAAGGAACATAAGTGTATGCTCAAAAATCTTTTAGATGAAAATGATAGGTTGAAAATTAAGTCCGAGACCATTCGAACTTTTGACTCGTCTAACGCCAAATAAATCTCATAACATGAAATGAATATAGAAAATACGTCTGAATTTGATGAGGAAAGTGAGATGAGCGAAATCTCAGTGGAAGATGTGGTTGATTGCTCCGAATTTATGAAGAGCGGAACCGATAATGAAAAACCCCTCATATCTGAGAACTCGGTTGAGTATTCTCGCCTGTCAAAGGACAAGCCACAGAAACTCAAAGAGAAAGCAATGGTCTATCAGAGAGTTCAAACAGTGCCAAATCAAGTATATGCTGTTACAGGGGTCTCTGAAAAACAAACAACAGAACTGGAAATTTTGGTCGACAAAGATAATGCTGAAGGGTGCGACGATTATTTCTGGTCTACCCCTATCGATAATTCAGACGAAACCGTCGGCTTATATGAGCAAACCTCATGGAGGGTAAAAGGGAGATATGTTGCAGAACCCATCAACAAACCCTCAAGTTTTGACAAACCAAGCACGAGTGGAACAAAGGAGATACTAGAAGAACCAAAGAAGGCATCCTATGTACCTTCAAAGGTATCCGAAGCTCAAAAGGAGAAGCCAAAATCAAGCTTCAATATTTATAAATCTCAAAAGCAGATGGCTGAACAGAAATGCCAAAGAAATCAGAGGTACATGAAGAATCTGAATGAGCAAAACCGGTACTGGCAGTCTCAAAACCCTAACTACATTTCTTCCAAGAAAGAGTCAGGCGTCAAGAAAAATGACAAGCCAAACCGAAAGGAGAGTTTTAGTCCAAGTTCTTACTATTCCAATGCTAAGAGCCGAACATCCAGTTTCGGTTCCAACAACAGAGCCGTGAACCGAACATCCAGTTTTGGTCACACCGTCGAGGCTAACAACCGAAAGTCAAGCTTCGGTCCTTCTTGCTACAAACAAAAGTATAATTCCGTGAAGGACATCAAAGGAAAGGGAAAGCTTGATTCGAATTCTAACTTCAACAATAAGAAAAAGTCAGCAAACCCTAGGACTCAAAAGAATATTCCAAAACCATCTAACAACAAACCATCTGTAACACCACAATTTAAACAAGATAAAAACAAAATCAAGGTGTATACAATCAAAAGAAAAGACGAAACCACTCTAATAAAAAGAACTTATTTGGTTGATCTTTCTGTTGTTATTCCTTTTTCTGTAAAAGACTTACCAGGGCCCAAGAAACTTTGGGTTCCTAAATCTGCTTAAATTTGCAGGTTATAAGTGACGAGTAGTTCGATGATGAATGGTACATAGACAGTGGATGCTCACGTCACATGACAGGAAGGAGGGAAGAGCTAAG
Source organism: Lactuca virosa (assembly GCF_052849685.1). Lineage (NCBI taxonomy): Eukaryota > Viridiplantae > Streptophyta > Magnoliopsida > Asterales > Asteraceae > Lactuca > Lactuca virosa. The sequence continues at coordinate 83,347,429 of NC_136428.1, forward strand.
GGAATTTCGGTCCCTTAAGGATGGTGGGTGTGTGAAGTTTGGAAACAATTCTTATGGCACAATCAAAGGATACGGAATGATAACCAACGGAGAATTCTCGATTAGAAAAGTGGCTTACGTGGAAGGATTGCAGCACAACCTAATCAGTGTATCTCAATTGGTTGTCGGAACCGGTTTGAAAGTTTATTTCGATGATGAGGGAACTGAAATAATTGAAAAGCAATCCAAAAGAGTTCTGTTGAAGTCTGAACGCAAGGGAGAGATGTATCCACTAAACATCAATCCAATACGAGGAAAACCAGCATTATGCCTGTTGTCAAAAGCGAACTCTGATGAAAGCTGGTTATGGCATCGACGTCTATCACACCTGAACTTCAAAGACATTAATAAGTTGGTGCTTGGTGATCATGTTCGAGGCCTTCCTCTTCTCAAGTTTGATAAGGAACACCTGTGTGCAGCGTGTGAGCTGGGCAAACAAAGCAGAAAGAGCCATCCTACACGTATCAACACAAAGATTGTTGAAGCTCTTGAACTTCTGCATATTGACTTATGTGGACCTTCGGCTATCGAAAGCTTCGGTGGTAGTAAGTTCATTCTTGTCATAGTAGATGACATTTCACGCTTCACCTGGGTTTTCTTTCTTAAACAAAAATCAGAAGCAACTCCCAAGTTGAAGGTGTTTATTAAGCAAGTGGAAGTGCAGCTGCGAAAGCTGGTGAGGAACATTAGAAGTGATAATGGGCTGGAATTCAAGAATAAAGTTTTTGAAGACTTTCTGGCAGAAAAGGGGATATCTCACAACTTCTCGGCCCCCTACACACCACAACAGAATGGAATTGTTGAAAGACGAAACTGTTCCTTGTGTGAAGCAGCCAGAACCATGTTAAGTTTCGCTTCTCTACCCTTATACTTCTGGGCCGATGTAGTTGCAACTGCGTGCTACACTCAGAACAGATCCTTACTTAACAAAAGATTCTCCATGACTCCGTACGAGATTCTGAACAATAGGAAGCCCAATGTTAAGTTTTTCCACGTATTCGGTTCAAGATGCTTCATTTTCAACTCAAAAGAGAACCGATGAGGGAATATTTCTTGTTTATTCACTCACATCAAAGGCATATAGGGTTTTGAATAAACATTCCAAGCGTCTTGAAGAAACCTACTATGTGACCTTTGATGGCAATTACATGAAGAAAGCTCAAACTAGCGAAAGTACTTTGGGGGAAATTTTTCCATCATCAGGACAAGTCTCGGTTCCCATTTCCAACCTTTTTAAAGAATACATAAGGTTATTTGATGAACCAGAAAAGGATATCTACTCTGAGGCGAAAGCAGCAGACAACAAAATCGACAATCTCAAAAAGATGATCGATGAAGCTGCAAAAGAGATGGAAAATGAACCTCCTAAACAACCGACTGGTGGTCAGCCCTCAACTGACTCGTTAAACAATAGCTCAACGTTCAAGGGGGAGGGCTCATCTGTACCAAAAACAACTCATAATAGTCCAATTGAGGAAGAGAATCCAACTCCAACCGAGGGGCAGAATCCTGAACCTGACATGGGATTCGGTTCGCCATTTGAGGGGGAGAGTGAGAATACAAATGACGAAGGAGATCAATCGGAACTTGAAGAAGAGGTAAATGCAAAATTGGATCATGCATATGACCCTAATTACCCTCCTCTAATGAAATGGACTAAGGATCATCCCCAAACACAAATTATTGGTGAATCATCTGAACAAGTTCTAACTCGTTCTCAATTGAAAGCGAAACAAACTGCTTTATTCTCAAGTTGAATTTTGCATGTTTAATTCGTTTGTCTCCAAAATCAAACCGAAGATGGTTAATGATGCACTTGATCATGCTGATTGGGTACAAGCTATGCAAGATGAGCTTCATGAGTTTGAACGTAATCGAGTTTGGAGGCTGATTCCCACTCCAAAGGATGCTTCTGTAGTTGGCTTGAAATGGGTCTTCAGAAATAAATTGGATAAAGAGGGCAACGTAGTTCGCAATAAGGCTAGGTTGGTGATGAAGGGTTATTGCCAAGAAGAAGGGATAGACTATGAGGAGACCTTCGCTCCTGTAGCAAGGTTAGAATCAGTAAGAATCTTTCTGGCATATGCTGCACATAAAAACTTCGAAGTTTTCCAAATGGATGTCAAGTGTGCTTTCTTAAATGGAGAACTAGAAGAAACGGTGTATGTTGAGCAACCACCTGGGTTCGTAAACGAGAAATATCCTAATCACTGCTATGTGTTGGACAAAGTTGTATATGGTCTGAAGCAAGCACCGAGGGCCTGGTATGAAACATTAACCCGCTTTCTTAAAATGTCAAAATTTAAGCAAGGTTCGGTTAACCCAACCTTCTTCCGAAAGAAAGAAGTTGAACATCTAATCATAGTTCAGATTTATGTCGATGAAATCATCTTCGGCTCCACGAATCCTAGCTTAACGGCCGAATTCAGGAAGTTGATGGAGACTAAATTTGAAATAAGCGAAATGGGTCCAATTAACTTTTTCCTTGGATTGAATATAAGACAGGGATCATAAGGCATTTTTATCAACCAGGAGGCCTATACGAAGAACTTGCTGATGAAGTTCGGTATGAAGGGAGATTCGAAGGTGAAGGTTCCCATGGCGTTTGGCACAAATTTAACACCTTCTCTGGAAAAACCTGCTATTGGCGTAACACTCTATCGACAAATGATAGGTCTCTTATGTATCTAACGGCTAGTAGACCAGACATTATGTTCTCTGTTTGTTATTGTGCCAAGTTTCAAGCGAATCCAAGAGAACCTCACATGGTGGCAGTGAAAAACATTTTTCGTTATCTGAAGCGAACCTCTTCTCTCGGTCTTTGGTACCCTGCTAGATCCAGATTCTTTGTTCAAGCTTTTTCTGACGCCGATCTTGGAGGATGCGGTCTGGACCTAAAGAGCACAACTGGAGCATGCCAATTCCTTGATGGTAAACTAGTTAGCTGGCAGTCCAAGAAGCAAACATGTGTGTCTCTTTCAACAGCCAAAGCTGAGTACATTGCTGCAGCGTCCTGTACCTCACAAGTGATATGGATAGAAAGCGAATTAAGAGACTATGGTCTGAGTATGAAGAAAATACCCCTCTATTATGACTCTGAAAGTGCGATAAAGATATGTCACAATCCTGTGCAACACTCAAAGACAAAGCATATTGCACTAAGATACCATTTCATCAAGGACCATGTTGAAGATGGAAACGTGGAAGTACATTTCGTTTGGTCCTCTGATCAACTGGCAGACATTTTCACTAAAGCCTTACCAGAAGCAATCTTCAATAAAATTGTACAAGGTTTAGGAATGATGGAAGCAGAGTCGGTACCGAACCCTCAAACCTCTCTCTAAAAATTAGACAAGCGAAATAGAGCGAACGCTCGGTCTATTTCGGTTCCAGATTTATCGGGAACCGAAATGAACCGAACGCTCGGTCTATTTCTAGTCCATAATTTTCGGGAACCGAAATGAACCGAACGCTCGGTCTATTTCGGCTCCGGAATTTTAAGGAACCGAAATGAACCGAACGCTCGGCTTATTTCGCTTCATTATTTTATGGTTTGATTTCGGTTATATATTTTGTAAACTTTCTTTTAACTCTTTTTCTTGCTATATTTTATTCTTATTCCTAAAGGTTTTAAAATTTTGTTTTATTTCTATTTTCTATTTTTATTATTTTTCAGAAACTTCAAAAATCCAAAAATATTCTCTGTTTTTAATCTTTTTAGGAAATTCAAAATTCCAAAAAAGTTTTTGCTTTGTTTGTTTTGTTTGTGTGGTCTGTTCATCTTTGTTTATTTCTTTAATAGGTACCAAGTACATTGTTGATACATACGTTGGAGCTAGGTCAGGTATGATCATTCTACGCTGAACTAGTTAAGTGTCCCTAGAAGCATGCTGTTGCATGTAGACCAAAGCCTCCATGACTATGAGTAAGGCCTTAATGATTCGATCGATACCTATCGTTTCTTCCCAATTAGGCTCCTAATTTAACTCAAGTCATGAGCTACCTTACTCTTCTCAAATGAGTTACGAGTTACCTGCTTTGTCACTTCCATATAGCAGGGGTACTTTCGGTTCCTTAACCACCTACTCACAATTCTCCATCAACTTTCGTTTCACCAAAGTAACCCTTGAGACTCTCAGATATTACCACTGAGGTTTATGGTTACACCCAATCTGTGTTTATGATCTTGGATGCGTACACCACATGCTAAGTGAGACCCAAAGTCCAATACCAATAATGAATTGACGGTGAATATTTTTATTCAAGATCTCACTTGTTACCTATCAAAATCTCATTTTATTTTTTGAATGGTCTTTATGAAATTGTCTAACACCAAGGCATTTCCATCCAAAAAGATCCAGTTTATTTTTGTTTTTGAGATTTTTATAATATCTTGTCATCACAAATCTTATCCAACCTACTTGTTCAACATACCACATTGGTCTCACAAGTACTTCATCCAACTTTCGGTCTTATGTTAAGTATCGATGTTCGGTTGAAGATAAGCCACCCTTTTGACCTATTATTTAAAAGAAGCCTTTCGGTGTTTCTTTACAAACACTCGATCGTATTTTCTCGGGAAACCACACAAGCACTTCAAGTCTCTCTTGACTTTGAAGGAAGGGATTCTTGCCCGGAATCATCGGCTTCATGTCTTATTAAAGACATCACTCACCTCCTATACACATTTTGCTTTATTTCTTTATCTTTGCCACACTCTTGCACGAAAATTCTTTGTGATTTTCCAAAATTCTGGTTGATGTTCCACGTGGATCGCTTAAAGTTTTTATTTGGAGCAACAGTGAATTTGAAAAGACAACATGTGGATAAGAATTTGAGCGCGTGAATTTGAACGGTTCCTAAACCCACGCCTGCTGACGTATATATGGGGCAACCAACCTGTCAAATAGCGCTTTTTCAGGCGACGTTTCAGCGATCTCATCATCATCACGAAGGTTCTTTCTCTCTCCTAGCAACGGTATATATAAATGGTTTGTTAGATCAATTGTCTTTTACCGTCTTCAAAAATCTCTCAAGTACACAAGGAAATCAGCAACTGTTCATCTTCTTCTTTGTCTCAACAATGGCGGATTCATCATTGTTCAAGATCAAACTGCATCATCGGCGTTGCTCGTGATCAAACCTAATCACAACTTGATCATTCAACTAAACCCCTTTCTGTATGATTTGTACATGCTCCACATAGTTGAATGTCTCAAGTATTCTCCTCTGGTTATTGCTCTAACGAAGGTGGAATCAGTACCCATGTCATTGCTGTCACAAGTGTATTCTAATGCGTCATACGACAAGAACAAGGAGAGAATCTACTTCAAGATCTTCAATCACAAGGCTTCTATTTCGAAGGCTCAATTTTGCTCCCTGTTAGGGCTTGCCTTCGATGCCTCTGTTATTTCTCCTGACTTCATCACCACAACCCAACTGTTCATGATGTTCTATGAGATGGGCTATACTAATGTTCTTACAACTGTAACCAGGTTTAAGAAGTCATGTTTACCGCCGCAATGGAATGGGTTACTTACCCTTATCCACAAGGGTTTGGCGGAACGGGTAGCTGGTTCTGATGGTACCAGCAAGGGTTTTATGACCATTCTCTATGGTCTCTACAATGACCTTAATTTGGATTATGGATCCCTTATTTATTCGCAACTGGTACAAAGTCTCAACACATCGACACGACATTCGGAGATCTCTTGTGGTCGTTTCTGGACCATCGTTACTAAACGATCCATTGAGTCCTTGCAGATTCCGGTTATGAAGGACCCAATGGTATCTTCTGTGGCTTCTTTTCATACACACAAGATCATCTTCTCAGATGCCACAAAGTTCTCTCACAATGGTTCAATCCCAGAAACTATGTATAGATGTGTGTCAAGCGAAAGCAAGGTGATTGCTCACTATCAAAAGCTTCCTCCCAAAGGTCCAATAGAACTGACTCCTGAACAGAAGGCTGCTTTGGATGCTGTGGAAAAGCCAGCTAAGGTAGGGCAGAGGACCAAAACCAAAAAGGTGGAAACGGAAGGTCCTTCTTCTAAGCCTGTGAAGTCCAACAAGCGAAAGGCTGAAAAGGCTGACTCTTCCGTTCCGAAGAAGATTAAGAAGATGGCCAGGAAACCAAGGAGTCCCACTCCTTCAAGCTCTGAACATGATGAGGAGCATTCAGTTGATGAGGAAGAAGAAGTTCAGCATCATAGTTCACCAAAAGGTAATACACCTCCTCGTTCTCCAACTCCTACTGAACCCCTTAATGACAAGATTCCAACTCCTCCTCCATCTCCACCGAAAACAACAGTTTCAGTTTCGGTTGCTCCCATTCCACCACCTCCTCTATCTCAAATCACCACTATTGTATCACCACTACTACAAGTTAGTACAATTCCTACCTCTACCACTCCTATGCCAACTCCAATCTTTTCCCAAGCAACTACCACAACTACTCCTATCTCCACCACTTCAACCGAACCTCCAGTAAACGTCAACGTATCTGATACGGGGGCGAATACTGAAACCGAACCTCCTGTTTCACCCTCACCTTCAACTGATTCTGGTGCTACTCTTGGCAATGACAATCTTGAGTTTGACTCCAATTATTATAGTCCTTACCGACTCCCTACTGATGACGATGAAGATGCTCCGGCAACCAGACAACAAATACACACTCTTATTGAGAAGCTTGATCGACTGCTCGCTTCTTCTTCAAGTTATAATGATGTTGTGCCGATGGCCTTTCTGGATACTGCCTTAGAACAATATACATGTGCGATTGATAAATCAACTAAGGCGGTTGAAGCGTCCACCTCTTCGTGTCAGAAGGCTTCTACTGATGTTGCAGACCTCCTTCACAATTCAAAGATTTTTCTTGAATCCATTAAAGGTCATGCTGATACGAATGCAGCGAAAGTGAATGCCTAAGTTGACTCTCTCTCTCGAAGTCACTACAAGAAGAGCAAGCTAAATTTGAGAATGTTCGCTCTGAGATTCACGCTGAGAACACTTCACTTCTTAGCTCAGTGAATTCTCATCTTGAAAAACTTCATGCTGATTTAGCAAAGGAGAACACCTTAAGGGAGGATCTTGCTTGTCAAACCACTGCTGTTGAAGTGCAGAAGGTTCAATTGGATCAAGCTGAGCGGGAGATTTCATTGTTAAAAAACCGAACGTGCTGTGTTTCGGAGTTGTGCTGGTGATGTTCAGAACATGCTACACAACATCATTAGTGCTCATGATCCGATTTTGACGTTGACGATTAGGAATCATCTAACCTCCAAGCTCCTTCCTGCACTTGAACTTCTACATGAAATGAAGGGTGTTTCGGAGCGGTTCGTACCTCCAAAACAAGGGGGAGAAGGTGCTCAGACAACTCAACCGAAGGTGACTGTTAAAATAGAACCGAAGGGTAATGAAGCTTCGGATTCTGGTACTCAAGAAAAGGAGAAAGTTCCTGCTGATGATAGTGAGGAAGACGAAACAATTGCCGAGGCCCTGAAACGAAAGAAAAGGGATAAGGAGGTCGATGAAGCTCTTCGTGTTTCGAAGGAAGCTGAGGAGGGGGAGCGAAAGAACAAGGAAAAGCAAGATGCCTTAATTTGTAAAAAGGCCTTGTTTCGTCCTTGGACTATGGAGACGCTCATCAAAGAAGAATAGAGTTTCCAAGCATGTATTGGCTGGAACCTGTAGCTTCCTTTGATTGTGAGTATACGAGGGACTCACAATTCGATATGCCTATAACACGAAAGGCATTTATTTTCCACTGCTTCGATTCAACAGTCCAAGTTCCCTCGCCTCACCCTCAAGTTGACCGTGAACTTATCGATTTCTATCTCAAGTTCGGTCAACCTCAGTATCTGACTTGGAGTGCACAGAAGATTTCCACAGTAAAGGTGCTGAAACCTTCGCCTGCAGGGAAGTTTGTCAACGTTAGTTTCAAAATCACCCAAGGTTCAGACAACTCACTAATGCGAAGGAGTATGAGCCGATCCTGGATCATATGAAGAGGATGTTGGCTTCCTATGTCCATGAAGTTGCTAAAATGGATCAGGAGATTGCTAAGGTTTTGAAGAAGAAACCAACTGTGAAGCCAACTGGAAAGCCTAGAGATGTAAACACGATGCAAATGGGCCGAATTGATTCGACACATCTTACAGTGATGTTCACAAAAGGTGAAGCTAACAGATTTCTTTTCGCTCTTGTGGATAAGCATCTGTTCTCAACCGACTGCTTGGAGCGCATAATCAGCATTATACATCGGTGCAAGCAGAACTCTGAGTCAGATAAGAAGAACTTCACAGACATGCTTCGGTGGTATATCACTTTTCGTCACAATCTACTGGCCATTATACCGAAGGTGTTCAAGACAGTTAAGAAGTATTCTATAGCTCAACCGAACTGAGCTCTCGGCTCCATGGACGCATAGGGGGAGATTGTTGGGTATTTAGTGTTGCGTCATGGGCTGTATTCTGTATATCCGGATTGGGCTTGTCCATCCGTGCTTATTGATTAGGGTTAAGCTATAAATAGTGCATGCATGTATGCCTTAGATACAATGGTGATTATTGTTATTATTACTTTGTAACCCTAAACACCTCTACAGTGGAAGTTCTTAATCGAGCTCTTCTGAGGTGTTAAAGTTTAATCATTTGACATCAGTTAAACTATTATTGTGCTCTTCATTACATTGTTTATTGTTTTTCTGCTAAGAATCAATCGATCCTACTAGAACATTGTTCTAACATATGACATATGGGCCATCGGTCCACATGGTAGTTGCTTATGGTGTCCATGTATGACATATGGGCCGTCGGTCGACATGGTAGTGGCTTATGGTGTCCATGTATAACATATCGGCCATTGGTCGACATGGTAGTGGCTTATGGTGTCCATGTATGACATATGGGCCATTGGTCCACACGGTAGTGGCTTATAGAGTACATGTATGACATATGGTTCATTGGTCCACATGGTAGTGGCTTATGGTGTCCATATATGACATATGGGCCATCGGTCCACATGGTAGTGTCTTATGGTGTCCATGTATGACATATAGGCCATTGGTCGACATGGTAGTGGCTTATGGTGTCCATGTATGACATATGGGCCATTGGTCCACATGGTAGTGGCTTATGGTGTCCATGTATGACATATGGGCCATTGGTCCACATGGTAGTGGCTTATGGTGTCCATGTATGATATATAGGTCATTGGTCGACATGGTAGTGGCTTATGGTGTCCATGGATGACATATGGGCCATTGGTCCAGATGGTAGTGGCTTATTATGTCCATGTATGACATATGGGCCATTGGTCGACATGGTAGTGGCTTATTGTGTCCATGGATGACATATGGTTGATTGGTCCACATGCTAATGGCTTATGGTGTCTATGGTTGACATATGGTTGATTGGTCCACATGGTAATGGCTTATGGTGTCCATGGTTTACATATGGTTGATTGGTCCACATGGTAATGGCTTATGGTCTCCATGGTTGACATATGGATGACGTATGGGCCATTGGTCAACATGGTAGTGGCTTATGGTGTATATGATATACCCATGGATGACATATGGGCTGCAATATTATTGAGCATAATTTTATGGTTTTTCAATTTAAAGAAACGGAAGTTAATTTAGTTTAGCTGGCAAACACGTTTTACTTCTTACCCGAAGTCGCAGGTTTGAATCATACTTATGTCAATAATTTTATTTAAAATTCGTCTCTCTAAATGTAATCAATATTTTTATTTAACTTCATCTTTTATAAATTAAACTGTTCAATTTAATTACAAAGTTGCACATACGTATTGACAAAAATACCCTAACAATTTACGTAGTAACCTTTTTACATTCAAGGGCAATTATGTCAATTCATAGTCTAAACACTTTGGCGCCATAATTTGTAGTCATAGTCATCCCGTCGTTTCAGTTTATCGGCGATAGATCTTCTACAATCCATTACCTGATAAACCAATGAATCGAGTATAAAGAGAATCAGAGTTAAAATTGAAGTAAGAATGCGAGATTGAACAATGGATGTAAATATGATCTTGTTTCAGCTCTATTACGCTTTCGAATGTTTTACAGAGTACAAAGATGGGTCTGTAAAAATCTCTTATCTAACTCTAGTAAATATCCCTATTTATAGGAAACAGAAAGCGTACAAAAAATATACTAAGGCATAGACACTTAAGCTTCGTATAAAAGCGCCTTAGTAAAATAGATTACAAAATATACGAAGAGTGTAAAACATACTTCGACTAATTACAACATATTTGACCCTTACAATCTCCCCCTTTGTAATCATAGTCGAATATCTTAATTTGTAAGAAGCTGGATAGAATACAGCATCACTCTTCGAATTTCTGTGTACCAGGATATTATCTTCTTTAGCTCTTTCTTATCTCCTTCATTTTTCTTCTTAGAATGATTCATACGAACAATTAAGTTCGTATATTGAGACGTTGTATATCTCTCCACTTCGCATGCCTAGAACAAGAAACGTTTTGCTTTTCCAGCCTTGTCCTTTCCTGCGAAGACTAACCCAAAAGGCTTCAAACAAATTTCCCCATCAGCATACTTTTTCAAATCAGCTTGAGTCTTCGTAGGTACCATTGGAGCTTTTATTTCCATACCTTTAGCTGTAGCTAACTCAACATCAGTTAGAGCCAAGCACTCATAATAATTTTCGATGAAAATATTGATGTGAGCAACCCCAAGCTTAAATTCATCAGGTTCAGTGTTTTGAAGATATGAAAAAGACTTGTCTTTCAGAATCAACGCAACTTGTATAAGATCATACAAGTTCATTAATGGAAAATCTGCAATAGTGAAATCACAAATATTTCCATTTGCCCTGGCCACCACGTATTTGATATTTTGGACTGTGTTTTCAAACATCACATCCTTCTTCATACTGATAACTTTCTTGATCTTCACCAACGACCAAACTTCCTCAGGGGCTTTCGCAAGAACAGTATGAAATCTAATCTTCATGTGAGTTCCATCATCCTTTATTTTGAAATTTCCTTCTGCTTTGAATTGTGGCATGATGAACATCATCTCATTCACTGGAAAGTCAAGCTGACTTGTATCAGTATTCGTAAGTAACTCTGCTTTGGTTTCTTCTCAAACGAATACATATGATTATATGCAACCTTGGCTTCAATTGTTTCGTAATTGTACTGTTTGGACGGATCACCTTTGTCCATACCCTTAGGATCACTAGCACGTTGAGTCATTATGCTTTGTATCAACCTTAGCCTTTCAATTTCAGCTTCTGCTTCAGCTTTCTTTTCTTCTTTTGACTTTTCCACAACTTTAGTTTTCCCTTTATCTTTCAAATCTGAATCATCTATTACCTCTTTTGTTTTCGAACCACTCCCACTAGTATCAGCAGATTTACCAATCACAATTCCTTTCGAAATTGGTCTTGTAATTGGCATAGTTGTTACAACTGTTGAAATAAACGGCCCAACAGATGCTACGATTGGCTTTGTTGTTGGGATCTTCGAAGAATACACCTTTCCCACAACCTTCGCATCTTCACCACCAGCCTTCGTATCTTCAAGTTTTCTTTCTCCCCCTTGCACCCCTGTGAAAACAGGTGGAGCATCTGTTGTTGGTAGAAGGCTTGATATACGAGAAAGAGGGGCCAGTTGCTTGTGTAGAATAGCTTCGAATTGTGTGAACTTCTGGGATAAAAATTCCGGAGTAATCAGAGAAGACAAAACTGGCTTGACATATAGATCTTTTAACTCCTTCAACAACGTAATCACTTCCATAAAGTTTTTACTTTCCATTGTAGAAAGTTGAGTAAGTTGAGAACTCAAACTTACATACAACTTGACAAATTTCGTGACAGCATCACAAACAATGTCAATCTTCTAATTCAGAGACGCATAATCCTGTTGGACACTAGCAATCTCTTTTTGCATATCTTCGCTAAGTTCATGAATCTGTAAATTAACATCCTCCCTGACTTTCTTAATTTCCTGAACAAAGAGAACATGTCTTTCCTTTGCAACTGTCTTCAATTCTTTCAAGTCTCCTACAAACTTCGAATTTTGAGAATTGATTCGTAGCTCATTGTTATGATCAATATGATCAACCTTCTCCAAAATTCTCGACTCCGAGTCTCTAACCATCCCAGAGACTTTACTCAAAACCTTGGCTTCGAACATTTTCAACATCGGATCAACTTCCAAACTCAAAACCGACGAACCACCCCCCAGATCAGCTTGAGATTGAATGATGGAATTCAACTTCGTATTCAAAATTTTAAACTGCTTCATCATCATTAGCATATGATCTGGAAAATCTTCTTCTTCGTCATCAAACTCTAATTCATCAAACGTGCCTCCAAAACGCTAGTTGTCAGTTTCGGTTTCCATAAGAATGGTTTCTTGAACAAGCGAATGAATTTTGGGTGAATCAGTGGATTGAGAAGAAAAAATGGAAGTAAATGGTTGATTGATAATATTTTCGAATGTAGGTGAATCAGTGGTTGAAGTAATTGAAATGATTTGTGGAGGTAAAGAAACAATATTCTCGAAGGCAATAGAAGTAGGATGACCTTGATCTTCTTTCTTCGAATCTCCTTCACCCATAGTGACATTTGCATTCGTATTAGATACGCTTGCAGTGATGCCTGAAGGTCGGACCTCCTCAAGAACTGATTTGACAACCGAGACTTCGGGTGGTATGACTATTATCAACTCAGGAGTTGAACTTTCTTTGTTAAGAGTTGCTTCTGGTGTTTCAGGAATTCGTTCATCTTCATCTTCTGTGGACTCAGTGGAGATCACAAGCTTTCTTGTCTTCTTCTTCTTCTTCTTCTTCTTCTGTGAAAGATGTTTGGCCATATCTTTAGCCCTTCGTTTCTTTGACGATCGAGAAACAGGTGCTGGCATTTCACGAAATAAGACACCTTGATGAGTAACCTGAGGCTTTCGTACCACGTTAGGTGTTGGAGACGTGCGTATATGTTTAGACTTCATTTTGATTCTTCGAAAAACACCGGTCTTCGAAGGAATGAATACTTTCTCTTGAGGATCTTCAACAACAGGCTCAATCGATTTAGTCTCAGCAACAGACACTTCGTGTATCACTGGCTCTTCAACTGTAATTGACTTCTTCTTTGAAGATTTCGTAGATTTCAATTCCTTGACGTTCTTTTCAGAAGAACCAGGTTCATTCTTCTTTGAACCCTTGAATTTCTTCTCTTCTCTTGGCAATAAATTCCCAGTTTCAACATTAGAATCAACGTTTTTCAAATAAGCCACCAAGACTGAATTCGTAGGATCAACTCGTTTTAGCATAACATCAGGAATACGAGCCACAAAGGGAAACTCCTCAGCGTTATCTGTGACATCCTTCGGATAGTGGTATGTCTGAAAACAGCTTTTTCTTCGTTATTGGATATCAAAATCCCTTCCTTGTTGTAGAAATATTGTAGAATCAAGCTCCAGTACCTCGCACACGAAATACCATGAAGAGCATTCGTGTTTTCTACACTCTTTTGGAATTCCTTCCATAACTGTGTAGAATAATCCACTTGAAGATCATAGTATAGCCCAGCAACCATGGCATATACTTCCATTCGTCCTTTATCGAGACCAACGGTTCTACCAGTTAAACACCTCAGATGTAACAACCCGATATTTCAAGACAATGTATTGACTAAAAGTCAAATGTGGTAATCCCTTTTTGAATTTATTGAAATAACATCAAAAAAATGAAATGTTCGAAAGTCTCACTTTGAGTGTACTAACTGGTAGATATCGTAACAAGGTTTCCAAAAACATAAAGAACATTAAAATCCGAGTTATAACGAAGGAGTTATGACCAATCGAAGATCCGCAACAAAACCGACAAAACACTGTTAAGCGTAAAATACGAAATTCCGATAAAATACTTTTTAGCCTTAAGTGTCTAAATGAAAGTCGTAGATATCATTAAACCATAAACATACATAAAAAGAACGCCCAAATCTGACTTCGTATGAGGAACGTCGAAATCGGAGCTCGTACGCGAAAGTTACGGATTTTACAAGTTCGGGACACAAAACCCGAGGCTGACTCAGCCTCACGACGTGAGGGAACCATGCTCACGACGTGAGCTCGTGACTGATGGGTTCCAGAGTGTCAGTCACGTTAACTCGTCGAAGAGGATCATGCTGACTAAGCCTCACGACGTGAGCAATCCAAAACTCACGACGTGAGACCCCAAATCAGCCCCTATATATAGAAGCTTAAGGGTGCCGGGTTTGGTGCTCATCTCTTTCCATCTAAGTGTCGTTACTCTGCGCGATTACTTCGAGAAGCCTTCCCGAAGCCCCGGTTTTTCATACTCGAGTCCCGAAGGAAGTTCTACAGTCCCGAGATCCCCGAGAATCCCGAGATTTCAACTCTCTCTAGTCGAAGTTCTGCTCGATTCTTCTCTCGACTACTTCAAAACAACCACTTCAATCAAGTGAGTTCATACCCCCATTTATACGCTTTTAACTAATTTTAAATGCTTTTGAACACTTTACGGGGGGGAATACAAGTAAACACACGGTCAACCCCGTGTGAAAACATCTATCTTTCGTTATACATTTCAGACTGTTTTTAATAACTATCATATGGATCATGTCTAACATACGAAACATCTTACTTCATTTTACCCTCACGGAATGAAATATGAGTATAAATATCATAAGATCTATTTATACGCTTACATCATATTTAGGGTAACCACTTTCGTTATGACATCTTTATACATACAAGAATATACAAATCATTTTATGCCTTTATTATCATTATGAAAAAGGATAATCGTTACAGGAACAAACATATACATTTTAATACGTGACTTAATTGAGAATTCGTGAGGCATTCATCTTCAATATACCTTTTAAAGGTACCACTAGAAGTCCTGTTTATAACCAGAATCTCCCGTCCGGAGAACGTGACAAGTGTGTATAGATCTATACGAGACTAATGATCCCGCGCCCTGACTGCTAGCTACAGTCCCCGGGGTGACAAGTGTCATCTCATTTCGACGCCTAAAGAACGTCGCTACATGCAAACTATGATAGTACGGTTATAAAAACTCACTGGATAGACAATTATTATGGTATTACGTTTAATGGGGAAAAGTAACAAATACAGTTCTTTTCACATTCAAATACAAATCTTCTTGTAGTTTTGTTTTATAATAAGACTATACATCATCTTTTGAGCATGTCATATTTGCTTACAGGTTACGGTCTTGGACATTTAAGACTGCATCTTATTTAGGAAAATATAGGATTTTCCCGCTACAAATACACACAGTTTATACAACGATCTTTCATACTCATTACATACATTTGTTAGAAAATATCGGATTTTCTGGAAAACCTACACGAACTTTTGAATGGCATACATTTTATCAAAACACTACTTATGAACTCACCAACTTTGTTGTTGACACTTTTTCTTTGAAATAACTTGTATTCTCAGGAAAACGCTAAGTCAGGTAGCAACTACTTTTTGAAGACTAACGCACTGGCATTAGTAACATATTTTTTATCACCATATTGTATTTGATATTTAAACATATAACACATGCAATCATGTAAACTTTTCAAATATATTTATATTATGGTGGTGTGTGCTTTCTTTACTATTCAATTGTTATGATACTGTACATGACGTCCTCCGCCCCCGAACGTTTCCGCCGTTCTGGTTTGGGGGTGTGACAGATTGGTATCAGAGCATTGTTTATAGTGAACTAAGTATATCAAAACCATTTATTTTTGATATACAACTATAAACACAGCTGGGCAAAAACACTATGAGTGAGAGTTATACTTTTAAAATGAAATTTTTATAAAGTATACATGCATACATTATCTAACAGGGTCAAAATCATGATGAAAACAATATAGAAGTATTATAGATGAGTTGTGCACTACAGTTATGCCTTGAGATATGTAATTGGAACTGGGATGAATATAGCCTGATCAACTATATTTGTCCGAGAGCCGACGAATGTATACCAGGGAGTAGCTGCAGTGGACAACAAGTCTAAAACTTACCGAACATAACCTCTTTGAATCAAACATAACATTTAGAATACTATAGGAGTATTTGGTAAATGCAATAAGTTTAAACTTTGATACTTCAGTATGTGCTTTAGTTTATAGTAGAAATGGCCAACGGGAAAACAGAAAGCGCTAAGGAAATATACTTAAACTATACCCTCTCATTAAACAATAATTCCTTTCCAGTCAACCTCATGCCAGTCTCAATAAAAAGTTTCGACGTCATCATAGACATGGATTGGCTAAGTTCTCATCGTGCGGACATTTTATGTTACGATAAGGTCGTTCGCCTTAATCTGCCAAATGGCGAAGCCCTCGTTATTTATGGCGACAAACCTAGCACCCCTCTTCGTATCATCTCTTGCATCAAGGCTCAAAAATATCTACGCAAGGAGTGCCACGCGTTCTTGGCACATGTTGTGGATGTGAATCGAGGAATAGAAGACTTCAAGGGCGTGCCTAACGTCTGTGACTTTCCTGATGTCTTTCCTGAGGATCTTCCAGGAGTACCGCCTGCGAGACAAGTCGAATTCAGAATCGACTTAATTCCTGGAGCCACCCCTGTGGCCAAAGCGCCCTATCGCTTAGCCTCAACAGAGATGCAAGAACTATCCAGTCAACTGAATGAATTACTCAGCAAAGGATTCATCCGACCAAGCTTCTCACCTTGGGGAGCACCAGTGCTTTTCGTGAAAAAGAAATACGGATCATTCAGAATGTGCATCGACTATCGGGAACTCAACAAACTTACCATTAAGAACCGGTACCCCCTACCACGAATAGACGATTTGCTCGATCAACTCCAATGAGCAAACTACTTTCCCAAGATCGATCTGAGATCGGGATATCACCAGCTGAGAGTCCTAGAGAGCGATGTTCCTAAAACGGCCTTCCGAACTAGATACGATCACTACGAATTCGTAGTGATGTCGTTCGGACTAACCAACGCACCCGCCGTGTTCATGGACTTAATGAATCGAGTATGTCGTTCGTTCCTGGACAAATTTGTGATAGTATTCATAGATGACATACTTATTTATTCAAAAAGTAAAGAGGAACATGGTCAGCACCTGAGACAAGTCTTAGAGACGCTGAGAACTGAGAAGCTTTACGCAAAATTCTCAAAATGCGAATTTTGGATTAGGAAGGTGGACGTCCTAGGTCACGTGGTCAGCAAAGAGGGAATCCATGTGGACCCTTCCAAGATCAAGGCTATCCAGAATTGGTCTGCGCCAACAACACCAACCGAAATTCGCCAATTTCTAGGCCTTGCTGGCTATTATCGCAGGTTCATACAGAACTTCTCCAGCATTGCAAAACCTCTTACCTCCCTGACTCAGAAGGGTGTAACCTACAACTGGGGGGAAAAGCAAGATACTGCATTCCGAACCTTGAAGCAAGCCCTGTGCAGTGCACCCATCTTGTCCCTTCCAGAGAGGACAGAAGACTTCGTAGTATATTGCGATGCTTCCAATCAAGGGCTGGGTTGTGTGCTAATGCAGCGAGGAAAGGTTATTGCATACGCCTCACGGCAACTGAAAACACATGAGGTTAACTACACCACTCACGACTTAGAACTTGGAGCAGTAGTGTTCGCTCTGAAGATTTGGAGGCACTACCTATACGGTACGAAGTGCACCATCTTCACAGACCACAAAAGCCTTCAACACATATTCGATCAGAAGGAACTTAACATGAGGCAAAGACGTTGGATTGAGCTACTTAATGACTACGAATGCGAAATTCGTTATCATCCAGGAAAAGCCAATGTGGTGGCAGATGCCCTTAGTCGTAAGGAGTACTCTGGCCAAAGAGTGAAGTCATTGACTATGACGATCCATTCACACCTGTCAACACAAATCAAGGAAGCTCAATTGGAAGCCTTGAAACCCAAAATCATGACAGGTGAAGCACTTAGAGGGATGGACAAGAATTTTGAGATCAAAGGTGATGGAGTTCGTTACCTCATGAACTGAATCTGGACACCGAAGTTCGGTGGGTTCAGAGAAATGGTTATGGACGAAGCACACAAGACCCCATACTCCCTGCACCCAGGTTCAGATAAGATGTACCTGGATCTCAAGCAACTCTACTGGTGGCCAAACATGAAAGCAGAAATTCCTACCTATGTGGGCAAGTGCTTGACTTGCGTCAAGATCAAAGTAGAACATCAGAAGCCCTCAGGTCTACTCCATCAGCCCGAAATACCTGAGTGGAAGTGGGAGCAGACTTCCATGGACTTCATAACCAAACTACCCAATACGCAGGGTGGTCACGATACCATTTGGGTGATCGTCGACAGGTTAACCAAATATGCCCACTTCTTGCCTATCAAGGAGACCGATAAGATGGAGAAACTAACAAGAACCTACATCCGAGAGATTGTGCGACTTCATGGAGTACCAATATCTATCATCTCGGACCGAGACAGTAGATTCACTTCAAGGTTCTGGCAGACGCTGCAGAAAGCTTTGGGAACTAGGCTTGACATGAGTACAGCCTATCACCCACAAACTGACGGGCAGAGTGAGAGAACGATCCAAACCCTAGAAGACATGTTGCGAGCATGTGTAATCGATTTCGG
Source organism: Lactuca virosa (assembly GCF_052849685.1). Classification (NCBI taxonomy): domain Eukaryota; kingdom Viridiplantae; phylum Streptophyta; class Magnoliopsida; order Asterales; family Asteraceae; genus Lactuca; species Lactuca virosa. Next base: position 83,366,131 of record NC_136428.1, read on the forward strand.
TAAAGCATGGGACGTCCACTTGCCATTGGTGGAGTTCTCTTATAACAACAGTTATCACACTAGCATCAAGACTGCGCCATTCGAAGCCCTTTACGGCCGCAAGTGCAGATCACCTCTGTGCTGGGCGGAGGTGGGCGACACGCAGTTAGCGAAAGGTCTAGTCCCTGATAGTACTCTCACTGGTCCGGAAATCATAAGGGAAACGACTAAAAAGATCGTTCAAATTCGAGAGCGACTGAAAGCCTCACGAGATAGACAAAAGAGCTATGCCGAAAAAAGGCGAAAACCCTTGGAATTTCAGGTTGGTGACCGCGTTCTACTGAAGGTCTCACCCTGGAAGGGCATGATACGCTTCGGAAAACGTGGAAAGCTAAACCCAAGGTACATTGGACCCTTCGAAATTACTGCAAGGATTGGTCCAGTAGCTTATAGACTCCAACTTCCAATCGAACTTAACAAAGTACATCCGGTGTTTCACGTGTCTAACTTGAAGAGGTGTCTATCCGACGAAACCCTTGTAATTCCACTCGAGGAAATCGAGTTGAATGAAAATCTTAACTTTGTGGAAGAACCCGTCGAAATCATGGATAGGGAAATCAAACGAACTAAGCAGAGTCGCATACCAATAGTGAAGGTTCGCTGGATTGCTAAGCGGGGACCCGAATTCACTTGGGAGCGAGAAGATCAGATGCAACAAAAGTACCCACATCTTTTCCCTAGTTCATAAAATTTTGCTTTGTAATCAATTTCGGGACAAAATTCCCTCTAACGGGGGATGATGTAACAACCCGATATTTCAAGACAATGTATTGACTAAAAGTCAAATGTGGTAATCCCTTTTTGAAATAATTGAAATAACATCAAAAAAATGAAATGTTCAAAAGTCTCACTTTGAGTGTACTAAGTGGTAGATATCGTAACAAGGTTTCCAAAAACATAAAGAACATTAAAATTCGAGTTATGACGAAGGAGTTATGACCAATCGAAGATCCGCAACAAAACCGACAAAACACTATTAAGCGCAAAATACGAAATTCCGATAAAATACTTTTTAGCCTTAAGTATCTAAATGAAACTCGTAGATATCATTAAACCGTAAACATACATAAAAAGAACGCCCAAATCTGACTTCGTATGAGGAAGTTATGATTTTTCGAAGTTTCTGACCTAGCAGTAGACAGCTAAAAACTCGAAATAGAGATGGAGCGGTCTTTAGCCGACACAACCTAAACGAAAGTTGAAGACCCGGACAATAGGAGTACAACAGTAAAAAGTCTGACGAAAATGGACATCAGATGAAGGAGTTATGGAATTTAAACAGACTTTTCCAGGCCCGGCCTGTTAAAAATAATATAATAAAAATAAATTCAAAATTAGCCGACGGAGTCTAAACGAGAGTTGTAGACCCTTTTCACACCTACGCATGCATATAAAGAACGTCAACATCGGAGACGTGAAAGTTACGGATTTTACAAGTTCGGGACACAAAACTCGAGGCTGACTCAGCCTCACGACGTGAGGGAACCATGCTCACGACGTCAGCTCGTGACTGATGGGTTCCAGAGTGTCAGCCACGTCAACTCGTCAAAGAGGATCATGCTGACTAAGCCTCACGATGTGAGCAATCCAAAACTCACGACGTGAGACCCCAAATCAGCCCCTATAAATAGAAGCTTAAGGGTGCCGGGTTTGGTGCTCATCTCTTTCCATCTAAGTGTCGTTACTCTGCATGATTACCTCGAGAAGCCTTCCCGAAGCCCCGGTTTTTCATACTCGAGTCCCGAACGAAGTTCTACACTCCCGAGATCCCCAAGAATCCTGAGATTTCAACTCTCTCTAGTCGAAGTTCTGCTCGATTCTTCTCTCGACTACTTCAAAACAACCACTTCAATCAAGTGAGTTCATACCCCCATTTCTACGCTTTTAACTGATTTTAAATGCTTTTGAACACTTTACAGGGGGGAATACAAGTAAACACACGGTCAACCCCGTGTGAAAACATCTATCTTTCGTTATACATTTCAGACTGTTTTTAATAACTATCATATGGATCATGTCTAACATACAAAACATCTTACTTTATTTTACCCTCATGGAATGGAATATGAGTATAAATATCATAAGCTCTATTTATACGTTTACATCATATTTAGGGTAACCACTTTCGTTATGACATCTTTATACATACAAGAACATACAAATCATTTTATGCCTTTATTATCATTACGAAAAAGGATAATCGTTACAGGAACAAACATATACATTTTAATACGTGACTTAATTGAGAATTCGTGAGGCATTCATCTTCAATATACCTTTTAAAGGTACCACTAGAAGTCCTATTTATAACCAGAATCTCCCGTCCGGAGAACGTGACAAGTGTGTATAGATCTATACGAGACTAATGATCCCGCGCCCTGACTGCTAGCTACAGTCCCCGGGGTGACAAGTATCATCTCATTTCGACGCCTGAAGAACGTCGCTACAGGCAAACTATGATAGTACGGTTATAAAAACTCACTGGATAGACAATTATTATGGTATTACGTTTAATGGGGAAAAGTAACAAATACAGTTCTTTTCACATTCAAATACAAATCTTCTTGTAGTTTCGTTTTATAATAAGACTATACATCATCTTTTGAGCATGTCATATTTTCTTACAGGTTACGGTCTTGGACTTTTAAGACTGCATCTCATTTAGGAAAATATAGGATTTTCCCGGTACAAATACACACAGTTTATACAACGATCTTTCATACTCATTACATACATTTGTTAGAAAATATCGGATTTTCTGGAAAACCTACACGAACTTTCGAATGGCATACATTTTATCAAAACACTACTTATGAACTCACCAACTTTGTTGTCGACACTTTTTCTTTGAAATAACTTGTATTCTCAGGAAAACGCTAAGTCAGGTAGCAACTACTTTTTGAAGACTAACGCGCTGGCATTAGTAACATATTTTTGATCACCATAGTGTATTTGATATTTAAACATGTAACACATACAATCATGTAAACTTTTCAAATATATTTATATTATGGTGGTGTGTACTTTCTTTACTATTCAATTGTTATGATACTGTACATGACGTCCTCCGCCCCCGAACGTTTCCGTCGTTCTGGTTTGGGGGTGTGACATCAGAAAAATACCGAATAAAAAATTCCAGATACTACGAAGACCAGATTTCTTGAAATCATTGATCTTGGATACTTGAGGTTGATAACCCATCTCATTGAACATATGTACAATTTGAGGGAATGAGACATCAACATACGGTGGTGAATTTGGAATTTCAAGAATTTGGCAAAAGAGTTTCTTGGACAATCTGACCTTTTTGTCATTCACCAAATTGAAAGTAAGGGCATCAAAAGCTTTGGAGTATGTAGTTGTTGATCCTGCTTGAGAAAGCCATGACATCGGAACTGAAAACGAACTGAACATTGCCTTTGACAGAACAGAACTCTTCAAAGCAACAATTAACATCTTCAACTCTTCAGGGTATTGAGAAACATCGGCCTCCACTTGATAGTTAGTTCCTTGAATCTTCATAATCGGTAATGAAGACACATCATCAGTGGCTTGAGAAGGGTCAGTATCGACATGAGCAGAAGTCGCCATTGTTAGGGTTTGAAAGATTTGAAGATCACATAGAATTTGGGAATTTTTCCTCTGAACGCGTAAACTGATAATAAACCCTTGAATCCCCTTTTATACGTAACCCTGGAGTTTGAATTTGAAGCGGAATGTGCATTTAATGAAATCCGACGTTGCACCTTGAAAGTCATACCACTACTCCGTAAAAGTAGCCATGTGTCAAAAAGTAACTGTCACTTCTCCTTGAAACCCGGACAGAATACCATACGTCATTGAAAAACAGCCTGTATTGTTTGCCCCAAGAGAATTGTAACCGTTAGCACCCTTCGGATGGAAGTAAGGCTCTTTCACTTTTGGGATGAAAAGCGAAATCATATGCCAGAAGTTTGAAATCATCAGCCTGAGTTGGTATTACTCAGAACCTCAAGGATTTCGTGAGTGCAGTGTTCCAAAGAATTTAAACGAGAAGCAATAATAAGAAAAATTTGGGATACTGTGATGTCAAAATATCTATTTGACACGAAGACAGATAAAACCCCGGGCAAAGATTGCTTCGTTAATCATCAAGAGAGATGATCAACAGCGTGTGTATGTTCCCGTGAAATACAATCAATTACTTGTAGAGAAGTATCAAAGGGCTTCTTTTATAAGGCTTCATGGGTAGTTATAAACATTTCGTTACATATCAACCTAAACATAAGGTGATAAATTGTAACAGAAATTACTTCTTTGACCAGTGTAGTTAGTGACAAGTTTGCTTTGAAAAATTTTAAGTGACTTTGGATTTCGAATGAAACTCACACGGAAATCATATTCATGAAAAATTTGTGATGTATCTTGTTGGGTAACAAACATCATGGGTTTCGAATGTTTGATCAAGAGCACTCATATGAAATGAATATGATTTGGAGTTTCGAATTTGGGTATTGAAACAAATAATTCGTGAAAATCTGGAACCTAGTTCCCCGTCAATTCCTTAAAAGTTTAGAAAATTGGGTTTCACTTTCATCACGGTCTCATGATGTCAGATCATAAACACAAATTTTTGATATGTCTAAGTCTCGATTGGTTTGATCAGAGACATCTAGGACATATGTCTTCGTGTGTGATCGTGTAAGAACTTTTTGGATGAAAAAGATTGATGTAAGACACGAAATGTACCTCTGTTATATTTGGACAAAACAGTAAACTCTTAACTCATTGTGAGAAGAGTCAGGTAGCTCAGGAGACTAATGTGAATACAAGCCTGATTGGGAAGAAATTTTTGTATGAAAGATTGCATTAAGGCTTTCGTACACACACATTGAGTCAATGGAGGCTTTGGACAACATGCTGCAGCATGCTTCTAGGGACAACTTAACTAGTTCAAAATATTCAAAAATGTAAAGATTCGTATGATATATTTACCTGACCCTAGAACCGCAAGCATTATCCACTGTGTATCATCATGAATATTTGCAACAAAGTACTAAAAAGAAATAAAAAACAAAATATTTTTGTTGTTTTGATTTTTCGAAAATAAAGAACGAAATAAAGAGAAAATCATTTTGATGTTTTTAATTTTTCGAAAATTAAATGACAAAACAAACGAAAATCTTTTTGGATTTTTGATTTTTAGAAAATTAAATGACAAACTAAATGTTTTTGTTGCAAATACACGAAATTTTATCAACCCCTGAAAAGTGACAAATTTACGAATTCGAAGGGGTCGAAGCGTTGACTATGAACAGTAACCTCTGAACACTGAATGACATTGCTTTGTATTTTATTCAGCGCCTCTGAATCATTCCTGGTCAACCATCATTCTCATTTTTCGCATGGAACAGAATTTCCATCGATCATTCCAAGTCCTTCTAAAATTTTTACAAAGTATTTTTCATCTAAAGGTTTCGTGAAAATATCAGCTAACTGATCAGTTGTTTTCACGAAATGCACTTCAATATTTTCATCCTCCACGTGATCCTTGATGAAATGATAACGAAGAACTATATGTTTAGTCTTCGAATGCTGCACAGGATTATGACAAATTCTTATTACACATTGAGAATCACAATATAATGGAATCTTTTTCGTATTAATTGCATAATCACGCAATTGACTTTGGATCCATATAATTTGTGATGTGCAAGCAGCAGCAGCTACATATTCTGCTTCAGCCGTTGAAATTGATACACACATTTGTTTTTTCGACTGCCAGCTCACCAATTTGCCATCGAGCAATTGACATCCGCCACTTGTGCTCTTTCTATCAACATTACAACCACCCAAGTCTGCATCCGAATAAGCTTGAACAAAGAACCTAGTTTTCGAAGGATACCACATTCCTAACGAAATTGTTCCCTTAAGATAACGAAAGATATTCTTCACAGCAGTGAGATGTGGTTCTCGTGGATTTGACTGATACCTAGCACAATTACACACAGAGAACATGATATCAGGTCTACTAGCTGTAAGATAAAGTAATGAACCAATCATGCTCCTGTAAAGAGTTAGGTCAACTGCAGGTTTATCTAACGAAGGTGTCAACTTTATGCCAGTTGCCATAGGAACTCGTAACTTTGTGCTATTCGTTAATCCAAACTTCTCTAGTAGATTCTTCGTATATTTTTCTTGATTAATAAAAATTCCTTCTCTGCTTTGATGAATATTCAGTCCAAGAAAATTATTGATTTTTCCCATCATGCTCATTTCGAACTTACTTTTCATCAGATCTTCGAATTCTCTAGATAAGGCAGGGTCAGTTGAGCCCAAAATAATATCATCAACATAAATTTGAACAAGCATTAGATGATTCCCAACTTTCTTTCGAACTAATGTGGGGTCAACAGATCCTTGCTTAAATTTAGATTGCTTCAAAAATGAAGTAAGAGTTGCATACCATGCTCGTGGTGCTTGTTTTAATCCATAAACTGCCTTATCTAAAATATAAACATGATCAGGATGTTCTTCGTTAATAAAACCTGGGGGTTGTTCCACGTAAACTGTTTCTTCAAGCTCTCCATTTAAAAATGTACACTTCACGTCCATTTGATAAACATCAAAGTCTTTGTGAGCTGCATAAGCCAGAAATATACGACAAGCCTCGAGTCTTGCGACAGGGGCAAAAGTTTCTTCATAGTCGATTCCTTCTTGTTGTGAATATCCTTTAACAACAAGTATGGCTTTGTTTCGAATGATATTTCCATCTTTGTCAGTTTTGTTTTTGAAAATCCATTTTAACCCGACAATCGAAACATTTTCAGGTTTAGGAATTAATCTCCAAACCTTGTTTCGTTCAAATTCAGACAATTCAGATTGCATCACAACAACCCAATCTGAGTGTTCCATTGCAACCTTAACTATCTTTGGTTCAATTTTAGAGATGAAAACATTGAACATGCAAAATTCTTGATGAGTATTCAATACCTCATTCTTTGCACGAATTTGAGCTCTTGTTAAAATACCCTCTTGCGGATTCCCAATTACTTGATCCTTCGGATGATCTCTTGTCCACTTTTCCATTGGTGGATAAGCTGGATCAAAGTCCAAAGGTGCATCTTCGTATAAATCATCATTCTCTGAACCTGCAATCGAACAAACATCATTAAAATCATTATTATTTTCATTATTTTCTAAATGCTCCCCCTCAACATCAGCATCCAATCTCTCATTCTCCCCCTCGAAAGAATGCTCCCCCTCAACAAGAGTGTTCGAATCCAAGTGCTCCCCCTCCACTGGATTATTTTGCATACTTTCGCCTATCGCTTGAGAAGTTGATGTTGAATCATCAGTAAGCTTTGTTAATTCAGGGAGATCATTATCATTGGCATTAATTTCAGCATCAACAACATGATCTGAAATACCAAAAATTAAATCATAATCAATATCCAACGTTTGTGAAGGTTCAGATTCATCTTGCATTTCTTTTAGAATAGGATGATTTTCAAAATGCGTTTCAGTTTGTTTAATATAGTAATCATCAAATGTAAGATTAAAAGTTTCTTCCACTTTTCGTGTCCTTTTGTTCAACACACGATATGCGACTGAATTATGCGAATATCCCAAGAAAATCCCTTCATCTGCTTTTGCTTGAAATTTCGTAGGATTATCCTTGAGATTCATAATAAAACACCTGCATCCGAAAACATGGAAAAATTTCACATTAGGTTTTCGATTGTTGAGAATTTCGTATGGAGTGATGTTAAAACGCCGATGGATGAAAGATCTGTTTTGAGTAAAACATGTGGTGGATACTGCTTCAGCCCAAAGATATTGTGGAAGATTCGTATATTCCAGCATAGTCCTTGCTGCTTCGCATAGAGATCTATTTCTTCGTTCAACTACACCATTTTTTTGTGGTGTGTATGGAGACGAAAAATTATGCGAAATTCCTTTGTCCACCATAAATGAATCAAGAACATTGTTCTTAAATTCAGTTCCATGATCACTCTTAATTTTTCGTACAGTCTTCTTCAACATTGTTTCCATCTTTTTGATAGAGTCAATCATGATTTGTGCAACTTCGGATTTAAGCCTGAGAAAATAAACCCACGTGAATCTTGAAAAGTCATCAACAATTACTAAAATGTACCGTTTCTTGTTGACTGTGGAAACTGTCGATGGACCTCACAAATCAATATGTAAGAGCTCCAGTGGTTCAACAATTTTCGAATCTATCGTAATCGGATGACCTTGTTTATGTTGCTTACCAACTTCACAAGATGCACATAAAGAATCATTATCAAATTTAAGTACATGTAAACCTCTTACCAGATCTTGTACAACAAGTTTGTTGATGTATCGAAAGTTGAGATGTGAAAGTCTTCGATGCCAAAGCCAACTTATGTCTGTTGAAGCTTTCGAAAGAAGACATACAGCAGCTTTGCCTACTATCGGATTGATGTCCAAAGTGAACATGTCACCTTTCCTTTTTCATTTGAGAAAAACTTCTTTAGTGTTGACATTCGAAATGATGCTTCCCTCTTCGTTGAAAAGAACTTGATTGCCAGTGCCCACAACAAGTTGTGAAACACTTACCAAGTTATGTTGAAGACCTTCAACATAAGCAACACGATTCACTATGAATTGTCCGTTCGTGATCTTCCCATATCCTTTGACTTGGCATTTTTTATTGTTACCAAATTTCACAACTCCAGCATTCTTTAAGCTTCGAAAATCTCGTAAATTCTCCTTCTTCCCAGTCATGTGACGAGAACAACCACTATCAATATACCACTTATTATCGTATTGCTCATCACATAGTACCTGCAATCAGTGGAAAAATTTAGGTACCCAAGGCTTTTTGGGTCCTTGGAAATTAGATTTCAATTTCGAATGTAATGAAGAACTTTTAACCCAATCACAGACTTTGGTTTTGAGACTATGAATTAAGTTCACATCATCATTTAAAGAAACCGAAACAAACGATTTTGATGGTTTCGGATGTTTACTGACATTACCCTTCGTATTCTAAGTTTGTGATTGTACATTCTTTGCTTTCACTACTGTTTTACATGCTTTGACTGATATGTTCGAAGCCTTAGAAGATGAACTTCCGTTTGATGAAGTATTCACATACTTCTCATAGGCTTCGTGAATTTGCTCCTTTGAAAATGTACTCGACTGATACATTTTTCCTTTGCCTTCAAGACAATGATCAATATTCTTCCTTGAAGTTATCCCTTTTTCATGTGAAATTTTCAAATTTTGTTTCTTTGTGTGATTAGGAAAATTTGGCTTTTGAGGAACGAAATCAACTTTTGGTTTCGTTAGAAAAGATTGAGCATAAGATGTATTAACAGTCGATTTAAAATGTTGACGTTGAGAGAATATTTGTGGTGGATTTGATTCATTTGAAAATTTCCTTGGAATAGTAGTTTTTGAAATTTTCGAAATCTTTGGTTGTTTATGTTGGATTAGTGTCTAAGTCCATAACTATTTTGGTACGTACATGACCCGATTATGAGCATGGTCCTCTTGGGTTGCCTTCAACATAGCAATATGTAGGATGAATTAAGGAGAGAAACGTTTAATTATGATTTATTAATATATTATAAGAATAATATATTAAAGGAGAAATCATAATGTTTAATTGATATTAGTCAAGAATTAATTAAGAATTAATTTTGTGGCTAAAAGAGATTAATTAAACTTAAGGGACTTATTGTGTAATTATAAGATAATTACATAATTGGGCTATGGATCACCTTGTAATAATAGGTTGGACGAATTCTATGGGGAAGCTCATTAGAAATCGTCCAAGGCATGTTCCAGAAGGGGTCCATGGGCTGCTTAGGGCTTAAGCAGTCAGATTAGGGTTTCCTAGCTGTAAACCCTAATATCTAACATATATAAGGAACCCTTATGGCCCCAAAAACGTGGTGAAGTATTCCTTTAAGGTTTCCAGCCATTTTGGTGCCTCCTATCTCCTCCTTCTTCATCCAAGTTGCTTAGTGGTGTTTGTGACTCCATCAGAGGTACAGCACTTGAGGCACTAAGCTTTCTGAAGCTAAGGATTGATTGTTATTGCTATATAACAATCAAATGTAAGATCTAAACCCTAATTTCAGTTATAGTTTATTAGATATAGGGTTTATGGCTTTGGATATCAATTGCATGTTCATTAGAAAAACTAGATCCAAAGCTATTAGGGTTTGCATGTACACCATAGGATTGATGTATTGCTCGAAACCCATCAGTGGTATCAGAGACTAGGATTGTTTGTTAGTGAATTTGATGCTGTTTGATTGATTTTTGCATGAAAAACGAAGTTTTTTTGCCCTCTGAATCTCCGACTCGGCGAGTCAGTGGATGAACTCGGCGAGTCAGGCCGACTCGGCGAGTCCATGGATCTAGCAGCGTTTTTTGGCGATTTTCTTGCTGTTTTGGCTTGGGATACTTACCATAAACGTTTTTAATTCATAAGATCCGATTTTTATTGATATTGGGTGATTATCCTTGCCAAAATAGAAGATAATTGTCAAAATTTAGATAATCTTTTGTTTTATTAGATAAAATTTGATTATTTGTAATTTAGATTTGAATTATCTTGTGAAAAAGTTTCAATTTTTTCCCTTTAGGTTTTATTGTTTAAATTTAAACTTAAATGTTTTGTTTTTGAAATTTAAATAGTTAAACTCTAATGTTTTGAAAGGTTTCAAAACTTGCCCTCAAGTTTTGGAATTTAAATTTTTGATTAAAAGTTTAATTTTGAAATATTTAAATTCTAAACTCTAATGTTTTGAAATGTTTCAAAAACTTGTCCTTAAGTTTTGGAATTTATAAGTTAATTAAAAGTTTAATTTTGAAATGTTAAATTCTAAAACCCTCGTATTTTTTGAAAAAGTTCAAATTGCACCCTTATGGTTTTATTTATTAATTAAGATGTATAATTAAAGGAGATTTTATAAACCCATAAAGTTTTGGTTTACATTTAATTAAAATTAAAAGTATAATTTATTAAACTAGACCACCTAGTATTTTAAAAGTGTAAATACACCCTATACTATATATAACATTAAAAGTCTAATATTATATATATGTATGAGTAAACAGTCAGTCTTACCGTTAGTAGGCCTCATTCACGAAGTTGGTCTATAAGGGGTGTTTAAGGAAATTGCCTATAAAATGGCGATTGAATGGGTATCCACTCTTACCCACCGCACTCTTGACTAGTGGAGGGTCGTTAGCCGAACGGGTAGGATAAGACGAAACCTTCCATTATAAGTATAATGAAGTACAAAGTAACTAAATGCTTTTACAAATTCCCAAATCATAGTTACTTTAGGAAAAATCTGGAATTGTATGCTAATCCATGGAATTACACTTTGTATCCTTGTCGAAACGTTAGTGGAGCGTGTGTGGTTAACCGGCACACTAATTTGGGTTTGGCATTGGTGGCGAAGGGTGGCTCGATGTTTATCATATATCAATGGAGCGTGTGTGGCTAACCGGCACATTTATTAGGTGATAGTAGCAATTGGGTGCACCACGTGATTCGTATGGTTATTCACACCTTGTTAGTGATCCTCGGCATCCCAGTCGCAAACTTGAAGGGCATTATCGAGATTTAACATGCCATTGAAAAGTTCAATGAATCTCAAAAGATCTAGGAGTTTCAATTCGTTTAAAACTTAAACTTCATTTTTGTTTTTCATGGTGGGAATTGGTAAATCGTCATTTACCTACCTTCAAATATTCTGCAACTAGATTACGGCATCCCTCTTCTAGGTTGTAGAATGTTGTGTTGGATCCTAGCCTTGATGTTTCATTTGGGTGTTACATCAAGGATTCTTATCAACTAACTTGAATTTTCTCCCGTTTTGTAGATGTCTAAATCTTACAGTGGTCTTCCCAAGTCCCTTGGAACAAGCTTTCCAAATGAAGATGAAGTTCCACGATACGATCAAGGAAATGAGAGTCATGCTTCACTTCTTCCACCTCCTCCAATTATTCTCCCTAACCCACAAGTTCGAAGGCTTGAAAGGTTCAAGCTCACTCAAGCCTTTTTGGCAAGTAAACACGAAGATGGGAAACCTGTGTGTGCACACATCTTAGAGATGAAGTCACACATTTATAGGTTAAGAATGACGGGTGTCGATATCTCAGAAATGTTGGCTGTTGACTGGGTTTTTAAGTCACTTCCTGAATCATATAGTGAGTTCGTTAGAGAGTACTATATGATGGACCATGATGTGACCCTCATTGATTTGACCTATTTGCTTATAGCTGCTAAATCATAAATGATTTGGCGTGCTGATCGAGCAAATTTGTCTGGCAAATCAAACTCCCAAACTTCAATGGACATTGAAAATGGTGACATTAGAAATCCAGAAAAGCTAAATTCTGAGATAGTTCCTTGTGCCATTCCAAAAGAGTCCATCTGCTTCTACTGCCAAGAGAAGGGGCATTGGAGACGAAGTTGCCCTGTTTACCTGAGAGATCTAAGAGATGGGAGAGTCAAGACGTATGGCTCTGCTTCAGGTAAAATCTATTAACTAACTCTATAAGTTGTTATTCTTTGATTCTTAATACATGATGTGATAAGATTACATTTTGATGTTTTTGCAGGATCGAAGAAAGGAGAGGAAGCTTAAGGAAGAACCGTGATGAATTTGATCATAAAGAAATGGATTTCGATCGCATGGACTCGAGGATCAGATTTTTGAGCTGCTACTCTGGAGTTAGGATAGAATGATAAGAAATATGAAATAGCATAGTTTTTCAGTTGAATTGCATTGTAAGGGCAAATTTTTCCGCAATAAAGTAAATTTTGATTTTTTCTTATTTATTTATCCTTGCAATGGTGTGTATGAAAAATTGATGTTTGATTGTTTCTATTGTTAGCAATAATGGATTCTTTATTATGTTATTTGTGGAAATGTCGAGAAATTGCCAAATAAGGGAAGATTCTCATCGCCCAAGTTTTAGTTGGACAGAAAGTTGGAGTCATGCAACTTGGTTGCGTGATGAATGAGAAACTTCATATTTGGAAATTAAACTAATTCTTTGACAAAGTGTCAAGAGAAGGACTAGGAGATCGAGTACACTAGGTTGTGCGTTGATCAAGTCCACCACAAGAGTGATAAAGATATTCGTCATGATTTACTGAAGTTTAGTAAATATGGTTATACTTATAAGATTAAGTATGATTCTGAGTTGATTAAAAGAGTTTCAATCAATAGAAGAACGAATAAGAAGAATCAAGTAGGCAGAAAGATAAGAGTTTCTCTATTCTAAGAAGAAGGGAGAGTACCTTTTATTGTGTTTTATGATAGGTCTTAATGATTAAGAACCATGTCTCAATTGATCCTCTAAGTGAGTCTTAGTGAAATTGCATGTCTAAGAAGAGGAATCGAGAATTGTAGAAATGGTTAAATCAAGAAGTCAATCATACTTCTTTCCAATATCAAGTCTTAGAGTCAAGATTCTGACATGAGTGACAAGTCTTAAGTAGGTTTATAACACTCGACAAATGTGGAATTTGGAAAAGTTTTCTTATTCTTGCACATTTGAAATTGGTAAGTTGTGATGTCTTGGATAAGTCAAAGACCAACTAAGACTAATTGTATGAAGTGTTAAGCTTGATAAGAAGCTACACTAACTCTTGAATATTTGTTTGTCAAGAAATGTTTCTTGACAAGAGAACCTTATATGTCAAGGAGTCAGTGGGAGTCTTAATGGTCTTGAAAAGTTTCAAGAATAAATCAAGAATAAACCTAATTGATCATCACTAGCACACGACTTGAGGTTTGTAACCTATCGTGGATGACATAATTTTGTTTTCTGCGCCATTCCAGTTAAGTTAATTATGCATCTGAGTTCTATGAGTTCTCATTTGTATGCATAAAGGCAAGCACCTTGATCAATGGAAGGTACATTGATATGTAAGGGTGAGTTGCTAAACTACTTGGAAGACATGGTGGGCACTCGTGTTACCATGAGGCAAGAAATCAAGATTGAGAAAGTTCAGTCCATATGTTTTTGGATTTGTCACAAACTTTCGTTTCGTTTTGGCAAATTCACATGGATAGGAACACATACACCATAAAATCTAAGTGACATAAGGTTTCCTTCCTTCATGAAAATGATTGTGAGGAAATGCTTTCGCTAAGAGAGATTTTAAGAAGATAGCAATTGTGAAAATTGTATTCTCAAATTCGATTATGATTACGGCATCCCTCTTCATAGTTCGAATTGTGAGATTTGGCAATTAGTCTGAACATTTAGGACTTAGTAACATAAGTTCTGAATTTGTCTAGACATACATATGAGCTTTCTAAGGCAAAGGTGTATGAGTTTAAGAAGCTTAGATAAAGGCTTATCAAAGCATCAAGTATTAGAAATATGAACTTAAGGAATTCAATAACCATTGTTCTCTGGAAGTTCAGTTGTTTTCTGAATACATGTCAAAGCTAGTGGGAGCATAAGTGTTATGCTGGTAAGAAAATAATCATCATGATAGTGGGAACATGATTATTATGGTAAGTATTGCAAGTTAGCGATATTAATTATGGAAAACAAGAGTTATACTTTGCAAAGTCGCAAGGGTTGAAAAATTGTTTTGCTATAATTAAGGGAGAGAATATTATACTTCGTTTCAAAATCTAAAGCTTAGATTGAGAAATTTTAATAAATTTAGTCAAAGGATACATAGTGTGTTCTCAAATTTTGATTATGATTACGGCATCCCTCTTCATAGTTCGGATTGTGAGAACGTGACACATAAAATATTATGGCAGAAGATTGATAAAGTATCATATCTTTATGTAAGACATTATGCATCGTGTCCCATATGCTTAGGGTATAGGATCGATTGCAAATGCTATAAGATTTGACCATTCTAAAATTTTCCAAATGCCTAGGGCATTAAGAAGGAAAAAGGAGTAGAGCGGTTTTGGCTAAAATAATGAAACAACTATCAAAGGACGATCTAAGGTTCGCCAAGGGTTTGTTGCTTGTGAGTAGTTGGAAGTATAGTATTGGATGGACCATATCGATATTATTATGAATAGATAAGATTCTATTTAGAATGAGTTGTCATATGGCAAATATGGAAATGTTTCCATATTGGGAGTTGAAAATTGAAAATTTATGTCTAGATTAGAAAACTAAGCAAAAAGACGAGGATATTTCAGTTTCATCTTATCCTCTCGTTCCCAAGTGAATTCAGGTCCTCGCTTGGCGTTCCAGCGAACCTTCACTATCGGGATACGGCTTTGTTTCGTTTGCTTGACCTCCCGGTCCATAATCTCTACAGGTTCTGCCACGAAGTTGAGACTCTCGTTGATCTCGATTTCGTCGAGTGGGATTACAAGAGTCTCGTTGGACAGACACTTTTTCAAGTTCGAGACGTGGAAAGTAGAATGTACGTTACTGAGTTCGCGCGGTAAGTTAAGTTTGTACGCTACAGGGCCGATTCTTGCGACAATCTCGAAAGGCCCTATGTACCTTGGATTTAGCTTTCCACGCTTTCCGAAGCGTATCAAGCCCTTCCAGGGTGAGACCTTCAATAGAACACGGTCGCCCACCTGGAATTTCAACGGTTTCCTTCGTTTATCAGCGTAGCCTTTCTGTCGGTCTCTAGAGGCTTTCAATCGTTCACGTATCTGAACGATCTTCTTTGTCGTTTCCCGAATGATCTCCGGACCTGTGAGAGTGCTTTCAGGAACTCGTCCTTTAGCTAACTGGGTATCACCCACCTCAGCCCAGCACAGAGGGGATCTGCACTTTTGGCCATAGAGGGCCTCGAATGGAGCAGCCTTTATGCTCGTGTGATAACTGTTGTTATAGGAAAATTCGACAAGGGGTAAATGAGTATCCCATGCTTTCCCAAAGTCGATCACACAGGCTCGCAACATATCTTCCAAGGTTTGGATAGTCCTCTCACTTTGCCCGTCGGTCTGTGGATGGTAGGTTGTACTCATGTCCAGCCTAGTTCCTAGGGAACTTTGTAGCGACTGCCAGAACCTCGAAGTGAATCTACTATCTATGTCCGAGATAATGGATATCGAAACACCATGCAGTCGTACAATCTCCCTAATGTAAGTTCTTGTAAGCTTCTCCATCTTGTCTGTTTCCTTGATAGGCAGGAAGTGTGCGGACTTGGTCAATCTGTCGACGATGACCCATATGGTATCAAGTCCTCCCGTTGTCTTGGGCAACTTGGTTATGAAATCCATAGTGATCCGCTCCCACTTCCATTCCGATATCTCTGGCTGTTGAAGTAGACAGGAGGGTTTCTGGTATTCGACCTTGACCTTTGCGCAAGTAAGGCATTTACTTACGAAGGTAGCAATCTCTGCTTTCATGTTAGGCCACCAGTATAGCTTTTTAAGATCCAGATACATCTTATCTGAACCTGGGTGGACGGAATAACGAGTGTTGTGTCCCTCGTTCATGACCAAGTCTCTGAAACCACCGAGTTTCGGGGTCCAGATCCGGTCCATGAAATAATGAGCTCTGCCACCCTTGACCTCCAAGTTCTTATCCATCCCTCTCAAGGATTCACCCGCCACATTTTCAGGTTTCAAAGCGTCGAGTTGAGCCTCCTTAATTTGTGTGGACAAGTGCGAATGGATAGTCATAGTCAATGATTTGACTCTATGACCAGAATATTCTTTCCGATTTAGGGTGTCAGCTACTACATTGGCTTTACCCGGATGATAACGAATTTCGCATTCGTAATCACTGAGTAGCTCGACTCACCGTCGTTGTTTCATGTTGAGCTCCTTCTGGTCGAATATGTGTTGTAGGCTTTTGTGGTCTGTAAAGATAGTGCTTTTTGTACCGTACAGGTAGTGTCTCCAGATCTTCAGAGCAAACACAACTGCTCCTAGCTCAAGATCGTGGGTAGTGTAGTTGACCTCATGTGTCTTTAGCTGTTTCGAGGCATAGGCGATGACTTTACCTCGTTGCATCAGAACACATTCGAGTCCTTGATTTGATGCATCGCAATAGGCAACGAAGTCTTCTATCCCTTCAGGGAGGGATAGTATTGCTGCGGTGCACAAGGCTCGCTTGAGCGTTTGGAACGCTATCTCCTGCTTCTCTTCCCAGTCAAAGGCCACGCCTTTCTGGGTCAGTGTTGTAAGAGGTTTCGCAATGCGGGAGAAGTTCTGAATGAACCTGCGATAGTAGCCAGCGAGGCCTAGAAATTGACAAATTTATGTAGGCGTCTTCGGTGCTGACCAGTTCTCAATGGCCTTGATTTTGGAAGGGTCCACGTGTATTCCCTCTTCGCTAACCACGTGCCCTAAGAATTCGACTCTTCGGATCCAAAATTCGCATTTCGAGAACTTCGCATAGAGCTTCTCCGAACGCAGCGTTTCTAAGACTTGACGAAGATGTTGACTATGTTCATCCTTACTATGAGAGTAGATGAGTATGTCATCGATGAAGACGATGAAGAACTGATCCAAGTAAGGGCGACACACCCTATTCATTAAATCCATGAATACAGCGGGCGCGTTTGTTAATCCGAACGGCATCACTACGAATTCGTAGTGCCCATAACGAGTTCGGAAGGCTGTCTTCGGAACATCCTCCCCTAGCACTCGTAGTTGGTGATATCCAGATCTTAAGTCGATTTTTGAAAAGAAATTCGCCCCTTGAAGTTGGTCAAATAAATCGTCAATACGAGGCAAAGGATAACGATTTTTGACGGTCAGTTTGTTGAGCTCCCTGTAGTCGATGCACATACGAAACGATCCGTCTTTCTTCTTGACGAAGAAGACTGGAGCTCCCCAGGGTGAGAAGCTTGGTCTTATAAAGCCCTTGTTGAGCAGTTCGTTAAGTTGACAGGACAGTTCTTGCATCTCTGCAGGTGCTAGACGATAGGGCGATTTGGCTACGGGGGTAGCCCCTGGAACTAAGTCGATTCGAAACTCGACTTGACGTTACGGAGGTAATCCTGGAAGTTCTTCTGGAAAGATGTCGGGAAAGTCGCGTACTACTGGAATGTTCTGAATGTCTTCCGTTTCTTGGCTCACATCGACCACATGAGCAAGGAATGCATGGCATTCCTTTCGTAAGAATTTCTGAGCTTGAATGCTCGAGATGATACGAAGGTTCGTGCCGGGTTTGTCGCCATAAACTACTAGCGTTTCGCCAGACGGCAGATTAAGGCGTACAGCCTTTTCGTAACACATGATGTCGGCACGATGAAGACTCAACCAATCCATGCCAATAATGACGTCGAAACTTTTAATTGAAACCGGCATGAGATCGATCGAAAATGAATGGCTATCTAAAGTTAGGGTACACCCTATGTATATACTGCTAGTGCTCTTTGTCTTTCCATTAGCCATTTCTACAGTGAACGGTTCTTCAAGTGCTCGTGATTTTTGCCTAAGTAAATGAGCAAAGTTTTGGTTCACGAAACTCCTCTCCGCTCCACTATCAAACAGAATGCATGCATAAGAGTTATCGAGGAGAAACGTACCAGTGACCACTGTGGGGTCGGCAACTGCTTCCTCGTGGCCTATGGCCAGAACTCTTGCCACTCCACCGGCATTCCCTGACTTCGGGCAGTTTCTTTTCTAGTGGTCTACCTCGCCACAACCGTAGCAAGCTTGGCTCACTCCTATGCCGGGGACTTGGTTGATTGGCCTCGCCGGAGCTTTACAGAAACGGGCTGTGTGCCCCTTCCTATTGCAGTTCATACACTGCATTTCCCGACAGGCTCCTACGTGGTGGAAGTTTCATTTGTTACACTTAGGCAAACTTCCAGCGTACTGCTTTGCCGGAGCAGCGGCGGCAGGTGCTATCGCAGCATGAACTGCCACGACCTGTTGCTTTTTGGCAGCCTTCGTCTTTCTCTTGTCATCCCAAAACTTCCGCTTGGAATCAGCGGTTCTGGCGGGTTCTGAGATGGCCAGGGTTGTTGTCGCGGCCGGGGTACGAATCCCCTGGTCTATAAGCCGTTGTACTAATCGCTAAGCACTATCCAATGTAGTGGGGTTGGAAGCCAAAACATTTCACTGGAATGGAGGCACCAGCCCCCATATGTATCTTTCAATCTTCTTCCCCTCTGTATGAACCATGTTGGGATAGAGGGCCACCAGTTCACAGAACCTGGTGGTGTAGGAGACTATGTTGGAGCCCTTCAAGGTTAGGCTCCACAATTCTTCCTTCAGCTTTTGGATTTCGCCCCTCGGGCAGTACTCCTCAACCATTAGCTCTCTCAGAGCTTCCCAGCCCATAGCGTTTGCCACTATAAGGGATAGCGACTTGACATGGCTATTCCACCATGTTAGGGCTTTTGACTCAAAGGTGCAAGCAGCAACCTTGACCTTGCTCCCTTCTGGACAGGAGCAGATTTTGAAAACCGATTCGGTCTTCTCGAACCATTGCGAGAGGGCAATGACTCCGCCAGTCCCTTTAAAGGACATTGGCTTGCAGTTGGAGAAGTCCTTGTAGGAGCACTCTCTCAAGCGTACAGGGGTTTCAACGGGAGTAGATTGAACAGGAGTTTCTCCTTCAGTAGAACCAGAAGAATGATATTGTGCCATGGCTGTAGCCACAGCCGCAGCTACAACAGCATTTAGAGCTGCCGTATCGAATTGAGGAGCAGGCGGTGTTGTAGTTATCGGAGGATCGCGTCTTGTCGATCGACGTGGAGGCATCTTTCACTATAAGTTTACAAAGACGAAGATATTGATAAGAATTTAATAGGACAATTGATGAAAATGACTCATGGACTAACTCTCCATAGCCCGACAGCACAATTGAATAGCACGATTAAATGTAGGTCTAGAACTAACAGATGATAGCGTTTGGATAATAATTTCCATGAGATTAGATATCTGTCAACAATACTGGAATTACAGATGTAATGAGTTCGGGAAAAATGACCTAGAAGTAGGCCTTACATCAACCAAGATGGGAAAATTTTGACAGACAACTACCTAATCAAGACCTAACGGGTCTAAGATTTACAAAGATAGGAAATTAGACTAGAGTTTTTACACTAACTAGGTTATATCCAAAAGAGAAGTCGATGAGACTCTAACGGCGATGAGAACTACTAGAGTGATTTCTTGACTACGACAGAAGACGTTCTATGTCCCTCACGCGCCTATCAGATCTTGCTAGCTGATCTCGAAGTTCCCTGACTTTAGCTTGGGTTTCAGCAAGTTCCCTCTGCAGAACTGCATTGCGGACCTGAGTCCTTTCATGAGCAGACTCTAGTTGGCGAATGCGGACTGTGTTAACGCCATAGTTGGCGTCAATCTCCACGACTCGGTCGATAGTCGCTCGACCTTTCTCGGTGTTCCGAGCAATCCTACGAACCATGATAGGTAGGACCCTGTCAGCTGAACCTCCCTCAGTGAGGTTGTAGAAACTTCTGTCTCCATTCTAGAGAATGGATTGACCCTGTTCCTGACTCCATCTATTCAAGTTTGTGGCCCACAGATGTGTGGGTCCTTGAAATGCTAGACGAGGGTTCAGGTGTGGGTCTTGAGCAGCTGGGGGTAGGTTGTTGACTTCTGGCTCCGAGTCAGAACCATCAGAAAAACCTTTAGCTTCGTGATCATCCAAAGGGATTGGGTGATCATCTTCTGGCTCTTCTCCAAGCCATCCTGCATTGCCGTGGTTGGGGTAGTACGGGTCTCCGGGGTTATGGAATCCAGTCATGATATCTACGCGAGAAAAGGGATAAAGAAATAACTAAATAGACGCACTAATTAGATAATTATAAGACGATCTTTATCAGTTATTTCAACATTTGCGTAGTGCATACCAGTCATATGTAACCAAGACAGGATAGACCTTCGAATAAGTGACCCTCACTCTAAGCCCACAACCAAACAAGGAACAGGAAGTAAAGCAAAGATCACAGATTCTAAGTCTATGATATCCTAGACACATATAACCTTAGTGTATCCACTCAGCAACTATTAACATACTAATAAAGACCTTTAGTTCTCATATAAGTAATTAATAGTAACACAAAATACTCCTATAGTATTTTAAGTTTATGTTCTGTTCTACTGTTCTCGTTGTAGTAGTGTTGGTAAGTTTTTAGACTTGTTGCAACCTCACAACCACACTTAGGCACATGCTAATCACTCCTCGGATAATGTAGTTGATCAGGCTACATCTTCCCAGGGTTGACCATATGTCTCTAAGTCTACTTGTGCTGCCCAACAATCGTAATACTTTTGTTATGTCCTAGTGACACTGATTTTAGTATGAATGCAGGTATGTATACTTGGTTAAATATTTTATTATTTAAAAGTATAAACTCTTTATTAGAGTATTTTAATCCCGCTGTGTTTATAGTTCGTGTATCTTTTATGGGTTGATACACTCGATTCACTATAAACAATGCTCTGATACCAATCTGTCACACCCCAAAACCATAACGGCGGAAACGTTCGGGGGTGGAGGACGTCATGTACAGTATCACAACAATGCAAAGTAGTAAACAAGCAACAACATCATCCATTGCATTAATAATATAATTTCATACAAGTGTGTTCTGTCAAGTTATATAGACACCAAAAATATACATCAAAATAAGAGATGAGTCTTGAACGAGCTCCATCTTCTCAAAACCTGGCACCGGTACCTGTCTACTGGTGACCTGAGAATACAAGTTATTTTGAAAGAGTTTATCAGCTTTAAAGCTGGTGAGATCATAAGTATATTAGTGTCTGTATTTGTATGAAAGCATTTGTAAGATGTTTGTAAGATGTTTGTAAGATGTTTGTAAGATGTTTGTAAGATGTTTGTAAAAGTTTGAATTCTCCTAGAAAACCCTATGTTTCCTACTGAAAGTAGCCTTCTACCAAGGCATCTAGTGTATGGGTGTGTGTCTCTTGTAAGAGTATGTATTTTCCCAAATCTGACTATCATTAACCAAAAATATAGTTTCTACATTATTGTTCATTGTGTGAATATCACAAAGTAAATGTAAAGGGAAAATGATATAGTACTGTAGTGTTGTATTAAGTAACTACTGCTGTACTAATTACTTTAAACCAATTGTTATTTAAAGTACCATGTGATCGGCCTGTATCCTGCTACCGACTCTATAGAAAAACGACGATGTAAGACGTTGTAAGGAATGACGTTTGGCACCCGTAGACTTGCAAGTCCCACTGTAGCGAGCAGCAAGGTCTAGGATAGTCAATCCAGTATAGATCTATACACAAACTCATACGCTCTCCACTTAAGGAGATTTTGGATACAAAACGGGTCATGACAGGTAGTGTCATGCCCCCGTTAAGTGGCTCACATAACTGTAAGTAATGTATATGTATATGTATATGTATGTGCTAGCTGTATTGTGTGTTCTTTCTCTGTCTAGCCAGTATGTTTTGTTTCTCATCACTGTGTATTATGTTTGTTTCTCATCACTATGTATTATGTTTGTTTCTCATCACTATGTATTATGTTTGTTTCTCATCACTATGTATTATGTTTGTTTCTCATCACTATGTATTATGTTTGTTTCTCATCACTATGTATTATGGTTGTTTCTCATCACTATGTATTATGTTTGTTTCTCATCACTATGTATTACTCATGAATGAACTGACTCATTGTATGTTTCATTGTTCTAGTAATAGTATCTTCCTAAACTATACCTATTATAGTTTACTAGTAATGTTGTTTGTGTATATGAACATGTTTGTATACCCTTGCTACCCAAAGGCATTGAACTGAATGAAAGAAGTAACCTTTTATATCTATACACATATACATGATATATAACTAGGATTCAAACGACCTTCAGACAAATAACCCGAATACCCTAAGTCCACAACCAAACAAGGAACAGGAAATAAGGTGAGCTATCAGTCCTAAGTCCTTTCAATCCTACTTATATAATTATATCCATATAGATACACAGAATATAAGTTAAAAGAGTTTAATAAAAGTATTTGATATGAAAAAGAGTTTGTAAAACAGTTTGAAGTAAAACAGTTTGATAACACAGTTTGAAAAGTAAGAAATCCACTTGTTTGGTAGTTATTAATCACATGTGATTGATATAATAACTATAATAGTTCGACTTGTATTCCCCCCCATAAAAGCATTTAAAAACATTTAAAAGGTTAATTAAGGGGTATGAACTCACCTGTAGTGAGTGGTTTGGATGAACTGATGATATAGGATTTCTAGGTGTCAAGTGAAGACTTGTACACACACGATGATCCTAGTTAACATATAATATCACATATATGTATCCAATTAGTCTTTAAACAACTAATTAAAAAAGTTAAGACATCCTAGGACATGTAAAACACCTTATTTAAGTGTTATAAGTCTTAAGGATTGCATCTAAGTGTTGTAGGACATTGCTATTGAGTTTAGGGTTCAAGGGGACCCTTTATTGGAGTTTACGGTTTTGTGACCATAACTCATTGAGTTTACGGTCGTAAACCCATGAGTTTACGGTCGTAAACCCATGAGTTTACGGCCATAAACTCATGGTACTTTTACCATGTTGAGTTTTGAAGCTTTACAAGTCCTAAGAAGCATTCCTACTTCATGTATAAGCCTTAGGAAGAGATTAGGGCACCATTTCACTCCTTTAGGGAGTTTACGGTCCTTGGACCATTTGTATTTGGGTTTACGGCCGTAAACCCAAATGATTTATGGTCTTTTGATGTTTTCAAGTACTAAGCTCATCAAGGAAGGGATCTATGCTAGTTTCCAAGGCTTAGAAGGGACTAGAGCACACTTTGGCACCCTTTTTAGGGTTTACGGTCCAAGGTGTTCTTGGACCGTAAACACCTTTGATCCTTTGTTTCTTGGGTGTTTTCTTGATGTTTAGAAGTGTAACAAGCCTTACAATACACTAGGGTAGGATTACTTACTAGATAGAAGCTTGAAAAGGTGTTAAAAGTCCAAGAACACTAGTGTGTGTTCTTGGTGTTCTTGGTGAAACTTGAAGATCTACACTTTTGGAATGATTTCACGGATGGAATCATGTTAGATCACTAGATTAAGTAATATATCAACTTATTAGGGCTAGAAACACTTACAAGTTGAAGATCTTGAAGAAATTATGGATGATACTTGAGAGAGAATTTGGTTTTGGATCTTGAAAATGTGAAAAGTGATAAATAATGACTAAGTGTCATATTTATACCCTCTTTTAGGGTTTACGGCCGTAAACACCTTTGTTTAGGCCGTAAACTCCAAACTCTTGGAGTTTTGGGACATTATTGTTGCACAATAAACCCTAGGGCATCCTCTCTCCTGGTATCTCCTGAAGTACTAATCTTAAAATACTCAAACTTATTCCAAAAAGCTTGAAAATTAGCATAAACAGTTCTGACTCCTATTATAGTGAATGGTTGTACATAATAGAAATTTCGGGTTGTCACAATAAGCGATTTTCCAGCATATGCAATGTTCTCCGGATGGTCTACAGCAGGTAAGCTAGCATGCCCACATTGTGGGAAACATACAACAGCATTCAGACTAAAGAATGGTAATAAGATGTCATGGTTTTACTGCCATAGAAGATTTCTACATGTAAATCACCCATATAGAAAGGATAAAATAAGTTCAAGAAGAATCATGAAGTGATAGAAGGTCCTCCTCCAAGTAAGAATGGTGAACAAACTTTAAGGGAGATTGAACAATTAGGTTTGGTAAAAGTGACTGAACTAAATGCTGATGATGTAAACAAAAGATGTTGCGATCATGGTTGGAAAAAGAAAAGAATATTTTGGGATTTACCATATTGGAAAACAAACCTCATTAGACATAATTTTGATGTTATTCATATTGTTAAAAATGTATTTGAAAACTTTTTTTACACTGTAATGGATGTCAAAGGGAAGACGAAGGACAATGTAGCAACCAAAAAAATACCTGAAGCTATATTGTAGGAAGAGAAAAGGAGTCGAAGATAATGAAAGAGCATATTACACTCTAGAAAAGAATCAAAAGAAAGTCATATGCCAATGGGTGGAGAAATTGCGTTTCCCCGATGGTTATGTTTCTAATTTGGGGAGGTGTGTTGATTTAACAGGGTGTAGACTGTTCGGAATGAAAAGCCATGATTGTCATGTTTTTATGCAAAGATTGATGCCAATTGCATTTCGTGAGATGTTGCCAAAACAAGTGTGGGAAGCATTAACAGAGTTGAGTATTTTCTTCAAAACATGAACAACAACATCAATCACAACAAAAGACATGGAAACGATTGAAACCGAGATCCCAATAATATTATGTAATTTAAAGACCATCTTTGTCCCTGGTATTTTTAACTTCATGGAACATTTACCAGTACATTTTTCATATGAAGCGAAGATAGCCGGTCCTATCCAATATCGGTGGATGTATCCATTTGAAAGGTTTGTATGGTACATCATAATGTATGTTGCTATTTTTGTAAGCTAATTTAAATAATCTTCACTATAGGTATCTAAATCAGTTGAAAAAAGATGTGAAAAATAAAGCTCGAGTGGAAGGGTCCGTTGTTAACGCGTACTTGCTACGTGAAGCATCTATATTTTGCTCTCATTATTTCGAGACTGGTGTCCCCACACGTAGTAGAAAGTTGCCTCGAACTGATGATGGAGGAGGAGATGAGAAACTGGATGCTAACAACGACATGTTAGATATATTTTCATATCCTGTGCGTCATTATGGAAGATTCACGAATAGAATGATGTCTGATCAGGAAGTGAATGCTGCCTAAACTTACATACTCCTTAATGAAGATAAGATCAAGCATTACATCAGGTTCGTACGTAACATATGCATCAGTTTTAATTATAATAATCATTTGTTGTGTTATTGATATGATAGAATAACATTTACATGCATGATTTTGTTTATTACATTCATAGTAACTTTAAAATGTTATTGAAATGGTGATACAGAATATTTGAAGATCATTTGAATGAACTTATGGGGGATATGGATGAACAGGTCCTTGCAGCTGAAGTTGAGAAGAACTTTGTATTATGGTTTCAAAACTATGTGGGTGTTATTTTTGCATTTTTTAAAATTTATATTATTTTTTGTTATAGTTATAATTAACTCTAATTAAGTGTTTTACCATTATTCATATAGGCACGTAAGATCCCGATAAACAACAAGTCTATATCTGACCTATCCAAAATGCCATTCAAAAAAGTGAAGTTATATAGTGTATACTTTGTCAATGGTTACAAGTTTCATACAGAAGCTCATAGTCTGAACAAATCAACAACCAATAGCGGATTGTGTGCTAGTAGCGAAGGAGGTGATTATTATGGTAAGGTAGAGGAAATTTTAGAAGTCGAGTACCCTGGTTACCCAATTAAAACCACGGTTTTGTTTAAATGTCATTGGTACAATCCAACACCTAACATAGGAGTTAAGGTTCACAAACAATATAACTTGGTCGAGATAAACGTCAAAAGAAAATACAACAAGTTCGAGCCTTTTGTTTTAGCCATGCAAGCCACTCAAGTGTGTTACATTCCTTACCCAAGTTCGAAAACAAACAACTCGGACTGGTGGGATGTATTTAAAGTTAAACCTCATGGTTGGACCGATGCAAATTAGCCTCAGAAAGACGTTGCTTTCCAAGAAGATGAAGTTGAATCAAATGAAATCATTATACCAAGTCTATTTGATACAGACAATTATGATGATGATCACGAAATGTCAAGCAACGGTTCAGATAGTGAAAATAATATTGATGAAGAAGGTGAAATTCATGAGGACGATAATGATGGTATTCCTGACAGCGAGGGTAGTTATGAGTATAGTACATCGAGCAATGAAGAAGAAGAGGATAAATAAGAGTGTAGGAGGAAGAAGATAATGACTAGATGTTTTTGTTTTTAATGTTTTTTGAGATGAAGTTAATTTGTAATTTGGTTTAATATCAATACATAAATGTAAACTAGGAAGAAAGCCCAAGCTTCGCCCCGGGATGTTTTTTTGTGTTTTTATGTCAAAATGTAAAACTATTGACTGTAAAGCCCAAGAGTGTCAAAGTGGCTAAAGAATTGTGGAAAAAACCTAAATGTTTTAGTGTATATTGTGTCAAATGTATAATTTTTTATAATAAGGACTAATAGTGTTAAACTGGCTAAAAAATTGTGGTAAAAATCTAAAGTTTTTTTGTGTTTTTTCACCAAAATGTAAAAGTTTTGTTTCCAAGGGCCAAAAGTGTCAAAGTTACCAAAATTTCACTGTTACCTATAAAAGGTTATAATATTTGAATAAAGTGTTTTGACACAAATATCCTTAGTATTCACATATTTGAAATGATTTCAAGGGGACTTTGGTCTTTTTGCACTCTGAAGCGTTGAGGCGTCATCATACCTCTGACATCACACCGTCGTTATCAGTTCTTCAACCATTCAAAACGTCTCAACTATTCCGGACGATAAATCTCCATAGAAACACTAAAACCCCCAAATCGTCGAAGGGTAATCGTTCTTAAAATCGATTTTCTCCGATAATAGAAACTCCTGTACACCTCGCGACCAGATCATCATAAAGTAAGTATTTTTTTTCATACCCTGTTACAATGTTTTTCATAGTTACGCTTATTTTTTAAAAAGAAATTGAAATCAACTACTCCAATGTCTATTTTGTTAGTAGAATGTTGATTACTAGAAGTCGCCGTTCGTTAGATGATCTCCCAATAGAGATTTTGAGTATGATATTTGTAGTATTAGGGTCAGAATCTGCGAAAGACATCGTCTCTGCAAGACTTTGGTGATTCTCAATAAACATCAACTAATGAATGTATATTTGATCTAATACAATTTTCTTTTTTTGTTATTTACTATGTATTTAAATTTTTGAAGTTCAAAGAAGATGTATGAAGCGGGGGGTGATCCTCAAGTGTTCAGAACAGCATGCATTGACATGATTGAAGGAATGGGTCCCAAAAATCTGAATGTTGATTCATTTATACGCACATGTGCATTGCATAATAACATTGAAGCCATGTTCAGACAAGGAATTGTATGCGTAATTTCATTAATTATATGTAATATATACCTTTTATTAATATTTTGTGTCATTGATGTTATATATTGATATTGTTATTCTGTCAACAGGAAGAGTGCTTCTATTATGGCCATTTTGATTTAGGATTGTCTTTGTTGAGACAAGCAGCAAATGAAGATCATCTTGAGGCAATTTATTTGCTTGTAATGATCTACACTTCAAGAGGGCGTCATCAATGTGATGAAGGTATGTATATATGGTATATATGTAAATTAAATTATATATATAGTTAATTAAAGGCATGTTTGTAGTTTGGGGTTAGTATTTAGTTGTGTTGTGTTGTATAATATTTACTGTTGTATTGAAAAGGATACATTGGATTAATTGATGGATATTTTAATGTGTAGGTTTACAATTACTTGATACCTATTTTGGCTGGGCAGTTCCGGATGATGGGGAGTACACGGGTGTTGTTGATAGTGCCAAAGAGTTGTTGCGGGCTGTTGATGTTGTTCATAGACTTACAACGAATAACATCACATTCCAATGTGAAGACCCACGACATTCTGTTAAAGGTGCATTTGCAATATGCCATGAAGAGGATGAGGATCGACAAAGATATTGCACGGTTTGTCGTTGGTATGTAGAGTATGGCAGGTTTTGTATATTTCTTAAAAATATTAAAGGTTGATAATAGATTGGACATTGAATATTATTGTTCTTATTGTATTGTATATGAAGTTGTATAGTACTACTATAATTTTATTTTGGTTTTGTGTTTACATCATTCTGTTAAAAGGGCATTTTAGTCATTTTTTCTTGCTATGTTGTTTGAGTAGGATGAAGTA
Source organism: Lactuca virosa (assembly GCF_052849685.1). Taxonomy (NCBI): domain Eukaryota; kingdom Viridiplantae; phylum Streptophyta; class Magnoliopsida; order Asterales; family Asteraceae; genus Lactuca; species Lactuca virosa. The sequence continues at coordinate 83,394,990 of NC_136428.1, forward strand.
TACGTAAAACCCATGTTATTTTTGTGATGAAGTATACTTAATGAAATTAAAAATAAGTTTGTAATGAATTCGTTATTAAGGAAAATAATCTACATAGATTATATACTTTAACATGCCCGGTTAATGTAACTAAAAATAAGTTTGTAATGAATTCGTTGTTAATTATTCATTATATACTATGATTTCAAGAAATTATACACAACTTGATTAGCACAACTGGCTTAACCGCACCCTTTTCTAGCATAAGCTTAAGTTCGATTCCGGTTGCCAGCAATATCTACTTCATAATTCATTTTTACATTTTTAGCCATTAGTTTATGCCACATATTACCAATTCAAAAACATTTCATTCAAACCAATAAATGCCGTCACAAATTAGCTACGCGTTTTGTTCCATAGCAAAACAAGCAAACGAAATCATACTCCATAGCAGAATTCCCTAGCAAATACCTACGAATGGTACTTCCATAGCAATTCAACTATGGAATTGGTTTCCGTCACAAACTTCGTTGCATAGTAACCACAATGATGAATTCCATAGCAGCAGTACAACGGAAAATGATTTGGTAACAAATGTCGTTGGAAAATTGCTACAAATTTTTGTTCCATAGAACTATCGGTAGCATAATATCAACGGATATGGAGTCGGTAGCATTTTCCCTAGCAACTCCCACTCTCGCTACCAGAAATAAAATTCGTAGACAATGTGGTAGCAACATTGCTATGGAACGACATTTCATAGCACGATCCATTGCAAATTAACAACGAAAATACGTTCAATAGCGATCGTCCCTAGCAAAATCGCGTTTTTCTTATAGTGTGTGTGGTGTTGCCCTCCCTTCTTGAAGTTGAGGGTTCAAGTCCCGTCGTGGACATAGGTGGCTTTAAGGTGTAGTTTAGGAGTAGGTTAGATTCGCCGTTTAAAAAAAAAACAATAAAACAATAAAAATGGAGAAAAATGAATAGGCTCCTTGGAATAGTGGTAGTGGGATCGAATTGATAGTTGTGGGATTTCATCATCTTAAACTTGTAAATTGAAAATTGCAGATCCGTTGCTTTTTAATATGCCGACATATGAATCAAGATTGCCATCGTTCAACGGGGTAGTTTGTATGAATTGCAGAAAGTTTCAATTAGCAGATTCCATTACGTGGGAAAGTGTCAACCTCGTAGAAAATTTCAAAATATTTTCTCGAATAAGTAGTCCCCCACAGCATGGGAATGTTGACCACGTCGCGGAGACTGAGATACTTACGATATATCATTCCATAATTGTCATGGTTAATAACGAAGGTTTAGGCGATAATAAGTTGGTTATCTGGTCTATAGAGTTCAAGAAGGTGAATGAATGTATACCTGATCCAACACAATGACTTGACTTTCTTTGTGCAGTGATTACAGATATGGATGATGTTTTGCTCAATTAGAACTATCTGATTATAGTTTTTGTGTAGGGAATTTTTTTTAAACCGTTACGAATTAAGGCTTTTCTTCATTGATGAGGTGTTAGAAATGTGTCGGAATTTCCGATGGTTTCAATTTGCATAAATTTCGCCCCTTTCTAATAGTGGAATCAATATGTCATTCGATGAACTCATTTGACTAAAAAAATTATTTGAAGCCTTGATTATTACTTTAAGATCAATTTCATATTCTAATTACGAAAATTGCTGAGAGAAAAGGCAAAACAATGGTAGTAACTTTTTTACTAAGGTCCACTGTTTCGAGTGGATTTCATTCCAAAATATGTGATATTGTGTGGAAATTCTTCAATTTATGGTTATTTTATTAAAACATCTTTATTTATGTAGCTATAATTTTTATGATTTTCTATTAGAAAACTAGATAGGTTAAAGTGATAAAGGATAACTAAATAACGGCGCATCATGCCTGTGTGCAAGAAATTGTCTTCGGTAAATTTGTTGTTTTAAGCATATTCGTAATATTATAATATTTGCTAAGTAATTTTTTAATTGTATATGAAGGTTGCAAAAACGAAAACTTGAATATGACATTTTATTTTCTACAACTTTTTTAATTCTTTAGGTAAATTAGATAGACCTAAAACCAAAACTAGATATAAAATAAAAACTTTGACTTTTTTTTTTTTTTTTTTTTTGTAACATAGAAGCTACCTAATTATTTAGGTAAATTTTGTAATGTAGAATCCGCCTAATTCTTTATGTAAATTAGGTAGACCAACGTATTCCTTCCACTTCACCTTTTAAACTTATTATGAATTTCTTTCGTCCGCATTCCTAACTCCAACTCCTAGTTTTTCACGTTTTCTTTTGTCTCTACAACTATTACAGAACAAGGATAGTAGCATTATTAGTGACAAATATCACCGCAAAAGACACAAAATATTGTTGCTAATATCTTTAGCGGCGACAAGATCGTCACTAAGGCGTCGCCCACAACAAAAAATGTAGCCTTTAGCGGCGACAATTGTCGTCCCAATTGATGCCCCATGTCGTTGCTAATACCTTTAGCGACGACATGTCGTCTCTAAATCGTCGTCGCAATTACCTCGTAGCTAATGCTCATTTGTCGTTGCTAATAATTCTCGTCTCTAATACTCCTGTGTTGTCGTTATTGACGTCGTCCCTAAAGGTGTCGCTGCTAATGTCTTTTTTTTTTTTTTAGAAAAAACATATTTTTTATGATATTAGTTTATGTATATATATATATATATATATATATATATATATATATATATATATATATAAAATAAAATGCAGAGTTAATAAAAATACATAAATAAATAGATACGACGCAATGCCAGATCAAATCGTACTTTCCTTTAATCTTCGTATTTTTTATGATTTATTCAAATTTCCCATAGCAACTCACAACTTTTTTGTTTTGAAAGGTCTAAGATTGTTTAAATCATTTTATCTTTGTGTAGGCCTGAGATAAAGGTTCTACTAAAAGTAGTATGATAAAAACTATAGTAAAAATTTTATAGTTTTTACTAAAAGCCTACCTAATATTTAAGGAATATGCTCATGTGTATCGAAGGCCGTATTTTTCAGTGTCGGTATCTAAAACCTTCCCCGGACAAAGTCCTTTATCGGTAATAGTATAGCCATCTGTTAGTATTGGTCTCACAGTATAAATCTTTGTTAAAATTTCCATGTCATGTAAAGCTTGAAGATACAATCACTGGTACATGTAGAAAAACACGAGCGACATCCATTATATAAGTGCATGCCTCATGCATCAGTTGTTCAAGTACTACCATTAGAGAGGACAACTAGCTATATAGCTAGTGCTCGCAAAAAAAAGATGCCTATAATAGGAAAGATATCACGTGAAGTTGAAATCAAATGTCATCGTCACCTAGTCTTTGAACTCTACAAGCACAGGCCACACGACTCGTCACTCGTCCACCCTGAGAAGGTTGAAGCTTGCCATTTAATTTCTGGTCAATGGGGAGTTCCTGGAGCTGTCATTCAGTGGCACTACTACCATGGTAAACTACTAACGTATGAACTTGTTCTATGTTGGATATATACCAACAACACACATACACACACATCTATGCATGTATATATATGTACAAACTACTTCTGGTTTTTTCGTAGATGGAAAAAAGGAAACTGCGAAAGAAATCATTGAAGAAGTTGATGATGAATTACACAAAATTGTGTTCAAAGTGATTGAAGGAGATATCTTGGAGGTGTATAATTCCTTTAACTTCATCCTTACGACTAAAGATGTGGGCGATAAGAAGTTTGTTATCTGGACTATAGAGTTCGAGAAGGCGAATGCAAGCATACCAGATCCAACATCGTATCTGGACTTGGTTTGTGGAATAGCTGGAAAAATGGATTCTCATTTTCTCAAGTAACCATGATGTCGCCGACATATTAACTAAATAAATGTCGCTGACATTATCAGCTCCAACAGCGACTTGCTTGGTGTTATGGTGTTAAAGGGAAGTGATTGTCCAATAAATAAATGTCAGCTGGTGTATTTATAAATATTGATGCTTTTGAAGATATGTGTTTGTATTGTAAACTAGCATGGTCTTATGGTGTATTTCAGTTACTTGTGTGGGAATTGTTTCATCTTTTGCTTGATTTTTGAAACTAAATTAACTCACTTTTGATAGTCACGTTTGGTGTTTATGCTTTTCTACAAGTTTAAGACTTCGGAGCGGTTTAAGTAATTAATGTGTAAAACTATGGAATGGTTTAAGACTTTATTTTGCTTTTTAAGGTTTTGATCAGCATGACCTTTAAAGCGTTAAATCATTTTGTTTTGGTGTTCTAGTGGTGCTCTTAAATAAATACAGAAGAGAAATCACGGATTCCCATGTAACTAACATCACTCCATGTGGACAAGATTTAAGACTCTCCAGGAATCAAACTCACCGAAACCGATTTAATTAATATGTAGTGTCGTCTTACCATAGAAACTTCATAACACTATGACGTCTTAACTGGTTCAGAACCAAATGAGAGGGCTAGCAATCAAGCAAACAGTGAAAGACAGTATTGTCAATCATTTGAACCAATCAGACGAGTGGAAGATGAACCTTTCTGGATTGGATCATTTACCATAAAATCAACGAATCTCTTCAAATAACTTTTCACCAAAAGTCCAAAACCATAAACTTTACAATTCGAAAATTTTCCTGTGGAGAACAAAAACACGGATTTGATCCCGAGGATATGGAAACGAAAGAAGTTGATGATGAATTACACAAAATTGTGTTCAAAGTGATTGAAAGGAGGAGTGTTGGAGGTGTAAAATCCCTTAATCCTCACGGTTAATATTGAAGATATGGGCCATAAGAAGTTGGTTATCTGGACTATGGAGTTCGAGAAGGTGAATGCAAATATACCTCATCCAACACCATATTTAGACTTGCTTTGTGATGTGGTTGAGATATGGATGCTTATTTTCTCAAGCGGCCATGATGGTAACAATAAAAGAACGTGATTGTCCAATAAAAAAAATATAGTGGATATATTTGTGATGAATATTGAATGCTTGCTTGTCAAGATATGTATTTTTATTTTAAACTAGCATAATTTGTGATTCGAGAACTTTTTTTAATTGTAGGTTATAATTGTTGTAATTACTATATTTCAAGTGGAGAAACCAAGTAATGAAATGAAATAATGGAATCCATGCCTAAGGGATGAAATCTAAAAAGCATTCGCTTCTAAAGTTTTAGTTGCCTTTTGTTCGCAGTATTTTGTGGGATTTTATAGGAATCAGAATTGAATTCCAACCAATTCCCAAGTTTAGATGCATAAATACATTTAAAAGGGTAATCCAATTAAAGATATGAAACAAAATACTTTACTCTATGGTTTCAAGATTCATGAAACCAAAGAAATTCTATTTCTAACTTTCTGGTAACAGATATTGTAAAGTTTTTAGAAAATCTACAATCAAATTTGTGCACTTTATTCTAACTTTCTATAAAATATATTGTAATGTTTTTTAAAAAATCTACAATAGCTAAAGGTTGATATCGGTCTCAACATAGCTTTGGGAACAAGAAGTCTATCTAGGATAGATTTGTAATTTGCTACAAATGTATAAAAAATAATAAATAAAATAAATAAATAAAATAAAAAAAAGTTGTTAGAATTGAATTTCACTAAAAGGATTGGATTCTGTTCTTGGGTTTGCTTTAGGCGTACTAGTTATTTAACCAAGGGAAAGATACCACAGTGTAAAGACGAGATTCTAATGCTTCAGGTTCATTCATTAGATAGCGATATGAAGAACAATTTCCATTTATTCGATAGTGATATGGAGAACAATGTTCATGGAACTCTAACTAAGAGAAGATTGTAGATAATGTATATTTAGACAAAAAAAAATATGGAGGACCTCTTGACGGTTTATGGTGTATAGGCTCTAAGAGATTATCTATAGCCGATAAATTAGTTGGATATTAATATATTTTAAAAATAAATGATATTAATATATTTTAAAGATAAATGATATTTATTAATGTAGTAAAATGAAACTAAGTACTGTAAGGATTTACATAATGGAAAATATTCATTATTCGTTGAAAGGAAACTAATGGTCGTCCATAAAATATCCACTGCCCTAACACCCCCTTTCTACCCCAAAAAAAAAAATCAACACATTTAACATTGCATGAGTTAACCTTTAAGAAACTATTCCCCGTTTGTCGAAAAGAAACTAATTGTTGATCAATCAGGTATTAATACATATTTCGTATTCAATACTAACTCTTCAATTGTAATTCTTGTTGATTTTATATTCTCTATTTATTGTGAGGGTTACAACTATTCATTGTTGCATAACCGATAAATAGCAATACGAGTGTTCCTAGAAATGTAATATGTTTCCGAATAAACTAATTGCTGAAATAAAATATTCGCCATCGACGTGGGTAGCTTATTATATATATATATATATATATATATATATATATATATATATATATATATATATATATATATATATATATATATATTGAAATTTTCAATTTATTTTGCAATTTAATATTTTTTATCATTAAAATAAATGGATAGGATTACATCCAATGTTTTACAAAATCATATGGTCTCATTTGAGCTTGACCCTATATAATTTTTGGATTTTAAACTTTTAGTACGAAACAATCCTTCTAATAATTTATATAAATATTGGATTGTATTGAATGAGCGAGAGAAGAAGTACTAATAAGGGTGATCGTTAGATGGCTATATACATATATCCTACTTCCAACATTGCTTGAAAACCAAAGCGAGAGGCTTTAGGTCCCCTTGGTTACCTTTTGAAGTTTTGACTTTTAAGTGGTCTAATAGTAGATTTTTTTCAAGCTTCTAAAAAGCTCCGCAATGACACGTCATGACTCCAAAACTTGTACAAGTCGTCAAGTTTTACCAAAACGCCTCCTAATCTCATATATATGTATAAAAATGAATAGTAGTTAAAAATACATATAAAAATATTAATTATATAAAAAAAATTGTCTACTTATGGTACGCCTTACAAACGACATGTCTTGCCAATGCTCAAAAAAACTTGAGGTTTGACATTGACACCAAATCACACCTTACATTATTTAGAACATTGATTTTTGTAATCTTTTTTTCTTTAAGATCTGGCTTTTTTTCTGTTCATCACAACCTGTTGTGGTTTGGTTTTTAGTTGAACTAGCAGTTTTCACCGGTTCATTTTCAAGGGTATTTTAGGCTTTAAAAATCGGTGACTAGTTGAACCGACCGGTCCGATTCAGTTTTCAAAATAGCGATTAATTTGATAAATTCGGTAAAAATTTGAACGGAAGGGGAGTTGAATGCCAATTAAAAGCGAAGGAGGCCCACATGAAGATATTTGCTAAATGTTATTTTGCTTTTATCAATATAAAGTATAACTAGATAATTCACTAAAAATAAGGACTTACTTTTTGAGTTTTGTACCAGCGTGTGGTATTTTTAAAAACTATTTACTTAATGATAGTAGTTTTAAACTTAATTACTTAAAGGTAGTAAAAAAAAATTTTTTGGTGAGTTTATTATTTCCTTTTAAAATTACAACTAATCATAAAGTTTTACCACTGTTACAAAGGTTGTTTCCGGCTATACCATGATAGTTTTTGTTACCAACCATGCTATTCCGGCAACTATCCTTTTTCCGATGGAAAACTCAAATAAAAATATAAGTTCAGGATAGCCAAATTAAATTTGAAACACTAACACTAAACTAAAATCAAAACCAAAGCAAATCTCTCTTGAAAATTTGAATCCAAAACCTAATTACGAACTACAAATGATTGATCGTTGTTGATATAAGGCTTGAACTATTCAAAATCAAAGGAATTTGAGAGAGTTTAGCATGGATCAGAAGATGAGAAGAACATGAACACATATATTTGCAAAAATGAATTTGAGATTTATGTTTTTGCAAAGCATATCATGGGCAAACCAATTCCACTTGAGATAATGTTTAGCATAAATTAATAGGTTCAACCGCTTTTATCAAATGACATTTTATTTTCTACAACTTTTTAAATTCTTTAGGTAAATTAGATAGACCTAAAACCAAAACCAGATATAAAAGAAAAACCTTGAGTTAAGTTGTAACGTCTGGTTTCTGGTATGAATTTATTTCAAATTATTTGCATTTTCTTGGAGGACTCGTCGAGTTGGAAGCTTCAACTCGACGTGTCGAAGTTGTTTTGGCCGCGAAGTTTAATGAGTCAACTCGACGAGTTGAGGTGCCTCAGCTCGACGAGTTGGCGGCTGGGAAGGAAACCCTAATTTTAGGGTTTTGCACCCTATTTAAACACCTTAGGTCCCAAGTGTTGGCCTCATTCCCAACCTCCATAGCCCTTAACCCGAATCTCGAAACCCTAGAGCCTCATTGAGTGTTGTGAGCTCATTGTGGGTGTGTTTTGGTGTGTTTGAAGCTCATTGAAGGAAGAGAAGCTTGGTGCAAGATGGTGGTTCAAGTACGAGCTTTCAGATCTTGATTCCTCTACTCCATTTCCAGCACATTTCGGGTATAACGTTCTAACCTTGCTTAATATTTGCTTAGATCTCTTATTGGGTTAGATGGTATGCTTTTAGCCATGGATGGGTGGTTGTTGGGGAAGTAGAAGTCCAAAGTGTTTATTCTTTCATATCTATGATCTTCATGAGCTCTTTTGGCATAATGGTGCGGTCTTTATGGTCTTAAGGGCTTCATGCATTCATTAAGTCCTTCTTTTGGCCTCTTTTGAGCATTTGAGCCTCTCCTAGTCATGCATGAGTGTAAAGTTGGAAACTTTACGTAGTCATTTAGCTTTTAGGGCCTGATTTGCAGTTTCGGGCTATGCTTTTAGTGATTTAGTGCTTAATGATTAAGTCCTTACCTTTTAAGCCTAGGTTTGGCTTTTTAACCCATATTGCTGGTTCTTAGGGGTAAAGTTGGAAACTTTACCCTTCTTGAGGTCATTTCAGTTATAGATCTGAGTTGTGAAGCTCTTAGTTTCGATAAGGTCGGCTTAATGAATTAAGATGTTGGATTTCTGGCGAACTCGGTGAGTTTATGGGTGAACTCGGCGAGTTGGATCGGTTTCTTCCCGACTTTGCAGACTAATGGAGAAACTCGACGAGTTGGTCAACTCGGGCCGTTGACTATGACTTTGACTTTAGTCTTTGACCTATAAGGGGCTTTTGGGCATTTTGAGTGGTATTTAAGGAAATATTTTCTTTTTAGGGGTTGAGTAGAGTCGATATTTGGAGTCGGGATTTGTTCAGCTATCATTCTATATTCGAGGTGAGTTTTTCCTCACATGGTTTTAGCGGGTCTAAGGCACCAAGGCCGACCCTTGTTGATTATGTCAATATACTCGTTGTCTGTGTGATACTTGTATGTGCTTGTGTATCTATGCTTATTGGGCGGGGACTGTATTGCGAGTGTAGGCGGGGCCTGCATCTCTTTGGGTGGGGCCCGTATTGTAAGTGTGGGCGGGGCCCATATATCATTGGGCGGGGCCCGTTTTATGAGTGTGGGCGGGGCCCGTTATGTGATATGATGGAATGTGGTATCTTGGGGAAACTCATTAAACTTTGTGCTTACGGTTTTCAGTTTATGTTTCATGTACTTCCGGTTCCAAGGGAACGAGCTCGGGCTGACCACATCGCACACACCACAAAGATTCCGCGTTTTTATATTTTCTCTGATTTTGATACATTGGATACATTGTTTTGATGAGATGTACGAATGATGTTTGAAAACACTATTTTTATCTATTATAAAATGAAATTTTTAGGACCATATTTTTGGATGTTTCATAGGGTTTTTTTTTTTTTTTTTTTTTTTTTTTTTTTTTTTTTGTAACATACATACCACCTAATTTTTAAGGTAAATTTTGTAATGTAGAAGCTGCCTAATTCTTTAAGTAATTTAGGCAGACCAACGTATTCCTTCCATTTCACCTTTTAAACTTATTATGAATTTCTCTGGTCCGCATTCCCAAGACCAACTCCTAGTTTTTCACGTTTTCTTATATGTCTCTAAAACTCCTACAACACCAACTCCTAGTTTTTCACGTTTTCTTATATGTCTCTAAAACTCCTACAGAACAAGCATAGTAGCATTAGTAGTGACAAATATCACCGCAAAAGATCTTTAGCGGCGACATGATCGTGACTAAGTCGTTGCCGCTATTGTTTTGTACGACACACAATGCCATATCAAATCGTACTTTCCTTTAATCTTCGTATTTTTCATGATTTATTCAAATTTCCCGTAGCAACTCACAACGTTTTAGTTTTGAAAGGTCTAAGATTGTTCTAATCATTTTATCTTTGTTTAGGAAGCAGAGGGCACTTTCGTCTAGTCCTTGGGCTGAAATATGTGCCATTATTATAATAGTGTTTGTCATTGGCGTGAGATAAAGGTGCTACTAATAGTAGTATGATAAAAACCATAGTAAATACTTCAGAGTTTTTACTAAAATCCTACCTAATATTTAAGGAATATGCTCATGTGTATCGAAGGCCGCATTTTTCAGTGTTGGTATCTAAAACCTTCCCTGGATAAAGTCCTTTATCTGTAATAGTATAGCCATCTGTTGGTATTGGTCTCACAGTGTAAGTGGTATATAAATCTTTGTTAAAATTTCCATGTCATGTATAGCTTGAAGATGTACAAGCATACAATCAACGTTACATGTAGAAAAACACGCGCAACATCCATTATATAAGTGCCTCATGCATTAGTTGTTCAAGTATTACCATTAGAGAGGAAAACTAGCTAGTTATAGTGCTCTTAAGAAAAAAATAGATGGCTATAACAGGATATCAGGTGAAGTTGAAATCAAATGTCATCGTCACCTGGTCTTTGAACTCTTCAAGCACAGGCCACACGACACGACAACTCTGAGAGGATTGAAGCTTGCCATTTAGTTTCTGGTCAATAGGGTGTTCCTGGAGCTGTCATTCAGTGGGACTACTACCATGGTAAACTACTTCATCCGTGCTAATTGAATATAAAAACTTGTTATATGTTGGATCTATACCACACGAACACACACACACATCTATGCATGTAAATATGTACAAACTACTTATGGTTTTTCTGTATATGGAAAAAAGGAAACTGCTAAACACATCATTGAAGAAATTGATGATGAATTACACAAAATTGTGTTCAAAGTGATTGAAGGAGATATCTTGAAGGTGTATAATTCCATTAGTTTCATCTTTACCACCAAAGATGTGGGCGATAAGAAGTTTGTTATCTGGACTATAGAGTTCGAGAAAGCGAGCGCAAGTATACCGGATCCAACATCGTATATGGACGTGGTTTGTGGAATAGTTGGAAATATGGATTCTCATTTTCTCAAGTAACCATGATGTCGCCGATATATTAACTAAATAAATGTCGCTGACATTATCAGCTCCAACAACGACTTGCTTGGTGTTATGGTGTTAAACGGAAGTGATTGTCCAATAAATAAATGTCAGCTGGTGTATTTATAAACATTGATGCTTGTGAAGATATGTATTGGTATTGTAAATGCAAACTAGCATGGTTTTATGGTGTATTTCAATTACTTGTGTGGGAATTGTTTCATCTTTTGCTTGATTTTTGAAACTAAAACTCACTTTTGATAGTCACGTTTGGTGTTTATGTTTTTCTATAAGTTTAAGACTTCAGAATGGTTTAAGTAATGTGTAAAACTATAGAATGGTTTAAGACTTTTACGTTGGGCAATAGCCCAGGGCCCTAAAATCGTGTAGGGACAACTTTAGAAATCTGTTAGTGGAGGTTGTTTTTGAGGCCGGTTAAACTGATGGCTTAGGAAATTTAAAAAAAAAAAAAAAAAAAGTAAATTACACGAATAGTCCCTACGGTTTACGGTATTTTGCGTGTTTAGTCTCTAACTTATTTTTTTAACTAAATAAAAAAAGAGTAAATTACACGAATGGTCCCTATGGTTTGGGTTAATTTACACGAATGGTCCCTATTATTTGTTTTTGTTACGTGCAAATTACCTTAAGCTATAGGGACCATTAGTGTAATTTACTCTTAAAAAATCGTTTCCTGTATCTCGCTTATTCGTTATTGATGGGAAAAAAAGGCAAACGAGTTTTCAGTTTTCAGTTTTCAATGTTGATTCAACTTTTTCATGTTTTAATAGCGGTCCGGGTGGGCAGGTTGAGCAATGCCCAAGGCCCTAAAATTATATAGAAATCTGTTGAAGAAATCAGTTATCAGAACATCGATTCATCATCTTCATCAGGGTTTTAACTTATAATTTTCGGATCTGTATGAAATTTGTTGATCAATTAAGCCTTCATCCATAAAAAATCTTAGAAACAATCAGGTAAGAATAAGACATCGAGTTTTGATTTCCAGATTTCTTTGATTTATCTATTTTTTCATTGTCTGATTTCTTCTATTTTATCATCCGAAATCGATTTTGTTGCCCTAGAATCGATTGAGTTCGATGATTAGATCAGAGTATCAAATACAAAAGTGTTTTTTTTCTTCTGATTTCTCTTATCACGCCTAAGTTCTAGACTTTACTCTTGTGTTTCTGGTTTTAATGGTGTTTTGTTATATGTGAATTTTGACTGAATGACTGTTAATCAAAAGACCAATCAAACCGAAATATCGATCAGACCCAAAGACCAATCAAACCCAAGTTCTCGACTTTACTCTTGTGTTTTTGATTTCTCTAAGGCTTTAGACGAAGGTGTGGGCAATTAAGATAAAAACAAAGAAACAGCTTTAGACGAAGGTGGAGGTGGGAACAGGAATATAACGCCCAAAAATGGTGAAGGGGCGGTGTTTGTGCGTTATAACGTCCAAAAATGCCCATAGGGTGTTGCCCATACCCAATACTTTAAACAGTCCTAAAATGTTTTAATTTATACTTTCTAATTTTCTTTACAGTTTTCATATTATGCGAATTTTGATCGTGGAAGTTTCTATATGTAATGAGTATAGGTAATTCAATAATTGAAAAAAAAAATTGCTAAAGTATAAAAGCCTAAATATCGCATCAATGTTTTTTATATATAAAAAGTCCACATTTTTTTAATAATCTTTATATTATCATTATTTTATAAATATGAAAAGATAACAATATGTTTCCTTAAAAATATGTATCCGGAATTCCAAAAAAAAAAATAAAATAAATGGTTTAGCTATGTTATGTATCAAAAAAAAATGTAGGATAAAATTGACTTTCATTACTATTTATGATGATTTTGCTTCTAAAAAAACTCGTCAACGTAACTTTTTTAGCTTTCTTTCCTATTTTATATAATAGCATTGATTTGTATTATTAGTTTTAGGTTGTTTGGCCGAAGCTTTTTTCTTTTTCATTGGTGTGGGAGTCTTGTCCGTAACTATATTATTTTTAATTAATAATTTGTTCCGGATGTGTCACCCTGTTTTACCAATATATATATATATATATATATATATATATATATATATATATATATATATATATATATATATATATATAGGGTTCGGATCCGGTAGAAATCCAAAAAATTGATAGAAACTCATTTATTTTGTCGTGACGCGTTTGCACGCGGCGCACGTACATGGAACGTAATACAGACTCGAGGAAATAATCATGTGCGACGAACGTTCATGGAACATCATTTAAATAGGTTTTTTTTTCTTTTCCATTTATTTTGGTTTTTTTTTCGTTTTCTTATTATTTTTTTTGTTTTTCGTTAAAAAAATTCAATTTTTTTTAATAGATATATGCTCGGTTTTAATGTTTTTAATTTTTTTTTTGTTTTTTTATGTTTTTTTTTATTTTTTTTTGTTTTTTTATTTGTGTTGTTTCTTTTTTTGTTTTTTTTAATATCTTTACTACACACTAGAAGATAGTAGGGATTTTTCTTTTTTCTTTTTTCTTTTTTTTTTGTTTTAATTTTTTGCTTTTTATGATTTTTAAACTAAATATCGGTTTGAGTTTTTAATGTTTAACAATTATAAAATTTTAAATAAGAAGAATATTAAGGATTATAATATTTTCCGTCCATATTTTTTTAATCATATTATTTTTGGATTATAAAATTTTATATTATAAGGATATTATGCATCATACATTTTTGGATCATATTAATTTGGATCATAATATATTGAATTAAATAAATTTTTTGTTCAATACATCATTTGGATCATTATATTTTTTGAATCATAAAAAATATAATAATTAAGGATCATTAAATATTTAAATCAAAATATTTTTAGATCATAACAAGTTAAGGATCATAAAAATATTGAATCATAAATATTTCAAATCATCTCTATTTGTATCATATTATGTTCAACATTTTTTTAAAAACTTTTAATCTTTTAAAATCAAGTTTCGTATCTAAAACACATTTTTTTTAAAATTATTTTTACAATGTCATTAGATTAGTCACTAGAAGTATTCCTTCAATTTTATAATTTTTGGAGATTTTTTTTTCTAGGTTTTTTTATAAATATAAAAAATAAAGAAAAAAATTTCAAATTTTCATGATTGTGCTCATTTTGTAGATAATTAAATTTTAAGAACTTTAGTTTTTTCAGATTTTTTTATCAAAGAGAAAAAAAAATTATGGCCGAAAAGCTAAGTGGGTGAAAAAAAACTCACCAAACAATAAGGGCTGGACAATTGTCATGCTGGGTGGGGGCACATGTCAGCTATTGGAGAGTTCACATGCCGGAATTTTCATTTTCTTTTAATATTTTTGCTTTTGTCACTTATACCCTCCAAACCATTAATTTTCCTGGAAATTATCAAAATCTTGCAATTAATTATGAAAATGTCATAATATCTCGCTAGATTTTGACGATAAATACAATCAAATTCTGGCCTTTTATTCATTCAAACTTAAGGCCAAAAATTGTCCTCACGGTTTCTACCATTTTTTGGAGTTTCTACTTGATCCTTATATATATATATATATATATATATATATATATATATATATATATATATATATATATATATATATATATATATATATACACAAAGAGAGAGAGAGAGAGAATGAGAGAGAGAGAGATGTTCAAATTAGAATAATTATAAACGCAAGATAAATCTGGGCCACATATTTCTTTTTGTCGTAAAATCTTGTAGCTTATCGGCACGACAGAGTAATGTACGTAATATTCAAATGTGAATAAGTATATGCATTTCTCAAGTGATTATATATATATATATATATATATATATATATATATATATATATATATATATATATATATATATATATATATATATATATATATATATATATAATCTGTTTTGTCGTCCCGATATGTTCATCTATCACACCGGTACGTTGAAGGTTTTGCGGAAAATTGAAATATGTGGTCAAATGGTGGTTGTGTTAGTCGCGGTGGTGGCGGTTTATATTTACGAATGAATATTAAGTTCCTCGGCCGCTTCTGTATTCGGGAGGACTTTGCATCAAAAAAATATGTGATCGAGATTTATCTCGTGTTCTCTATTTCATAATTATTCTCATTTGCACCTTCCCCTATATATATATATATATATATATATATATATATATATATATATATATATATATATATATATATATATATATATATATATATATATATATATATATATATATATATATATATATATATATATATATATATCGAACGACCTCATTTTTTATTTTGCTTGGAGCATCAAATCATCTTGGGACGGCCTTTGATCATCATGACCTTTAAGGCGTTAAATCATTTTTTTGGTGTTTTGGTGCTCTTCAATAAATACAAAAGAGAAATCAATTATTCCCAAGTAACTAACATCTCTCCATGTGGATAAGATTTAAGACTCTCTAGGAATCAAACTCATCGAAACCGATTTAATTAATATGTAGTGTCGTCTTACCATAGAAACTTCATAAAATTGATGACGTCTTAAGTGGTTCACAGCCAAATGAGAGGGCTAGCAATCAGCCAATGAAGTAAACAATGAAAGACAGTAAATTGTCGATCATTTGAACCAATCAGACGAGTGGAAGATGAACCTTTCTGGATTGGATCATTTACCTGAAAATCAACGAATCCTTCAGATAATTTCTCACCAAAACCAAAAACTTTACAAGTAGGAAATTTTCGTATGGCGAACAAAAAGATGGATTTGATCCTGAGGATATGGAAACGAAAGGTGTAGGGTCAATATTATACAAAAAGGAGTCAATCACATGATTCATGAGGTTCATCGACATGTGTTTCCTCACTATGGTGTATTTCGGGTGCAAAGATGCACGTATTAAAAGTAAAAACATAATAATTTCTTGTTGAATATATATATATGGTCAACTTTTTTAATATTCTTAGTGTGTATATTTTACAGTTCAACATCAATCCTTCTTCAATGTGCTCGGTTTTTTTATATCAGTTGTTAGGGGATTTAATTTTCAATAGTGGTTCGAGGGTTGTCTTTATATTTTAGACTTTTCGTATTGTACTATATATCTAATATACTCTTATGTACGTGGCACGTGGAGAGGGAACATGTCTGAAATAGAAATCAAATGTAGGGAATTCTTTGGGAAAATATCAAAATTACAAATCAATCTAACAATTTTATGTAATGCTTAAGGACCATTTTTGTAGTTCAAAGATTTTTTTTAACGATCTAATATTGTTCAAAATATCTCATATTTGTTTAGGAAACATATACTTCCACACAATAATAATAGCTAACTTCGGGGCTTAGAACAAGGTTTTGTATTAAAAATAAGTTGTTTAATTTTAAACGACTGAAATAGGTGCGCATTTGAGGGTTGGTCCGGTCCTTCATGCATTATCGGTGATGTTATGCCCATCTGTTGGTATTTGGTCTCTTCGACAGTGAAAGTGGTATAATAATGTTCCATTAAAATTCTCATGACATGCACTTTTAAAGATGCACAACTATAAGTGGAAATAGCAATAATACAGATGCCCAAAACACAAGTGAAAATTACCATAAAGATAGCCCAAAATATGTTGAACATCCATATATAATTGCTTAACGATCGGGTTTTCAACTATTACTACTAGAGTCTAGAGGGGACAACAAGCAAGCTAGGGCTCACAAGAAAATAAATATGGCTACAATAGGTAAGTTAATCCACGAAGTTGAAATCAAAAGCTATATTAAGTTGGTTTATGAAATCTACAAACACAAACCAAACAACTCTGCAGTCATAGCCCCTGATAAGGTTGAAGGTTATGATTTAGTTTCAGGTCAATGGGGGATCATGGATCTGTCATTCAATTTAATAGAACTTCATCCATGGTAAACGATTTCATCTATGATAATTCAAATTGAAACTTTGTTCTATGTTTGATCAATACACACATATTTATTTATGTATTTATGTGAATACTAATTATGGTTTTTTCTGTATATTGAAAAGTGGAAACTACAAAGGAAATGGTTGAAGAAGTTGCTGATAAATTAAACAAAATTGTGTTCAAGGTGATTGAAGTAGGAGTGTTGGAGGTGTATAATCTCTTAATCCTCATGGTTAATATTGAAGATATGGGCCATAAGAAGTTGGTTATCTGGACTATGGAGTTTGAGAAGGTGAATGCAAATATACCTAATCCAACACCATATTTAGACTTGCTTTGCGTTGTGGTGGGAGATATGGATGCTTATTTTCTCAAGCGGCCATGATGGTAACAATAAAAGCGAAGTGATTGTCCAATAAAAAAAATATAGTCGATATATTTGTGACGAATATTGCATGGTTGCTAATTTGTGAATCAAAAACTTTTTTTAAACTCAGGTTATAATTGTTGTAATTACTAGTATTTCAAGTGGAGAAACCAAGTAATGAATTGAAATAATGGAATCCATGTCTAACGGATGAAACCTAAAATGCATTCGGTGCTAAAGTCTTAGTTGCCTTTTGTTCGCAATATTTTGTGCGATTTTTCACGAATAAAAATTGAATTCCGACCAACTCCCACGTGTAGATGCAAAAATACATTTAAAAAGGTAATCCAAATAAATTCAACAAAATACTTTACTCCATGGTTTCCAGATTCATGAAACCCCATAGATTTGCGCACTTTATTTTGTTGAAAGACAACCACTAAATGTTGATACCTGCCTTAACATAATTTTGGGAAAAAAAAAGTCTATCTAGGATCAGTGTTGTAAAACTCACCGAGTTGGAGGATTACTCGTCCGAGTACTCCCTAGTCGACCCCTTACTGAGGCTAGTTACAGAATCCGGTGGACTTGCCTGGAATAATGCTCATACAGTATGTTCGTGTTACTACCGTTGTCTATGTAGACACGGTGTACTTGCGTTTGGCGTATGTAGGCAATGATCAGGAGTGAATTCATGGGTCCCAATTTGGTGGTCGTGAGTCATCAATCGAAAATTTAATTTTGAGAATGTTACCAGATATTACCTTGGTGTCACCCTTTGCTTTATGGGGCTCGCTTCTCTTTTGTGTTCTGGCGATGGTGAAGATGCCGCTCTTTTTCTCTGGGCGCTTGCCTGCGTCCTTCTAAGTTCGGTCAATCTGCTGATCGGCATCAAACTTGTATCTCAGATCCTTTGCGATGTCGAAGAGTTCGCCCTTTAGCTTCTTCTCTTCAATCTCTTTCTTCAGCACCATACACTCACCGGTATCGCGAGTTTTGCTCTTGTGGAACTCATAATATTTGCCCTTCTCTTTGTCTGTCTTCAGAGGAGTTTTCCCAATGTCATGGATATCGGTTCGATGATGTCGATGTCCATCTTTTCCAAATTGGCGGTATCTCCGTGATGGATATCGCGAGTGTCGGTTGTGTATTTCATGGCCCCCATCTTGACACTCTCTATGGCCGGTGTTGGGGAGAGAGATTGCCTCTTTTTATTTCATGTATGCATTGGAAACGATCTTTAGATTGGCGTCTTTTCTCTCTTCACCTTCGATTTGTCTGAGATATTTCTCAACTCTGTAGTTGAGATCGTCCCTCGACAAAGGTACCGTCCCCTGCATCTTTTCGAAAGAGGGTCGGGGAGGAGGCCTTAGATGAAAGCGTAGTTACAAGGAACTCCTCGTGGTCCGGGTCGTTGAGTTTGCATCTCCTTCCCCTTCTTTAGTTGCATAAAATTATTGAGAAAAAGGTACCTTAACTACTCGAAGCTTGAAATACTTCCAGGTCGTAGTTCCTTGAACCATTTTCCTATGTTTCTCGATAGTGTAACAGGGAAATATGTGCACATGAAACGCTTGTCCATCCTTAGCGACGTCATTGTCCACTCATAAGTGTCCATATGCTCGTGGGGGTCGGTTGTACCATCACACTTGGGGATTATTGGTATCATCGTCGAGTGTGGAATCTCGTACTGCAAGAGCTCCTTAAAAAAAGCAGAGTTTCTACTTCTCACCGGGTTTTCCATGTGTGGTTATGGGAATCCACCGTACATCATTAATTGTTCGGCATAGTACGGGTTCTCATACGTTTGGTTGTACATCGTTTCTTGTGAGATGTACGGTTGTTGTTGGGAGCTCGATTGTGTACTTTGCTGCAGCTGTGAGCCGGCTTCCGACTGCTGGAGCATGTTCGGACTCGAACCCTAAGTTTGTTGAGCTATATTGAGTTGTTGCACCGCTGAAAAGTGAGGGTTGGATTCTTGTGATCGTTGGAAGTAGGGGTTGAACATCAGATGTTGTTGAGTGAAGAGCGGAATGTGTGACTTTTTCGTAATTGGGAAGAACTGATAGCTCGACATTGGATATTGTACAGAGGACAGTATGGTTCCCGGGGACCAATTGTTCGTCCATGCATGTTGTGGTAGCGATTGCGGCTGAGAGAACACTGGTTGTGACTGCTGAAATGAAAGTTGTGGTTACTGAGTCACTGTCGTCTGAGGCATTATAGTCGTGGTTGTAACCAAGTTCTCTGTTGTGACGGGTGACGGTCGCCATAAGGTGGCTATTGTTGCCACTACGGTTCCCGTTATTGGACATGATGCTTGTGTCAATGGTGTATGGATGGAGGGATGTCCTTCTGATGCGGATGCATGTGCACCGTCGAGCGATGATATGGATCTGGGCAGACTCATCTCTCCTCCGCCGGACGCCGCAGGTCCCTTTTCCATCATTGGTGACGTCTAGGGTCGCATCAAGGTTGTATAACACTTAGTACAAGCCTGGATAACACCAAAATGATGTGATATATGCTATGGACTTAACACTGTCACTAGTTGGTTCCAGTTGAGTTGATCCATGTAATCACATCAATGATGAAATAACGTCAGTCGACATCCGGGAGGTGGTCTCGGGACAAAGCTCCGGCGGTCTAGTTAGTGTTTGTATGAGAGTAAGGTAATTAGAGTTTGAGATGAAGATGGGGCGATCCCTTCTTTTATAGAAAGAGGATCTTTTTATACATGTTCCTTTCTATGCACGATCCTAACGATGCTTTTTGTCCCGTCTAGGCCGATGGGACGTGGAGGGGTCCAATTGGAGGATCGTGCACCACTAATGATCATCTGCTATTGGTGAAGAGTAGACAGTGGACAGTGCCTTGGGTGCAACACGTGTCACTCCGGGAGGCGACCAGCTGTATGTTGTCCTAGTATACACCGGAGATTTTCGTCAAGAATCGGACATAGGCGCGAGGGCGCCAAGCAGGAGGGTCCTAGCACAAGGTCGAGGGCCCAAGTCTGGCAATAGGATAGATTTGCGACCTTTAGCTAGGTCATCCTAAAGATAGCGGTTCTATTATTGTTATCGTATTCCTAGTAGGATACATTCACAAATCTGGATTAATAGGGAGTTTTGGTAACATGCCTGGATCTTTGGGTCCAAAACCTTCATTTTGACCTAATAGAGTCCAAGACATGCATTGTACATGCATGTCTAGAAAGTAAAGGTTTTTATGTTGTTATATAACGCTAGAAACATTTCGGAGTGTGGGACTAGGAACCTTCATGATTAAGTGCTTAATGAGTTAAGCCAAGCTATGTTTTTTCCTTTTTAGGACTAGGAAATAAGATCTCTATCTCTTAAGGGGTCTAAAGCGATAAAGTTGGAAAATTTATCCACTTGGGTCCTTAGAATGGACCTGATTTGGACTGTGGAGCCCTTAGGATCAAAGATATCGACTTAATCCATTAAGCTATTGGGAGCCTAGTGCCGACAATGTGGCCTACGCTGCCACATCTTAGAAACTGGGCTAAGGCTTGTCTATTTTGGTGATTTGTGGCGATGGCGTGGCCAAGAAAGCCCACGACGTCGCGACCAGCTGGAGTTGACTTTGATGTTCACCGTTGACTGCTGAATTTGACCAAGATTAACTTTAGGTCATTTGGGGTATTTTGAGTAGTAGATTGAAGCTGAGTCTCTGTTATATGTATAGGTGATCAGTAGAGGCAGTATTCGGAGTAGAGATTCACTTAGCTTTTTTTCGAACCGTGCGGTGAGTTTTTCTCACAGTACTTGTGGGTCGAAGGCACCAATACCGACAAGGTAGGTCATATATCCTAGTTACGATGTTGCTGTGTTGTAGTGATCGTTTAGATCTACATGATCATCTTTTATTTTCTAGTTATAAGTTTATTTGTTGCATATGTCGACATAGTCCTGTTGGTTTGGGGCAATATTGCTCTGTGTGGAGGCCAACAAAGCCGAGAGCAAGCCAGATATAAGATGTGGGCCAGGAAGGCAAGCCAGACTTATGGTGTGGGCTCGAGATCAATCCATACATGAGTTGTGGGCCTGAAAGGCAAACCAGACTCATGTTGTGGGCTCAGGGGTAATCCAGTCTAATGACTATGGACCCAACATTTATACTGTTATTTATTGTGTGTGGTGGTATTTTGGGGAAACTAACTAAGCTTTGGCTTACAATTTAAGTGTTATGTTTCAGGTACTTCTGACGATCGGGGCAAGGCGAAGCCGTGATTGTACACATCCTTCGGTGATATGCTTTGGAGATTTTATGATCTTGAATTCTCCAATTATGCCAATTGGAATCGAGCCAATTCAATGTTTATAAGTTGGATCTTAAATTCTCACTCAACGACTATTACTGATAGTATGCTTTTTTTGCTAATGCTCAGAGATCTAATCTGAATTACGTCATCGTTATGAACCACCTGATGGCGCTTATGTGACATCCCCAATTTCACGGCCAGAAAAGACCGATTTAATTTATGCTTTAAAAATAAAATTAGAGTAATCCTTTGATTAAAAGAGTTGCGACATTTGTTCCCAAAACAAAATATGATAAAAATTTATCAAAGCATTTCTTTAAAGAAATGTATTTTCATTATATAACAAAATCTCGGGATGTCATTTTCCGATACAGACCAAAAGCATAAACGACACATTATAAGCCTTACAACAGTTATTTACAACTACTGGCCTATAATCCAAAATATCTTGATAGGTCATCCAACTTACGCTCTGGTGCCACTACCTGTAATACCAAGAAAAACTGAGTGGGTCAGGCTTGGGAGCCTGGTGAGCATATATAGATTTCAACCCACAATAAATAATTATATTAATTTCATCAATCAACAATAACCCGATTACCCATTCCCGTTATCCTCACTTTACGTCCCTAAAACAACTATCACAAGGGACCTAGCCTAAGGATTTTCATCGGGGCGACAACACATGCTTCGGGGGTACCTCAACAATATATGTCAAGCAAGGAAACCATGTGGGGGATGGAGTACAACAATTAAACACCCAAGTTCAATAATACCTACAGGTGGCGAGCCTGCCAGCGTTCCACTGGACTGTCTAGAAGAGTCCGTGGTCGTCATCTAACTCCGCTAGATGACTAAATCAGCAACAACATCGAGGCCTCTCATCATTTTATTTATTCACACATCCACTATCAACCCATGTTTCACCTAACATAATTGTAGATAAAAATACATATACAACGTAAAACCTGTATAAAACATTCATTCAACACTTATCACAAATAAACAAATAATGTATATACACATAGCACATATTTTATAGAGAATACTTCGTATTTATGTGTTATAAGAAAATGAATATACACTCACACAAAACATATATTTAATATATTCAAACAATACTTGTATTAAAATCGTGTTTATGAAAGGGACTATGCACTCACTTGATAAGACGATGCTCGGACAGCACTATGGCTCTTTAGGTAATATTCTTCGATGAAACCGAGATGTTTTCTCCAAAAACCGGGCTTCTCGCGGGCAGAGCTTCGGCTCGAAAACTCTTTTTCTCGGGATCTTCGGAGCTTCGGGACTCGCTTCGGGTGTCAGGATGATACCGGGACTTCGGGGGTATTTCAAGATGGCTAGAGAGGATATAGAGAGTGAGAGAATGAGAGAATTAGCAACCAAATTCGGCTGCCCTTCGGTTTCTATTTATAGGGTGGAAATCCTATATTCACGTCGCGAACCACTAGTTCACGTCGTGAGTTTGGTCATGCTCCGCTCATGGCGTTCGTCATCTATCCACTTGCTCTGGAAGGTGTCAATGAGCCTGTTGACGTCGTGAACACCTTACTCACGTCGTGAGTACTGACAGGTGTTGAAGTTTGTGCCCCGAACTTCATAAATTCATATCTTTCGCATACGAGCTTCGTTTACGACGTTCTTTATATCCACGCGTAGGTGAGATTATGCTCTACAAATTTCATTTAGACTCCGTCGGCTAATTTTGAACGTATTTTTATTATATTAACTTTAGTAGGCCGGGACAGGAAAACTCTGTTAAAAATTCATCACTCCTTCATCTGACGTCCGTTTTCGTCTGTCATTCTACCGTTGCACTACTATCGACGAGATCTTCGATTCTCGTTTAGATTGTTTCGGCTAGAAATCACTCGATCTCATATTCGAACTTTGGGCTGCATACCGCTAAGTCGAAACTTAGAAAAATCATAACTTCCTCATACGAAGTCAGATTTAGACGTTCTTTTTATGCACACTCTCGGTTTAACGTATTCTATGACTTTCGTTTAGATCACTAAGGCTAAATATCGCTCTATCATAAATTCACTATTTACGTCACGCAGTGTCGTACCGGTTCTGTCGCGAAACTTCGACAGGTCATAACTTCTTCGTTATAACTCGGATTTCAACATTCTTTATATATCCGAAATCCTTGTCACGACCATTACCACTTTGAGTATAAATATTGGGCTTATCTAATATTTTATTTTAACACTCATATTTATTCTTTGATTTATTTAATTCACAACAATTAAGCATGAAACGCATAGTACTCAAATAATACATTTTTATTATTTCAAAATGGTTTACAAAGGTTAACCTAGACTGTTACATCAACATTAATGTCTAGCCTAGAAACATGGCCGTTACAATTCTCTCCCCCTTTGGATGATTCCGTCCCCGGAATTACACATCAACAAACAAATGCGGATAGCGACTTATAATGTCACTCTCCGTTTCCCAGGTGAGATTTGGCCCATTCGTATGTTTCCAACGGACAAGCAATAATTCGACCATCTTGCGTCGCAACTTCTTAGTCTTACGGTCAACGATTGCCTCTGGTTCTTCAATTAACCTCTTGTTTTCATCCATCCTTAACTCAGAAATTGGAATTATGTCGGGAACTTCTCCCGTGAACTTCCTCAGATAACACACATGGAAAGTGTTATAAATACCATTCAGTTTTTCTGGTAGTTCTAGCTTGTAAGCATGGTTCCCAATCCTTTGAAGAACTTTAAACGGTCCAATAAATCATGGACTTAACTTTCCCCTTTTACCAAATCTTATAAGTCCCTTCCATGGTGAGACTTTTAGCAAAACCGAATCCCAACTTCAAATGTCATCGGTCTTCGCTTTTTTCAGCAGTCTGATGGACTATCTCGGGTCCCACAAACTGCTTTCCCCCAACCTCAAGCCAACAAGATGGCGTACGACACTTCTGTCTGTACAAAGCTTGATAAGGTGCCATCTTAATGCTCGAGTGGAAACTATTATTGTAGGAAAATTATACCAAAGGCAAATGTTCATCCTAGTTGCCTTGGAATTCCAGGGTACATGCTCTCAACATATCTTCAAGTGTTTGTATCGTCTGTTCGCTCTGACCATCATTCTGTGGACGGTAAGCTATACTCAAACACAACTTCGTACCCAATTCCTCTTGTAGACTTTTCCAAAACCTTGAGGTGAAACGGCTGTCACCATCCGATAAAAATCGTTAAGGGAACACCGTGAAGCCTCACAATTTCCTTCACATAAGAATTCACAAGCTTATCCATAGACCATTTCTCATTGGCTGCTATGAAGTGCACACTCTTAGTGAAGCGATCCATGACCACCCAAATCATGTTGTGACCGTTCTTTGTTCTGGGTAGTTTAGTGACAAAATCCATAGCTATGTCCTCCAATTTACCCATAGGTACAGGTAAAGGTTCTAAACTCCCATATGGTTTCTGATGTTGTACCTTAACTCTAGCACATGTCACACACTCGGCCACATACTTTGCGATATAAAGCTTCATCGTCGGCCACCAGTATTAGCGTTTTAGGTCCCTATACATTTTTCTGCTACCGGGATGAATCGAGTACATGGTTTTGTGAGCTTCTTGCATTAGAAGATCTCTTATTCCTCCTGACTTAGGCACCCAAATTCGATCTTGGAATACCGTCAGTCTGTGACTGTTTACACCGAACACTAACGTTTTGCCCAAACGTTCTTCCTTTCGGTCATTCTTCTAAGAAGCTTCTTCTTGAGCTTTCTTTATACTCTCCACAATTGTCGAGACAACTTCTATTCTCAACGCTCTTGGCCTTTTTCTTTCAAGATTGACTTTCCGACTGAGAGCATCAGCAACAACATTGGCTTTACCGAGGTGGTAAAGTATCTCACAGTCGTAGTCCTTAAGTAACTCTAGCCAGCCTCTTTTCCTCATATTCAATTCTTTCTGATTAAAGAGATATTGGAAACTCTTATGATCAGTGAAAAGTTTGCACTTCGTGCCATAGAGGTAATGCCTCCATATCTTTAGAGCAAATACTACCGCTGCCAACTCCAGATCATGAGTGGGGTAGTTCTTTTCATGCTCTTTCAGCTGTCGAGACGCATATGCTATCACCTTTTCTCTTTGGGTCAAAACACAACCCAACCCAACCCCAGACGCATCACTATAACAACAAACTCCTCAACTCCATCGGGTAGAGAAAGAATCAGTGCTTCACACAGCTTCTTCTTTAGCAACTCGAATGCTTCTTTGTGCTTATCATTCCAAGTATAAGTAGCTCCTTTGTGGGTCAAAGATGTAAATGGAGTAGCGATCGAAGAAAAGCCTTGGATAAACCTTCGGTAATATCCGACTAATCCCATAAAGCTTCGGATCTCTGTGGGACTTTTCGGTTGTTCCCACTTCATCACAGCTTCAATCTTCCCTGGATCAACCATTATCCCTTCTTGTTTGACCATGTGACCCAAGAATTAGACTTCTTGAATCCAAAAATCACATTTGGAGAACTTGGCATACAACTTCTCCTTCTTCAAGACTTCCAACACTTCTTGCAAGTGTCTGCGATGCTCCTCTTAGCTTTTCGAGTAAATCAGAATGTCATCTGTGAACACTATCATAGATTTATCAAGGAGCGGTTTACAAACCCTGTTCATTAAATCCATGAATGATGTTGGATCATTGGTTAGTCCAAACGACATAACCAAAAACTCGTAGTGTCCATATCGTGTTCTGAATGCAGTATTCTCGATATCCTGCTCTCTCACCTTCAACTAATGATATCCTAACCTTAGGTCGATTTTCGAAAAATAGCTTGAACCTTGTAGTTGATCGAACAGGTCATCAATCCTCCGCAATGGATATCTATTCTTTATCGTTGACTTATTCAACTCTATGTAATCAATGCACATCCTCACACTCCCGTCCTTGTTCTTTACGAATAACACCGGAGCTCCCCAGGGTGATGAACTAGGTCTAATGAAACCTTTGTCCAATAACTCCTAAAGTTGCATCATCAGCTCCTTCAACTCCGTTGGTGCTAATCGATACGGTGCTTTTGCTATTGGCGTGGTGCCTGGTAACAAGTCTATTATGAACTCCACCTGTCTGTCAGGCGGTAATCCAGAAAGATCTTCGGAAAATACTTCCGGATAATCACACACCACAGGAATGCTCTGCATCTCCTTTCTCTTCTTCTTTGCATCAATCACAAATGCCAAATATGATGTACATCCTTTGGCCAAACACTTTCTGGCTTTCATTAGAGAAATAATCCCAGAATTTACTCTGCGTTTGTCCCCATACACCATAAATGACTCTTTCCCTGGCGGGTTTACTTTTACTATCTTCTTCCTGCACAATATTTCGGCATTATTGGCGCTAAGCCAATCCATTCCCAGCACGATGTCGAAACCGTTTAGTTCGATAGGCAATAATTCATCGTGGAACTTATTCCCATTCAAGTCAATGAAGATGTTTTTCATAAGATGGCTAACAGGTACAAACTTGCCACTAGCAACTTCGACTAATAAAGCATTATCTAGTTTATCGACAGGCAAAGCTAGTTTTCTACCAAATTCATGCGAAATAAAGGAGTAGTTGGCTCCAGAATCAAATAAAATTTGGGCGGGCAATTTGTTTACGAGAAAGGTACCTGAAGCGACATCAGCTTCATCTTTCGCAGTTTCAAGTGTCATCTGAAAGGATCTCGCCTTCGGTTTTGGTGGAATGTTGGGTTTTGCTGCCTCCTTCTTTTTCGGACAGTCTTTCAAAATGTGCCCTTCCTCGTTACATGCAAAACACATCCTCTTGTTGGACGGAAACTCGTTGGCATAATGCCCAGTTTTTCCACATTTTTAGCAGGTCACCTCCTCACTACACTTCCTAGAGTGCTTTTTCTTGCACTTTTCACACCATTTCGCTTCACCTCTTCCTCCTCCTCCTCCAAACTTCTTCGAATCAGACTTCGAAAATTTACTTTTCTTGTTGGAACCTAGAGTTCCTTCAAACTTTCTCTTTTCGCCAGCTTCAACGTTGCTGGCGGTCCTCCCCTTGATCATCTCCTCAATAGACTTGGTAGCCCAAATAGCTTCCTCCAGAGTAGGTGCCTGTCATACTGGCACAACGTACTCCCATGGAAGTCCTTTTACGTACCGGTCAACTTTTGTTAGCTCGTCTGGGACGATGCGCAAAGCAAACTCCATTTTTTCTGTAAAGGCATTGGTGTATTCATCAACTGACATGCTGTCTTTCTTTAATGTCAGAAATTTGTTCTCCAACTCTAGCAGATTTTGGGCCGAGAAGAACTTGCGCTTGAATTGCACCAAGAACTCTGCCCATGTCAGTTGCAGTGGCTCATTAGGGCTTAGGGTCTTCCCCAGAGTGTTCCACCAACGAACAACGCCACCTCTGAACTGACGTACTATGAACGTGGTCTGCAACTTGCCTCTGCAACCACACGTCATGAAGGCTAGCTCTATCTCCGAGATCCAATCCATGAATCCGATCAGATCTTCCTTTCCAGTGAAGGTCGATGGTTTGCAAGTCAGAAAATCTTTGTACTTGCATCCAAGTCCATCATTTCCTCCATCTTGGTTATTTTGTGTAACTATCGGTGGGTTGGCTTGACCAACAATCCCACTGAAGTTACCTCCTTCCGACTGCCCTTCATTCAACTCGGGCTGTTCAATCGGCATTGAAAGTTCTTCACGATTCTGCTGAAGCAGACGTCTAGTTTCTTCCAATTGACGATCCAACATTGTTTGAATCATCACTTGTACACCAGCCATTGTCATTGGCTCAGGTGCTGCTGCTACAACAGGTGCTTGCTCAATTACAGGTGGTTGATTCCTGTTTTCGTCCGCGTTTCCAACTCCAATTCTAGTTCTTGCCTTGATCTATACACAGAATAAGGTGAATTTAGATCCTCATTAATGATAGATATTTAAATTATCCATATCACTCCAAAACGTTTACATTCTAGTTCTAATACCGTAATCCTACACTTAGAATCCTAAACACATAAGGTTTCCAGATCCGGTTGGCAACAAACCGTAGATCGGAAAAAATAACATCATATATGGCAAACATAAAACATTTAGCACATAAAAGCATTTTAGGCATCTTTCCTAAAATATACTAGAGCTCATGTCTAAAATACAACAGACACTCATCTCACAATCTTTACATAACATCCTAAGTTTAAGTCTAGAAATCCTACAAATTCGTAGTTCGCTTAAACTGATGCTCTGATACCAACTGTGACATCCCCAATTTCATGGCCAGAAAAGACCGATTTAATTTATGGTTTTAAAATAAAATCAGAGTAATCATTTGATTAAAAGAGTTGCGGAAATTGTTCCCAAAACAAAATATGATAAAAATTTATCAAAGCATTTCTTTAAAGAAATGTATTTTCATTATATAACAAAATCTCGGGATGTCATGTTCCGATACAGAACAAAAGCATAAACGGCACATTATAAGCCTTACAACAGTTATTTACAACTATTGGCCTATAATCCAAAATATCTTGATAGGTCATCCAACTTACGCTCTGGTGCCACTACCTGTAATATAAAGAAAAACTGACTGGGTCAGGCTTGGGAGCCTGGTGAGCATATAGGGATTTCAACCCACAATAAATAATTATATTAATTTCATCAATAAAAAATAACCCGATTACCCATTCCCGTTATCCTCACTTTACGTCCCTAAAACAACTATCACAAGGGAGCTAGCCTAAGGATTTTAATCGGGGCGACAACACATGCTTTGGGGGTTCTTCAGCAATATATGTCAAACAAGGAAACCATGTGGGGGATGGAGTACAACAATTGAACACCCAAGTTCAATAACACCTACAGGTGGCAAGCCTACCAGCGTTCCACTGGACTGTGTAGAAGAGTCAGTGGTCGTCATCTAAACTCCGCTAGATGACTAAATCAGCAACAACATCGAGGCCTCTCATCATTTTATTTAATCACACATCCACTATCTACCCATGTTTCACCCAACATAATTGTAGATAAAAATACATATACAACATAAAACCTGTATAAAACATTAATTCAACACTTATCTCAAATAAACAAATAATGTATATACACATAGCATGTATTTTATAGAGAATACTTCGTATTTATGTGTTAGAAGAAAATGAATATACACTCACACAAAACATATATTTAATACATTCAAACAATACTTGTATTAAAATTGTGTTTATGAAAGGGACTATGCACTCACTTGATAAGACGATGCTTGGACAGCACTACGACTCTTTAGGTAATATTCTTCGATGAAACCGGGATGTTTTCTCCAAAAACCGGGCTTCTCGCGGGCAGAGCTTCGGCTCGAAAACTCTTTTTCTCGGGATCTTCGGAGCTTTGGGACTCGCTTCGGGTGTCGGGATGATACCGGGACTTCGGGGGTACTTCAAGATGGCTAGAGAGGGTATAGAGAGTGAGAGAATGAGAGAATTAGCAACCAAATTCGGCTGCCCTTCAGTTTCAATTTATAGGGTGGAAATCCTATATTCACGTCGCGAACCACTAGTTCACGTCGTGAGTTTGGTCATGCTCCGCTCATGGCGTTCGTCATCTGTCCACTTGCTCTGGAAGGTGTCAATGAGCCTGTTGACGTCGTGAACACCTTACTCACGTCGTGAGTACTGACAGGTGTTGAAGTTTGTGCCCCGAACTTCATAAATTCATATCTTTCGCATACGAGCTTCGTTTACGACGTTCTTTATATCCACGCGTAGGTGAGATTATGCTCTACAAATTTCGTTTAGACTCCGTCGGCTAATTTTGAACGTATTTTTATTATATTAACTTTAGTAGGCCGGGACAGGAAAACTCTGTTAAAAATTCATAACTCCTTCATCTGACGTCCGTTTTCGTCTGTCATTCTACCGTTGCACTACTATCGACGAGATCTTCGATTCTCGTTTAGATTGTTTCGGCTAGAAATCACTCGATCTCATATTCGAACTTTGGGCTGCATACCGCTAAGTCGAAACTTAGAAAAATCATAACTTCCTCATACGAAGTCAGATTTAGACGTACTTTTTTTGCATGCTCTCGGTTTACCTTATTCTACGACTTTCGTTTAGATCACTAAGGCTAAATATCGCTCTATCGTAAATTTATTATTTACGTCACGCAGTGTCGTACCGGTTCTGTCGCGAAACTTCGACAGGTCATAACTTCTTCGTTATAAGTCAGATTTCGGCATTCTTTATATATCCAGAATCCTTGTCACAACAACTACCTATTTGAGTATAGATATTGGGCTTATCTAATATTTTTTTTAGCACTCATATTTATTCTTTGATTCATTTAAATCACAACAATTAAGGATGAAACACATAAAACTCAAATAATACATTTTTGTTATTTCAAAACGGTTTACAAAGGTTAACCTAGACTGTTACATCAACATTAATGCCTAGCCTAGAAACACGGGCGTTACAATTCTCTCCCCCCTTAGGATGATTCCGTCCGCGGAATCACACATTAACAAACAAATGCGGATAACGACTCATCATGTCACTCTCCGTTTCCCAGGTGAGATTTGGGCCATTCGTATGTTTCCAACGAAAAAGCACTAATTCGACCATCTTGCGTCGCAACTTCTTAGTCTTACGGTCTACGATTGCCTCTGGTTCTTCAATTAACCTCTTGTTTTCATCCATCTTTAACTCAGAAATTGGAATTATGTTGGGAACTTCTCCCGTGAACTTCCTCAGATAACACACATGGAAAGTGTTATGAATACCATTCAGTTCTTCTGGTAGTTCTAGCTTGTAAGCTTGGTTCCCAATCCTTTGAAGAACTTTAAACAGTCCAATAAATCTTGGACTTAACTTTCCCCTTTTACCAAATCTTATAAGTCCCTTCCACGGTGAGAATTTAAGCAAAACCGAATCCCCAACTACTACTACCATAGAATAACATAGCATAAACATACTGCCAGGCAATTCTGGGGTGCCCGAACTACCCTTCGGTCCTTACGACCGTGACACGGGGACTACTCCCCCTACTATCACTATCACACAACATCATATCATGCTAGCACATATAACATATCAAGTAGTAGCAAACCTAGATAATTAACACAAAGACAATCATTTAATCAAACAACTCCTACTAGTGGGCCGACATTGTGGCCGTAGACCCACTTATACTAGAAGGCAACTCACCTCGCACTGCTGAGTCCCACAGACGAAAACCCAGACTGCTGGATGATAGATTCCCGAACTGTCAACATCAAAACAATACCCAATTGATAATTGGGTTCCAACATATACCTATAAGTCCATGCTTGGGGTAAAAGACTGATTTACCTCTATCTTAGCTTGATTCAAGCCTAACGCCCAATCCAAAGGCGCAAAAGTCAACTATGAGTCAAAGCCCAACATATGGCCCAATTTTCCAAATTGGGCCCAAACCTTTACATGGTCTTATTCTAACGCCCAACCATTTAGTCCAGTCCAAACATTTGGCATTCAAATGGCCCAATATCTCATAATCATCGAGGCCTAAATTATTGCCCATTAATGGCCCAATTTTCCAAATTGGGCCCAAACCCTCATGTGGGCCTTACCCTAAAGCTCGTTCATATATTCTTAGTCCATAAAGTTGTTCTTGAATGGCCCGTTGATAGCTCAATCACCAAAGCCCAATGGAAAGGCCAAACTCAAGGCCCAAGTGAAATAAGGGTTTCACTTAAAAGGACAATTAGGGTTAAGTGTTTCTCACTTAACCCATTACGGACTTAATCCATTAAGTCCATCACTCTACTAGATAAGTCATATGGTGTGACTGGGAGTAATTCACAATTCCATTCCAATGGCCTAAATGTGGGTCCCGATAAGTCCAAGGCCCATATATCCAAAATTAGAATTAGGGTTTCCAACCCAATCATAGCCCAATAGACCCAAAACTAAATCTTTAGGTCAATTAGGGTTTCATTAGACCTATTAGAGTTTCACTAGGCCCATTAGGGTTTCGCTAGTCGGGCACCACCCACTACCACCTCGGGTAGTGGTGGTCAACGGCGGCTCACGACGGTGCCTACCACCTCATGGTGGTGGTTAAGGTTTCTAATCCATTTTGTCCAAGCATCCAAAAAAACAACTAAACAAGCACACTGCCACCCAACACGGCGGTTGGTGGCGGTAGGAGGCGGCAGCCACCACCTCACGGTGGTGGTTTTGAGTTTATTTTCATTATTCTACTTTCTAGTTACAATTTACAAAGCAAAAACCCAAATAACTCCCACACACACTAATACAAACACACACACACAACCACCCTAGTGGTGCCCGGCGGTGGCACGTGGTGGTAGTGACTTCTTTTCAGATTCCGGCTAAGGGTTTCTCACCCATACACTACATCACACACATGTGCAGAAACACCCACCGAGCAGCTCTTCATCGATCTTGAAGGGGGGTTGACGGCGGCAACAGCAGTTAACGGCGGTGTAGACGGTAGTAGCCACCATGGCCGGCTGACATGGTGGTTCTTCACGACCCTACTCGACCGAAAGCCCACACACACGAACACAACAACACTTCGGGGTGGCAAACGGTGACCGGAGCAACTGAAACATGCCATATGGCGGCGGCGGTCGCGACTGAGAAATAACAATAGGAGAACGGGTGAGGAGGATGAGTGGAGACCACCGTGTACCGAAACAACGTTGACCGCCGGCTAGCAGCGACTTCGTCTTCAACTGTTGGAGCGCAACGGCGGCAACAATACCACAGTGGAGTGGGTGTGGCGGACGACGACTGCAAATGACGACACTGCTCCTCCGATTCTCCAACCGGTGCAACATCGGTTCCCCTTCCTGTTGGTGTTCAACGTCGCTGATGGTGCTAGGTGGTCGGAGGACGACTAGGTGAATGGTGGTGGCGGCCGGAGAGAGTGGGAGTCATAAGGTCGGCGGCTGCATTATTTAGGGTTAGGGTTTTGTATGGTGAGGGTGGCGGGTTATAAACCCCGAACATTTTAAAGCTTTAGCATATTTACGAGTCTGGTCCCTCCCCATAGGATCTTTTCAAATTAAGCCTACAACTTACCCTTTAGTCCCTGCCTCCAAAAAATCTTTTCAACTTTAATCCAATATTTACAATTCAGTCCCCAACTTCTTAAAATCCTTTCAAATTAAATCCCGAAATCACACTTTAGTCCCCGAATAATCCAAATTGTGCCAATTAACTCCTCGAATCCAACACCCTTCTATATAATTATTGATTTTAAGGCTACTATACAATCATTAATTTATTTATCTATTAAATACATAAACGGGGTGTTACAACTCTCCCCCACTTAAATTATATTTCGTTCTCGAAATCATTCCTTACCTTTCCTTACTCGCCTAACCACTCTAGTAACATGGTCACCATCCTGGGCACACCCTAGCCTTCCCAGGGTAGCCGTGACCAATCTTCACAAAGCCTTAAAATCCGCAGGTGAACGAATTCCTCGCAACAAGATCACATCTACCCCGTCTGCAATCTGCTGTCTTGAGGTGGTCCGATTCCCTGACAGACCACTCATACTGAATCATTATCGTTGCATCCAGTCCGTTTATCCCTCAACTGACTACTCAACTACTAATAGCTCGAGGTTCCCGCTATAAAACAGGATCACATACCTAATTATCCTTGTTTGGATGTGGTTTAAGGTGAGGTTATTTGTCCGAAGGTCGTTTCCTTCTTAATTATAGACATATTATACATATGAGAATATAAAAGGTTACTTCAGTCGGTATCATTACCTTTGTATCATGCTGAGCAAAGGGATACATTCAGGTTAGATCACGCTAATCAAAAAGAAAATATAAATTGCAATAGGTATAATTTATGAAACAAACGATAAATCAATTTTCTAGATAAGTATACGAGGTCTAAACTACTTTGTCAAGAAACAGATATAATTCGATCTTTTCTCAAACTAAAATGTGATGGTACGTATTCAGGACATAGCAATACTTGCTATGTTACATTCTTGTAACTAGAGTCTCCTGGAGGGAGAGCGAGCATTGTGTGTATAGATCTATACGGGACTAACAATCCCACATCCCGACTGCTAGCTACAGTCCGACAGACCTACCATGGGCTGACAAATCTCACATATTCAGTTTCGACGCCAATAGGTCGTCGTGTTCATTCTAGTCCAGCATGGTTACAACTTTATCACATTTTAACCCTAATTAACGAGGTTAATATTAGGGTAGTTATTCACCAGTAGTTTATTCTTTTTAAGAAATACTACTGTAGTAATCACTTTCCATAATCAAAACGGAACAGTTTTATGGGGATTTAAAACTACTTATCAGAACAGTTTTATGGGGATTTATAACTACTTATCAGAACGGTTTTATGGGGATTTAAAACTACTTATCAGAACGGTTTTATGGGGATTTAAAACTACTTATCAGAACGGTTTTATGGGGATTTAAAACTACTTATCAGAACGGTTTTATGGGGATTTAAAACTACTTATAAGAACGGTTTTATGGGGATTTAAAAGTACTTCTCAGAACGGTTTTATGGGGATTTAAAACTACTTATCAGAACGGTTTTATGAGGATTTAAAACTACTTATCAAAACGGTTTTATGGGGATTTAAAACCTCTTTTCATCAACAAGAAGGAATTCATCCTTCTTATAATTTTATGGATATTTAAAATTATGTTAAACTTTATTATAAGTACAGTAACACTTAAATACAATGGTTTTATGGGATTAAAACTACTTATCAGTTGTAAAGTAGAAAATGTAGGATTTTCTGGAACGTAATCAGTCACTTTCTCAAAACTGGTATAACATAAAGGACTTTTAATGGTAAATTCTATAATTCCATAGTTTATACAATAGAGTTATATATAAGTAATATCCGATTGGTAGTGGAATGTGTGACTTCCGCCTTATTTCCTGTTCCTTGTTTGGTTGTGGGCTTAGGGAAGATTCATACAGTCAACTGTCCGTTCGGTAATAGGTTATATATAACTAGTATAAACTAAGCAATTGCGGAGGGAACCATTGTGGTTATCATTTCATCACATCAGAAAATATAGGATTTTCTGGAGGAACTGGCGAACTTTTTCAAGAACTTAAAGTATACTTTATATAACTAAAATACTTATGAACTCACCAGCTTAAATGCTGATCTACTCTTTCAAAATAACTTGTATTCTCAGGAATCCAGTAGACAGGTACACTCCCGAAGCTTTTGAGAAGACTGCCTAGTACCATGCTGCATCTTATGTCTTCTACCGTATCTACTTTGATGTTTGAATATGTAATGTTTAAACACTTATGTAAAATTTATACTTATTAATGCAATAGTTGTTTGTACTTTGATTACTATAATGCATGTGTTGTGATACTTACATGACGTCCTCCGCCCCCGAACGTTTCCGCCATTCTAGTTTGGGGGTGTGACAACATTCGACTAATTGAACAAATCAAATTAGTCAGGCTTGGCCAAGAACTTAGGGGTGTCATCACTAAATCATCGAGGGGCCCACGTATATCACTTTTATCCCTCCAAGGGTAAAAGGAATGGATAAACTTCGACCCAAATGTTCGCTTGTACTTGTTGGGTTTTTGGTATACTACAACATCCTATGGTGCACATACAACCCTGAATACCTTGGATCTATGTTTTCACTAATTATACATGCAAATGGTTTCCAAGGCACTAAACCTATAACTAGCATGCATTTGACATAAACCATATAAGATACTAGTTAGGGTAACATACCTTTCATGTGGCTTGAAGTCTTGATGTATTTGGCCTTAAGAGCTTAGCCCCAACAGTGTGGAAGCCTCAAGTGGAATCACAACACACCATGGACAAAGGTGGAACTTGAGAGAGAATTCCATGCACCCAAAAACACCCATGAACTCCAAGAACTTCATGTGTAACCACAAGTGACGTTTTTAGGTCATGATGCATGTATTTATATGTGTGGTATTTCAAGAGTCATGGGTATAACCCAAATCCATACCCATAGGTTTTTATGATACATGGTTCATGTGAGCCAACTCTTTATGTATCCATACATAAACTTGGTCCAACATGGATCATAAGCCCAACACATATAAATATAACTAATTATCATAATTAGTCCCCATAGATTTAATTAGTCTCTTTTGATCACTAAATTAATTCCAAATTAATTCTTGATCAATACTAATTAAAACATATGATTTCATATTAATATATTATAACTTATAATATATTAATAAACCATAAATTACGTTCTCTCAAAAGTCCATCCTAACAAACTGTCCTGATGATATGCAACCCAAATGGACCATGCTACACTCGGGTCGAGTACATACCAATAATAGTTATGGGCTTAGAGATCTAATCCAACAGTCTCCCACTTGGATAAGCCTAAAACTATTATTGCAAGTACGACTTCATAACCCGACTAGAAATCGTAGCTCTTAAAGCCGCTGTCGAACTCTGAACAAATCAATGACACGTCCATTAGATAAGGGATCATATATTCCTCCATTCTAGATATCATATGGACTGAGACATGGATTATCAATCATTCTCTCAGTCCATTTGTTGTTTCCTGATTTCCGATTTATGATGACTGACTGATTGAACAAATCAAATCAGTCCTGGCTTGGCCAAGCACTCACATGTGTCATCACTAAATCATCGAGGGGCCCACAAATATCGCTTTTATCCCGAAGGTAAAAGGAATGGATAAACTTCGACTCATATGGCTTGTTCTACTACTTGTTGAATCATACACAAATGCACGTTTTATAACATCGAGTTACCAATGCGTTCTCGTGCAATCAATGTATAACCAACTCATAGTAACAACTCATATCTCTAGGTTTGAAGAATATAGGATATTATAATATCATGATCACTCGTGATAAAATCCATGAAGTGATTCCAATAAGCGTGGGTTGAATCCAATACTCAAAACTTATGAGCACTCATGAGTGTTGTAACACCACTTTGTCCAACATCTTAGACCTCTACAAGCCAACCCATGACAGTCTTGATTCATATCTACTTCCAACATATGACCAACTGTGGATGGTTTCAATATCTTAGTCATTCGGGAAGAATGACCTAGTTTATTCTGGAAGTCAAAACATGCCAAATGAAACACAAGAATAATTGAATCCAATATGGTATCAAAACCTATGAATATAAACAGAACACTTTTTATTTATCACCATACTGATTACTCATTATTCATTGTTTCGGTTTTATCAACTTTATACTTGAATTAAAAACACTAGTTGTCCCATGCTCCAAGCATGTACACTATGTTTTTCAAAACAATAGCTTTGCCATACACCAAGTATGCACTCTATGTTTGTCTATGATCCTTACTTTGTGAAATAAACCAATTGAACATAATTTCAATGATTCTAATTTCACACTCCCAAATCCTTATCGAAAAATGTGAGAATTTCAAATTCTTATCATTTATCGAAATATGTTTAGATTTTAAACTTATATGGATTGACCCTCTTGTAATGAATATGTACAAAGTCACAAAGACTTGTCAACAATCATTATAAGGTATTTCAATGGATATCAACTCCATGGAAACTAAGTCTCATATTCAAAGTACATTGCTTTGAACATGCTTCTTGCATTAAGTTTTCTAATCTTACACATATAACTTTCACCTATGGAGACAATTCCATATTCTCATTTTGACTATCACTTCTGAACAAGAGATGCCTCTTTTCAGAATATGTCAATATGGTCCTTCCAAAATTAGCACTATACTTCCAACTGTCCCTGAGCAACCAATCTTTGGTAAACCTTAGACAGTCCTCGATAATTGCTTAATCATTTTAGTCATATCCAATTCTAGACCTTTTCCCTTCTTAATGCCTCTGGCCATTTGGAAAATTTAGAAAGGAAAAATATTATAGCACATGCAATCGATCCTGTGTCCAAAGCAAATGGGACACGATTCATGATGTCTCACATAAAGA
The DNA here is from genome assembly GCF_052849685.1 of Lactuca virosa. Taxonomy (NCBI): domain Eukaryota; kingdom Viridiplantae; phylum Streptophyta; class Magnoliopsida; order Asterales; family Asteraceae; genus Lactuca; species Lactuca virosa. The sequence goes on from NC_136428.1 coordinate 83,433,932, forward strand.
CATGATTCTAGACCAGTCTTTTGCTACAATATTTTTATTTGCTATGTTTTCAAAATTTGACTATGAAGAGGGATGCCGTAATCATAATCGAATTTTGAGGACGCAATATATAGAATTTCCTTACGTTGAACCAATCCAACATGAAATTCATATATATATATTCTTGACTAAAGATGATTAAGGTCTCAATCTAAGCCTTTAGAACTGAAATGAAGTATATCCTCTCCCTTAATTATAGCAAAACAACTTTTCCAACCCCTGTAACTTCACGAATTGAAACTTTTGTTTTCTATAATTAACATTGCTAACTTGCAATACTTATCATAATTATCATGCTCCCACTAACATGATGATTATTAGCATAACACTTATGCTCCCACTACTTTGACATGTATCTAGAAAATAGCTGGGCTTCTAGAACTCAATACTTTATTGACTTTCTTACCAAAGTTCAGATTTCTGATACGAGATTGCTTTGATAAGACTTTATCAAAATCATACACTTTATCTTAGATAGCTTACAGGTGTGTCTAAACAATTTCAGAACTATGAAAAGGGATGCCGTAATCATAGTCTCAATTGTTTAGACCTTTGCCATTTCTCATAAGTCCATGTTAGTGTGCCGGTTAACCACGCACGCTCCACTAACGACTTTGAGAACTGCAAATATCACAGTTGCTATCTTCTTAAAATCTACTTAGTGAAAGTGTTTCCTCACCATCATTTTCATGAGTCAGAGAGAAACCTTGTGACACTTAGATTTTATGGTGTATGTGTTCTTATCCATGTGAATTTGTCAAAACCATAATCACAAGACAAGGTTAGTGACAAATTCAAACTCATATGGATTGAACTTGTGCAATCTTAACTACAGGGTCTGCCATTGCTTCTAGGTAGTTATGCAAACAATTGAGAACAAGTAGAACTCAAATGTATAGCCAACTTTACTGGATTGGGCACAAAAATGTCAACACGATAGGTTATAAACCTCTAGTCTTGTGCTAGTGATGAAATACATGTTTTATTCTTGATTAGTTCTTGAAACTATTTCATGATCTTTTATACTCCCACTGTCTTCTTGACCTATAAGACTTTCTTGTCAAATATTCAAGAGATAGTGTGGATTCTAATTAAGACAAACACTTCACACAATTGGCCTTAGTTGGTCTTTGTTTTATCCAAAACATCACAACTTACCAACTTCAAATGTAAAAGTAGAAAACTTTTACTCTTACATTTGACAAGTGTTAATAAACCTTCTTTAAGATATGTCACTCAAGTTACAATCTAGGAGTATGACTCTAAGATTTTTTTTTGGAACGAAGTATGAATCATCTTCTTGATTTAACCACTTCAACAATTCATGACTCCTCTTCTTAGCCATCAGAATGCACTTAGAGGATGAATTGTGATAAGGTCTCATAATCATTAAGATGATCATAAAACATGATACTTAAAGTGCTCTCCCATCTTTTTAGATTTGAGACACTTTTATCCTTCTGCCAAATTTGATTCTTCTCATTCACTCTGCCATATATTGAAACTTTTCCAATGTCCCAGAATTATACTTAAGCTTATAAGTATAACCATATTTACTAAACTTTAGTAAATCATGACGAATAGTCTTATTTATCTTTTGTGGTGGACTTTAACTAGTGCACAAGAATGTGTACTTGATCCCTTATTCCTACACTTGAGTCACATATACATGTGAACAAGGACTTAGTCTTAATTTCCCAAAGATGACAATTCTCATTCATCACACAATACAACTTGCATGATTTCAAGTTTCTATCCAACTGAAACTTGGGTGATGAGAATCTTTGCTTATTTGGTAAATTATGACACTACCACAAATGAAGGAATCAAATCCATTTTCCAATATTGCTATCAATGGAAACATGTAAACAACAATTTTTCACAAATGTCATTGTAAGGATACTTAAAATAAATAAATCAAAACTGTTTTTTTTATTTTAAAACTTGCGGAAAACTTATCCTTTACAATGCAAAAACATATGAAAAACTTGTTGTTATCTATTCCTAAGCAATATATCATAACTCCTAAGCAACAGCTCAAAATTCTGATCACCGAACCATGCGATCGAAAACCATCTTCGCGATCAGAATCATCATATACTTCCTTTAAGTTTCTTCACTTTTCTTTGATTCTTAAAACATCAACATGTGACCAAGTCACATCATGTAATAAGAATCTCAGAATAGAAACTTAACAGAGTTAGATAGTGGACTTTACCTGAATCAGAGTCAAACTTCTTGACTTGATCAACCTTATGATCTTTCAGGTAAATAGGCAGCTTCGCAATCAATGCCCCTTCCTTTGGCAAGAGAAACATATGGACTCGCTGGGAATGGTACATGGGACTATCGCAGACTTAGCCTTTCTCTTTACCATTTGGTCAACCTAGTTGACTATGGTCAAACCCTTTCTTTGGGATGAGAAGGCTTTTCTAGATATCCAATGTTACCATTGTTAATGTCCATTAGGAAGTTGATCTCCTAATCAATTTGCTTTACTAGTCCTCAAATCATTGCTGACCAAGCAAATAGATAAGATCATTAAGGGTCATGTCATAGTCTGTTTCATAGTAGTCCCAAAGGAACTCACTATGTGACTTAGAAAGTGATTGAACATCGAACCTTCTTAAGACTTTGACACCCAACTCTCCCGGCTTGTCAATATGTGACTTCATCTCCAAGATGCGATCACACATAGACCTTGCTTGCCAATAGGGCTTGAGTGACCTTGAACTTGTAGGTTAGGGAGAATAATTGGAGGAGGTGGCGGAAGTGAAGTTTCTAAAGATTTGGGAAGATCATAGATGTCTGAACTAGTAATCTTTTGGGAGAATTTCAAGATAGTTGATCTAAAGTCCTTAATATAACACCCAATATGAAATATTAAGGCTAGAACCCAACACAATAGTTTTATAACTTGGAAGAAGGATGCCGTAATCCAAGCTATAAAATATTTGAAGGTAGGCAAATGACGATTCACCAATTTCCACCATGAAAACGAAATAATTTAATTAGGTTTTACTTGGATTTGAAACTCCTAGATCTTTTGAGATTCATTGAACTGTTCAATGGCATGTTTCAATTTCGATTGTGCCCTCTCAAATTTTGTGACTGGGATGCCGAGGATCACAAAACAAGAAGTGAATAACCATGCAAATATACTTGGTACCCTTAATATTTACCCCTCAATCGATGTGCCGGTTAACCACACACGCTCCAACGATACTATGATAAACATTAAGTTACCTTTTGCCTACCTTGTTAAATCCAGGTTAGTGTGCCGGTTACCCACACGCGCTCCACTAACGACTTAAGCAAAGTGCAAAGTGTAATTTCATGGGTTAGCACCAAATTCATATTTTCCTAAGTAACTAAGATTGGGAATTTATAAAAAGTTTAGTTACTTAGTATTTATCATTAATACTTTTAATGAAGGGAGAATTATAGTCCTTGTCCTACCCTTTCGGCTAACGACCCTCCACCGGTCAAGGAAGCGGTGGGTGAGAGTGGACACCCATTAAACTGCCATTTTATAGGCAGTAACCTTATACCCCCCTTATAGACCGGCTTCGTGAATGAGGCCTACTAATGGTAAGACGACTTGCTCTTATACATATAATATATTAAACTTTTAATATTATAACAGTATAAGGGTGTATTTTAGACATTTAAAATACTTGGTGGTTTAATCTATTAATTAAACTAAACTTTTAATTTAATTAAACTCAAACCATATCTTTATTTATGGATTTAATAATACTCTTTTAATTAAACGCTTTAATTAACTATTAATAAAGTCCATAAGAGTTAATTTGAACTATTCAACAAAACATCATAATTCCAATTATTAAATTCAAAATTAAAACCATTTAATTAATTGTTTAAGTTATGAACTCCAGAGTCTTAGAATTCAATTCTTTTTTTTTCCATAAAAAACTTTTTTTTTCCATAAAAAACTTTTTTTTTCAAATTCCAAAACTTGAGGGCAAGTTTTGTAACTCTTGAAAACCTTTGGATTCCATAACGTATGGAATTAATGATGTTTTATGATAAAACTTTCCATGTTCCCTAACTTAAGAACAAGTTATGAAATTCTTTAAAACATTAACACCAAGTTTTGTAACTCCATAAAAACTTTGAATCAATTTTTTTTATTAAAAAAAGCCTTTCATATCCATAACTTATGGAAGTTTCAAAACTCTTAAGATTACAACTTTAAAAAAGAAAACTTTTGAGCTCCAAAATTTATGACAAAATTTGTAACTCCTTAAAACATTTAGATCAAACTTTTAAAACTAATAAAATAATCATATCATTTTATCTTTTACTAAATTTGACCTAATTCAACTCATATAGCAAATGATTCAAATTTTACAAATAATTAGTTTTTCACAAAACAAGTAATTATCTTAAAATTTGACAAACTTCATGTTTTTTTTCCTTTTTTTTTCCAACTTTGAAAATCAAACATTTTCATGAATATAATAGAAAACAACCCATGGCTCTGATACCACTGTTGGGTTTTTGGTATACTACAACATCCTATGGTGCACATACAACCCTAAATACCTTGGATCTATGTTTTCACTAATTATACATGCAAATGGTTTCCAAGGCACTAAACCTATAACTAGCATGCATTTGACATAAACCATATAAGATACTAGTCAGGGTAACATACCTTTCATGTGGCTTGAAGTCTTGATGTATTTGGCCTTAAGAGCTTAGCCCCAATAGTGTGGAAGCCTCAAGTGGAATCACAACACAACATGGACAAAGGTGGAACTTGAGAGAGAATTCCATGCACCAAAAAACACCCATGAACTCCAAGAACTTCATGTGTAACCACAAGTGGCGTTTTTAGGTCATGATGCATGTATTTATATGTGTGGTATTTCAAGAGTCATGGGTATAACCCAAATCCATACCCATAGGTTTTTATGATCCATGGTTCATGTGACCCAACTCTTTATGTATCCGTACATAAACTTGGTCCAACATGGATCATAAGCCCAACACATATAAATATAACTAATTATCATAATTAGTCCCCATAGATTTAATTAGTCTCTTTTGATCACTAAATTAATTCCAAATTAATTCTTGATCAATACTGATCAAAACATATGATTTCATATTAATATATTATAACTTATAATATATTAATAAACCATAAATTACCTTCCCTTAAAAGTCCATCCTAACAAATTGTCCTGATGATATGCAACCCAAATGGACCATGCTACACTCGGGTCGAGTACATACCAATAATAGTTATGGGCTTAGACATCTAATCCAACAGTACTTACTCGTCAAATTACACACAACGATATGTTTTATAACAACCAAGTTACCAGTTGCGTTTACATATGTCAATGTGCAACTGACACGCAACTACAACTCACACGTCTCCGTTTGAAGAATATAAGATATTATCGTCTCATGATCACTCATGATAAAATCCATGAAGTGATTCAAGTGAGCGTGGGTTTAATCCAATACTCGAATCTCATTCCAGGAGCACTCATGAATGTTGTAGCAACTTTTACTATATCTAAACACTTTAGACATCTACAAGCCCAATTCATGACAGTCTTAATTCATACCTACTTCCAAAGTATGATTGACTGTGGAGAGTTTGAATAACCTAGTTATTCGGGAAGTCAAAACATGGAAAGTGAAACACAAGAATAATTGAATCCAATATGGTCTCAGAACTTATGAATATAAATAAAACACCTTTTATTTATGACCATATTGAGTACACATTATTCATTGTATAATGTTTCGAATAATCAACTTAATACTTGAACTGAAACAATAGTCCAACCATGCTCCAAGCATGCACACTGTGTTTGTCCAAACAATAGTTATGCCATATTCCAAGTATGCACACTATGTTTGTCTATGATCCTTACTTTGTGAAATAGACCAATTGAACATGATTCCAATGATGCTTATTTCACAATCCCAAATCCTTATCGTAAATGTAAGAATTCCAAATTCCTGCCATTTACCGAAATCTGTTAGATTCTAAACTTATATGCATCGATCCTCTTGTAATGACTATGCACAAAGTCACAAAGACTTGTCAACAGACAATACAGAGTATTCCAATGGAGATCAATTCCATGGAAACGAAGTCTCAAATTCAAAGTACATTCTTTTGAACATCCTTCTTACATTAACTTTTCTAATCTTACACAGATTAATGAATAACTTCCACCTTTGAAACATTTCCATATTCCCATTTTGACTATCACTTTTGAACAAGAGTTGCCTCCTTTCAGAATATGTCAATATGGTCCTTTCCAAAAATTAACATCATACTTCTAACTGTCCATGAGCAACCAATCTTTGGTAAACCTCAGATTGTGCTCGACAATTGCTTAATCATTTTAGTCATATCCCATTCTAGACCTTTTCCCCTCTTAATGCCCTAGGCATTTGGAAAATTAAGAAAGGATAAATATTATAGCACCTGTAATCGATCCTATACCTGAAGCATATGGGACACGATTCATGATGTCTCACATAAAGACATGATCCTAGACCAGTCTTTTGCTACAATATTTTGTTTTTGCCATGTTTTCATAATTCGACTATGAAGAGGGATGTAGTAATCATAATCGATTTTTGAGAACGCAATATATAAAGAATTTCCTTATGTTGAACGATTCCAACATAAAATTCATATATATATATATATATATATATATATATATATATATATATATATATATATATATATATAGGGGATAGTGAATATACATTACAGCCCCACCTAAGCTTAGGTACTAAACCTCTAAAATATATCGTTTTAACTAAGTAATTATACTCGATTTGGTTTTCACTGGGTAAATATATCGTCCCCAATAACAATTTTTCCATCCATTATCGTTTTACCATCTTTGTTTTCTTTCCTCCATTATTGTTTATTACTTCACCCTAGTGAACATTATTATTTTCCATCGTCACGAAGGAGGAAGATAATCAATGTTTTTGCTTCCTTATTAAAACTATTGTGTACATCATGAAACCACATCTTCAAGTGTTAATCGTGAATCCCCTAATCGTAATCTTTATATAGTAAAACAATGTATTTTCATGAGGTTTAGTACCTAAGCTTAGGTGGGGCTGTAATGTATATTCACTTTTCCCATATATATATATATATATATATATATATATATATATATATATATATATATATATATATATATATATATATATATATATATATATATATATATATATATATATATATATCCTTGACTAAATATGATTAAAATCTCAATCTAAGCTTTTAGAATTAAAATGAAGTATAATTTCCTCTCCCTTAATTATAGCAAAACAACTTTTCAAACCCTGCAGAGTCACGAATTGAGACTTTTGTTTTCTATAAATAACACTTAACATAATAATCATGCTCCCACTAACATGGTAATTACCAGCATAACAATTATGCTCCCACTAGCTTTGACATGTACTCAGAAATCAGTTGGACTTCTAGAAATCAATACTTTATTGACTTTCTTACCAAAGTTCAGATTTCTGATACGAGGTGCTTTGATAAGACTTTATCAAAATCATACACCTTTCCTTAGATAGCTCATATGTGTATCTAAAAAATTTTAGAACTATGAAAAGGGATGCCGTAATCATAGTCTCAATTGTTTAACCTTTTCCATTTCTCATAAGTCCATGTTAGTGTGTCGGTTAACCACACACGCTCCACTAACGACTTTGAGAATGCATATATCACAATTGCTATCTACTTAAAATCTACTTAGTGAAAGCGTTTCCTCACCATCATTTTCATGAATCGAAGAGAAACCTTATGACACTTAGATTTCTATGGTGTATGTGTTCCTATCCATGTAAATTTATCATAACCATAATCACAAGACAAGGTTAGTGACAAATCCAAACTCATATGGACTGAACTTGTTTATTCTTAATTTCTTGCTACCTGGCAGCACAAGGGCCTACCATTGATTCCAGGTTGTTATGCAACCAATTGAGAACTCTCAGAACTCATATGCAAAGCCAACTTTAACTGGAATGGGCACAAAAACTAGAATATGTCAACACGATAGGTTATAAACCTCAAGTCGTGTGCTAGTGATAAAATACGGGTTTTATTCTTGATTAGTTCTTGAAACTCTTTCAGGATATTTAAGACTCCCACTGTCCTCTTGACATATAAGACTCTCTTGCCAAGAACCATTCCTTGATGAACAAATATTCAAGAGATAGTGTGGATTCTTATCAAGACAAACACTTCACACAATTGGCCTTAGTTGGTCTTTGTTTTATCCAAAACATCACAACATACCAATTTCAAGTGTACAAGAGTAGAAAGCATTTTACTCTACATTTGACAAGTGTTATAAACCTTCTTTATGATATGTCACTCAAGTTACAATCTTGTAGTATGACTCTAAGAATTGTTTTGGAACGAAGTATGACTCATCTTCTTGATTTAACCATTTCAACAATTCATGATTCCTCTTCTTAGCCATGGGAATGCACTAAGATGTCCTTAGAGGATCAAATTGTGATATGGTTTCTTAATCAGTAAGATGATCATAAAACATGATACTAAAGTACTCTCCCATCTTTTCAGATTTGAGAAACTTTTATCTTTCTGCGTAATTTGATTCTTCTCATTCGTTCTGCCATGCATTGAAATTTTTCCAATGTTTCAGAATTATACTTAAACTTGTAAGTATAACCATATCTACTAAACTTTAGTAAATCATGACGAATAGTCTTATCGATCATTGTGGTGGACTCAACTAGTGCACAAGAATGTGTACTCGATCCCATAGTCCTTCACTTGACTCACATTTACATGTGAACAAGGAATTAGTCTTAAATTTTCCAAAGATGAAAATTCTCATTCATCATACAATACAACTTGCATGATTCCAAGTTTCGGTCCAATTGAAACTTGGGTGATGAGAATCTTCCTTATTTGGTAAATTTAGACACTACCACAAATGAAAGAATCAAATTCATATTTCCAATATTGCTAGAAACATACAAACATCAATTTTTCATAAATGTCATTGCAAGGAGATATATTAAAATAAAACAAAATTTTATTTGTTTATAAAATACGGAAAAAACTTTTTCCTTACAATGCAACTATAAATGAAAACTATGCTATTACATATTTTGTAGCAATCTATCATAACTCTCAAGCAGTAGCTCAGAAATCCGATCTTCGAACCATGCAATTGAAATTCATCTTCGCGATCAGATTCAGCATACTCTTCTTTTAAGCTTCTTTCCCTTTGCTTGATCTTGCCAAACATCAAAATGCAACCTAGTCACATCATGTATTAAGAATCAATAATTAGAAACTTAACAAAGTTAGATAGTAGACTTACCTGAAGCAGAACCATACATTCTGATTAAACTTCTCAGGTAGTTTGGGCAGCTTCGATTCCAATGTCCCTGTCTTTGGCAATAGAAACACACAGGCTCACATGGAGCAGTCTTAGATTTGGCCTTTTTCTTATGATCAAAGCTTTTGATCATGCCCAATCCCTTTCCTTTAGGAGAAGGAATCTTTTCTGGGATGTCCATGTCAACTTGGGATGTAGACCTTCCAATCATATTTGCTTGACCATTGCACCAAATCATTGCTGATTCGGCAACAATCAGCAAATATGTAAGATCAATTAGGGTCATGTCGTGATCTGTCACATAGTAGTCTTTAACGAACTCACTATATGACTTGGGCAGTGACTGAAGGACCCAGTCAATAGCCAACGTCCTTGGGAAGACGACACCCAACATCTTTAGCCTGTCAATATGCAGCTTCATGTCCAAGATATAAGCACATATAGGCTTTCCATCTTTGTGTTTACAATCCAATAGGGATTGAGTGATCTTGAACTTTTAAAGTCTTCGAGCTTGTGGATCAGGGAGAATTATTGGAGGAGGTGGAGGAAGAGAAGTATGATTTCCATGATCCAATCACGGGACATCATCTTCATTAGGAAAGCTTGTTCCAAGAGATTTGGGAAGACCATAATTGTCTGAACCAGACATCTACAATGGGAGAAATTCAAGTTAGTTGATTTAAGTCCTTAATAGAACACCCAATATGAAATATTAAGGCTAGGAACCAACACAATATTTTATAACTTAGAAGTGGGATGCCGTAATCCAAGCTACAAAATATTTGAAGATAGGCGAATGACGATTCACCAATTTCCACCATGAAAAACGAAATATGTATTAGGTTTTAATTGGATTGAAACTCCTAGATCTTTTGAGATTCATTGAAATTTTCAATGGCATGTTTAAATCTCGATTGTGCCCTCTCAAGTTTGTGACTGCGATGACGAGGATCACAAACAAGGTGTGAATAACCATGCAAATTAACTTGGTACCCTTAATTTTATCACCTAATCGATGTGCCGGTTACCCACACGCGCTCGACCGATCTATGATAAACATTAAGTCACCCTTTGCCACTCTTACTAGTCCATGTTAGTGTGTCGGTTACCCACACATGCTCCACCAACGACTTGGTAAGGTACAAAGTGTAATTTCATGGGTTAGCACCAACTTCACATTTCCCTAAAGTAACTAAGATTGAGAATTTATAAAAGGTTTAGTTACTTTATATTTATCATTATACTTATAATGAGAATTATAGTCCTTGTCGTACCCGTTCGGCTAACGACCCTCCACCAGTCAAGGAAGCGGTGGGTGAGAGTGGACACCCATTAAGATGCCATTTTATAGGCAACAAACTTATACCCCCCCCCCCCCCCCGTATAGACCGACTTCGTGAATGAGGCCTAGTAACGGTAAGACTGACATGATCTTATACATATGTATATTATTAACTTATAATACTATAAAGTATAAGGGTTGAATTTTAACTTTTAAAACTCTAGGGTTTGGAATTAAAGTGTGTGTGAGACTTTACAAATTGCAAAACTTGAGGGCAAGTTTTGAAACTATTCAAAAACTTTTCAACTTCATAACATATGAGTTTAATGGTACTTGAAAATGAGACTCTTCATTTTTATAACCTATGACTTTTAATGATCCATTTAAAAGAAAACTTTTGGAATTCCATAACTTGAGGACAAGTTATGGAGTCCATTAAAATCATCAAGAACAACAATTCAACGAATAAGAATGTTCAAGTTCTAAATTAAACTCATATGATTAAGGTAATTCAAATCAAAAAAATTCCATGTAATTTAGATTCATCATATAAACTAAAACAAAGTATGAGATTTTGAAAATCACCTTTCAATTGGACAAGTAAGAACATTACCCTCTTGAAAAACAGGTTTCTAGGTTCAAAACACAGTTTAGGGTAATGATCCTCATCCAATACCAAGTAAAACCCTGAAATTCTGTATACAGGGGCATCATCACGTCGTGGTAAAGACTGCCACGTCGTGGTGAGCAGTCAGATGCAAAAAATGGCAGAATTTCAACTTTGAAAAAAACATGTAGCATCAAGTATAATTGAAAACAAGCCTAGGCTCTGATACCACTGATGGGTTTTGAGCATTCTAACACTCCTATGGTGTACATGCAACCCTATAAACCTTGGATCTGTGTTTTCTCTATTATACATGCAAATATGATTTTTCCAAGGTTCTCATCCTAACTAGCATACCAAGGGGTATTTGTAATATATAACTTAGTAGGATAACATACCTTTTTCCTTGTGGTTGATTCCTTGGAGCTTCAAGAGCCTAGCACCAATAATGTCGATGCCTCAAGTGGAATCACAAATCACCAAAACACCTTGGAAAACTTGAGAGAATAGTAATCACACTAGATATCGGCCCACTCTTGTTTACTCACACACTAGTGCCATTTCATGTGCCAAAGACCTCTTTATATAGTATGGAGGATTAGGGTTACATTCATGTAAACCCTAATACCCATGACCTTTCATTTCCATAGGATCCATGGGTTAAAACTCCATGGACTATCCATGCAAGTTTAGCCCAACCTAAATGAACTTGGCCCATTATATATATATATATATATATATATATATATTAGTAAGAGTCCATATTTAATTAGTTCCTTTTGATCACTAAATGAATTCTAAATTTATTCTTGATCAATACTAATTAAATAATATAATTTCATATTAATATATTATAACTTAAAATATATTAATAAACCATAGACATACTATTCTCAAAAGACTATCCATACAAATTGTTCCGGTGAAGTGCAACCCAAATGGACCATGCTACTCTCGGGTCGAGTACATACCAATAATAGTTATGGGCTTAGACATCTAATCCAACAAACCGGCACATCGATTAGGTGATAAACATTAAGAGTACCAAGTAATTTGCATGGTTATTCACACCTTGTTTTGTGATCCTCGGCATCCCAGTCACAAAACTTGAAGGGCACATTCGAGATTGAAACATGCCACTGAAAACTTCAATGAATCTCAAAAAGAATTTAGGAGTTTCAAAACCAATTAAAACCTAATAATAAATTTCATTTTCATGGTGGAAATTGGTGAATCGTCATTCACCTACCTTCAAATATTTATAGCTTGGATTACGGCATCCCTCTTCTAAGTTATAAAATATTGTGTTGGTTCCTAGCCTTAATATTACATTTGGGTGTCTTATTAAGGACTATCTATATATATCTAATCTAAACTTGTCCTTCTTTCTTTTTAGATGTCTTCCAACAATGTTGCTTCTGGCTCAAACCCTACCGGCTCCTTCTCTCTCATGAACCTTTGTGGGAGAGTCATCTTTGATGGGACTAATTTCAATGATTGGATTAGGAACATAAGGATGGTCACTCGCTATGAGGACAAGGAATATGTCCTCGACAAGGAGCTGAAGGATCTTGATGAGTCTACTGCTACTCTCGAGGAGATCGCTGACTTTAGGGCACATGAAAGAGATGCTACCAAAGTGGCATGTATCATGTTGGCCACTATGTCAGCCGAGCTCCAAAAGTCCTATGAGGACTTTTATCCTTTTGATATGCACCAGGATCTGATGGAAAGATACCATCAGAGTGCTCGTCAAGAGCGATATGAAATAATCTCCTCCATGATAACAACCCGAATGAAGGATGGTGAACCCATCACGGGCCACATGCAGAAAATGCAAAGATTCGTGGACCGTTTACTGAATTTGAATGTGAACTTTCCCGAGGAGTTGGCAATTGACATCATTTTGCACTCCTTACCTTCGTGTTATGATCAATTTCGGATGACATATCACATCAACAAGGAGGAAGTTACACTCAGCAAACTTCAAGGATTTTTTAAGATCGCGGAAAGTGGTCTTAAAGGTAAGTCGGTTGTTACTACTCCTACTCCTACCGCGGCCCCTGTCTTGGAAATCGGGCAAGGTAAAGGGAAGAAGAGGAAGAGCCCTTCGAAGGGTACCAAGGGAAAGTCCCTTGATGGCTCCTCTTCAAGTGGAACCAAAAGAGGTTCTGTCACTCCTTCTGCCAACCCTAAAGAGGCTGAATGCTTCTATTTTCATGAAAAGTCGCACTGGAAGCGAAACTGCCCAAAGTATCTGCAAGATGTTAAGGATGGGAAAGTGAAACCCAACCATGCAGGTATTTACACTATATTGTCTAATAACTCACCCTATTCTAATTCTTGGGTCCGTGATACAGGTTGTGGTATTCACATATGTTCTGATTTGTAGGGACTAATAAGAAGTGAGAATGTGGAGCATGGGAAGATAAACTTAATCATGGGGAATAGGAAAGCTTCACCTGTCACCAAGATTGGAGTTTATTCTTTGTTGCTAAGTAGTGGGTTAACATTAGATTTGAATAAATGTTGTTACTCGTCTGAAATGGCGAGAAATATTATTTCCTTTCATGGTTTTTACAAACAAGGGTTTACCTTTTCGTTTGATAATGAATGTGGTGGTATTAATGCTTTTTTTAATAATGTTCTTTATTTTAAAGCATTACCTTGTGATGGTGTATATGAAACTATGCCGGTTGTAGATAACCTAGGAAATAATGTGTTGTGTATTGATTCTTCCACTAGCTTGGATAAAGCATCATTGTGGCATTGTCGTCTTGGACATGTAAGCAAGAAACGCATAGGCCAACTCCAGAAGGATGGAGTCTTGGAGTCATTTGACCTAAAGTCGGATGATAGTTTTGAATCTTGTTTGCTTGGTAAAATGACAAAGTCACCCTTCACTGGTACTTGTGCCAGGAGTGAAGGTCTGTTGGATCTTGTACACACAGATGTGTGTGGAACCTTCGGAACTGCCACAAGGGATGCTAACCGCTTCTATGTGACTTTTATTGATGATTATAGTAGATATGGATATGTCTACTTAATCAAGCATAAGTCATAAAACTTTGAAAAGTTCAACGAGTTTAAACAGGAAGTGGAGAATCAGCTGGGCAGGAACATTAAGATGCTTCTATCCGATCGTGGTGGTGAGTATCTTAGTACAGAGTTCCTTGACTATCTTAAGGAATGTGGGATTGTCTCATAATTGACACCTCCCAGAACACCACAGCTTAATGGTGTGGTTGAGAGGCGTAATCGAACCTTGTTGGACATGGTTCGTTCCATGATGAGTCGAGCTTTGCTACCAATCTTATTCTGGGGGTATGTCTTAGAGTGCGCTACCAATCTCATTCTGGGGGTATCACCAATCTCATTCTAGGGGTATGCCTTCACCATAGCAATTGATAGGATGAATTAAGGAGAAAGAGGATTAATTATGATTTATTAATATATTATGTGAATAATATATTAAAAGAGAAATCATATTGTTTAATTAATATTAGTCAAGAATTAATTTGGTGGCTAAAAGAGATTAATTAAATAAAAGGGACTGATATTGCAGTTATATTATAGTTGCAAATTGGGCTATGGATTCCTATGGATTCCTAATGGGAAACCCATATGATTTTCGTCCAAGGGCTTTCTAGAGGGACTCCATGGGTTGCTTAAGGCCTAAGCAGAGAATTAGGGTTTCACCTAAAACCCTAGCAGCCCACACAAATATATAAAGACCCCTAGGGCTCCTAAAAACGTGGCTAAGCTTTCTCTAGAAGATCTTGGACGTTTTCGGTGCTCCTCCTTCCTCTCCTAAGTCATCTTCTTGCTAGTGGTTTTTGTGACTCCATTAGAGGTGCAACATTTGAGGCACTAAGCTTTCAGAAGTCAAGATCAAGAAGGATTATGATTGTTATTGCTACATAACAATCAAGGTAAAGTTTCTAACCCTAATCTGATGTCAATTTCGATAATAGCATGTTAGATCTAGGGTTTATGTTTTGGTATTCAATGTTGTTGTGTTCATAGTAGAAAACCTAGATCAAAGCAATTAGGGTTGCATGTACACCATAAGAATGATGTAAGGCGCTTAACCCAATAGGGTTTTCCTTCCCAATTACTTATTCGTTCATGGGTTTTAATCCCATTCCTTTTGACGATTTTGCAACTAACTCATTGATTAACCCTTTGGTTAGCGGTTCCACAATGTTATCCTTGGACCTTATGTAGTCAATTGAGATAACTCCAGTTGAGAGTAGTTGTCGAATGGTGTTGTTTCTTTGATGGATGTGTCGATACTTACCATTATACATAGCACTTTGCGCCCATCCAATTGCCGATTGACTACCGCAATGGATTGAGATTACAGAAACTGGTTTAGGCCATCCTTGTATATCTTCCAAAATTTGTCGTAGCCATTCAGCTTCTTCTCCACTTTTATCAAGTTCTATAAATTCAGATTCCATGGTGCATCTAGCTATAACTGTTTGTTTTGAAGATTTCCATGATATAGCTCCACCTCCAAGTGTAAACAAAAACCCGCTGGTTGACTTGGAGTCTTTAATGTCAGATATCCAATTTGCATCACTACACCTTTCTATCACCTCGGGATATCTTGAATAGTGCAACCCATAGTTGCGAGTGTACCTTAACTATTGTAATAATCTTTTAATACTCTTCCAATGTTCATCACTCGGATTACTGGTATATCTACTTAGTCAGCTTATTGCAAAAGCTAAGTCAGGTCTGGTACAACTCATTGATGGGTTTTGAGCATTCTAACACTCATATGGTGTACATGCAACCCTAGAAACCTTGGATCTATGTTTTACTAAGATACATGCAAATTTTCTTTTCCAAGGTTCTTAACCTAACTAGCATGGCATGGGGAACTTTGAAACCTAATAAGCTAGTAGAGTTACATACCTTTTAGTAGTGGTTGATTGCTTGGAGTTTGAGAGCCTAGCACCAATAATGTGGATGCCTCAAATGGAAGTCACAAATCACCACAAACCTTGGAAGCTTGAGAGAATAGTAGAACACTTCTAGAAATCAGCCACCCTTAGTTCTCACACAACAACTAGTGCAATTTCAAGTGCCAAGGACTCCTTTATATAGTGTGGTGGATTAGGGTTACATCCATGTAAACCCTAATACCCATGACCTTTCATTTCCATGAGATCCATGGGTTAAAGCTCCATGGACTATCCATGGACTTACGATGTAAGTATAGCCCATTCTAAATAAGCATTAGCCCACACTATATAAATACAAGAGTCCATATTTAATTAGTCATACTTTTGATCACCAAATTAATTCTAAATTAATTTTAGATCAATACTAATTAAATAATATGATTTCATATTAATATATTAGAACTTATAATATATTAATAAATCATAACTTATACTATTCTCAAAAGACTATCCATATAAATTGGTCGGGTGAAGTGCAACCCAAATGGACCATGTCGGGTCGGGTCAAGTACATCTCAAATATAGTTATGGACTTAGACACCTTATGCAACAGTCTCCCACTTGGATAAGTCTAATAACTATAGTTGCAATTATGACTTCAGGAACCGACCGACAATCGTAGCTCTTAAAAACTCTGTTGAACTATGAAGCACCATTTTAGATAAGTGATCATATAATCCTCTGTTCTAGATATCAGCCGGACAAATACATGCAACAATGTCTTACTTATTGTCCAACACTTTGTTTCCCGATTTCCGATTTGTTTGACATAGAACTTAATTGAACACATCAATTTAGTTCTGATCGGGCCCAGTACATGGGTCACAACAAAATCATCGAGGGGCCCAAATATCGCTTCTAATCCAAGAAGGAACAGATAAACTTCGACTCATATGCTTGTTCTACTACTTGTTGAATCATACACAAAGGCACGTTTTATAACATCAAGTTACCAATGCGTTTACGTACAGTCAATGTATAACCAACTCATAGTCAACAACTCATATCTCTAGGTTTGAAGACTTATATGATATTACCGTCTCACGGTCACTCGAGATAAATTCCATGAAGTGATACAAGTGAGTGTGGGTTGAATCCAATACTCATAACTTATGAGCACTCATGTGTGTTGTAGCAACTCTTGCTATGTCCAACATCTTAGACATCTACAAGCCAACTCATGACAGTCTAGATTCATATCTACTTCCAACATATGACTGACTGTGGAGAGTTTGAATAATATGATATACCATAACGTAATTATTCTGGAAGTCAAAACATGCAAAATGAAATGATAGTAAACGATTGACAAAAGATAGCAACACTTTACTCATAAATAAACAACAACTTTTATTCATCATCAAATGTCAACTACATTTTACAAAATTTAAAAACTATCTAACTACTAAAACTAATATCATCCTTGAGCCGTATGCGCCTCGCATGCTGGAGATGCTTAACCCTACTCAGTCCCTTCGTGAGGGGATCTGCTGGGTTCTCATCCGATGATACCCTCTTTGCCACGAGGAGTCCTTCTTCTATTCGATGTCTGATGAAGTGATATTTTCTGTCAATGTGTCTGGATCTGTCATGATCTCTCAATTCCTTGGCTAAGGCAACCGCACTATTGCTGTCACAGAAAATCTCTATAGGCTCCTTTATAGCCGGTACAACTCCAAGATCTCCAATGAAGTTCTTTAGCCATATAGCCTCCTTTGTTTCCTCGCTTGCCACTATATACTCTGATTCGCATGTTGAATCAGCCACTGTCTCCTGCTTGGAACTTTTCCAAGAAATTGCTCCTTCGTTTAAGGTAAAGACCCAGCCTGAATGAGAGCGGAAATTATCCCTATCAGTCTGAAAGCTAGCATCACTATACCCTACTACTCTCAAGTCATAACTCCCACCGAGGATAAGGACCCAGTCCTTAGTCCTCTGCAGGTACTTGAGAATGTTCTTTACCGCAGTCCAGTGATCCTTCCCAGGATTCCCCTGATATCTGCTGACCATGCTCAATGCAAAGGCCACATCAGGATGACTACAAGTCATAACATACATGATCGAGCCTATAACGGAAGCATACGGAACTCGACTCATCTCTTCTATCTCAGCCTCTGTACTCGGGCTCTGAGTCTTACTCAGTCTGGCGTTACTCTGGATCGGTAGCTCACCTTTCTTGGAGTTCTGCATGTTGAACCTTTTCAACACTTTGTCCACATAGGTGCTTTGACTAAGTCTAATTAGTCTTTTACTCCTGTCTCTCAAAATCCTTATCCCTAGGATATAGGCAGCTTCACCAAGGTCCTTCATAGTGAAACACTTCCCAAGCCAGGACTTCACTTCCTACAGAGTTGGGATGTCATTTCCTATGAGTAGTATGTCATCCACATACAATACCAAAGAGCTAACTATACTCCCACTAGCCTTGACATATACACAGGACTCATCTTCGCTCCTCGAAAAGCCGAACTCTTTGACTTTCTCATCGAAACAAAGATTCCATCTGCGAGGTGCTTGTTTCAATCCATAGATGGATTTCTCAAGCTTACACACTCTATTAGGGTACTCTGTGCTGACGAAACCCTCTGGCTGACTCATGTAAACATCCTCAACCAACTTTCCATTAAGGAAAGCGGTTTTGACATCTATTTGCCATATTTCATAATCATGAAATGCAGCAATGGCTAGCATAACCCTAATAGACTTAATCTTTGCTACTGGTGAAAAGGTATCATCATAATCAACTCCCAGAGTTTTAGAAAAGCCCGTTGCAACCAGTCGCGCCTTATAAGTTTGTACATTACCATCCATGTCGGTCTTCTTCTTGAAGATCTATTTGCACCCGACTGTCTTACGACCTGCTACATTGTCAACCAAGTTCCAAACTTGATTGTCATACATGGACTGTATCTCGCTGTCCATAGCCTCTATCCATTTAGCAGCCTCAGGGCCTGCCATGGCTTTTGTGTAGCTGTTAGGTTCGTCCAGACTTACCAGTGTGCTATCACTGATAAGTGTATCACCTTCCGTAGTAATATGGAAACCATAGTAATGCTCAGGTGCAATCCTAACTCTCGTGGAATGCCTCAGAGGTACAGACTCATCTGTCGGATCAACAGGAGTTTCCTCCTTAGGTTGATTGCTAGGGTTTGAGGTTCCTTCACCACTTGACTCTTGAATTTCTTCAAGGTCAATTTGCCTCCCACTGTTTCCTTGGATTATGATTTCTCTCTCGCGAAAGACTCCTCTCCTTGCTACAAAGACCACATTATCACTAGGTCTATAGAAGAGGTAACCAAAGGATTTATGTGGGTAGCCGATGAAAATACACCTCTCACTTCGAGGTTCGAGCTTATCGTGAGTCTCGCACCTCACAAAAGCCTCGCAACCCCAAATCTTGATGAGATCTAGATTGGGAACTTTTCCAGTCCACATCTCGTGAGGTGTTTTGCAAACCTTTTTGGTAGGGACTAGATTAAGGATATGGGCGGCAGTCTCTAACGCATACCCCCATAATGAGATTGGTAGCGAAACTCGACTCATCATGGAACGAACCATATCCAACAAGGTTCGATTGCGCCTCTCAGCCACACCATTCAACTGTGGTGTCTTGGGAGGTGTCAATTGTGAGACAATCCCACATTCCTTAAGATAGTCAACGAACTCTGTACTAAGATACTCACCACCTCGATCGGATCGAAGCAGCTTAATGTTCATGTCCAACTGATTCTCCACTTCCTGTTTAAACTCCTTGAACTTATCAAAGGTTTCTAACTTATGCTTGATTAAGTAGATATATCCATATCTACTATAATCATCAGTAAAAGTCACATAGAAGCGGTTAGCATCTCTTATGGCGGTTCTGAAGGGTCCATACACATCAGTATGTATGAGGTCCAACAAACCCTCACCCCTAGCACAAGTACCCGTGAAGGGTGACTTTGTCATTTTCCCAAGCAAACAAGATTCACAACTATCATCCGACTTTAGGTCAAATGACTCCAAGACTCCATCCTTTTGGAGTTGGCCTATGCGTTTTTTGCTTACATGTCCAAGACGACAATGCCATAATGATGCTTTATCCAAGCTAGTGGAAGAATCGATACACAACACATTATTTCCTAGGTTATCTACAACCGGCACAATTTCATACACACCATCACAAGGTAATTCTTTAAAATAAAGAACATTATTAAAGAAAGCATTAATACCACCACATTCATTATCAAACAAAAAGGTAAAACCTTGTTTGTACAAACCATCAAAGGAAATAATATTTCTCGCCATTTCAGACGAGTAACAACATTTATTCAAATATAATGTTAACCCGCTACTTAGCAACAAAGAGTAAACTCCAATCTTGGTGACAGGTGTAACTTTCTTATTCCCCATGATCAAGTTTATCTTTCCATGCTCCACATTCTCACTTCTTCTTAGTCCCTGCAAATTAGAACATATGTGAATACCACAACCTGTATCAAGGACCCAAGAATTAGAATAGGGTGAGTTATTAGACAATATAGTGTAAATACCTGCATGGTTGGGTTTCACTTTCCCATCCTTAACATCTTCCAGGTACTTCGGGCAGTTTCGCTTCCAGTGCGACTTTTCATGGCAATAGAAGCATTCAGCCTCTTTAGGGTTAGTAAAAGGAGTGACGAAACCTTTCTTGGTTCCACTTGAAGAGGAGCCATCAAGGGACTTTCCCTTGGTACCCTTCGAATGTATCTTCCTCTTCTTTCCTTTACCTTGCCCGATTGCCAAGACAGGGGCCGCGGTAGGAGTAAGAGTAGTAACAACCGACTTACCTTAAAGAACACTTTTTGCGGTCTTCAAAAGTCGTTGAAGCTTGCTGAGTGTAACTTCGTCCTTGTTCATGTGGTATGTCATTCAGAATTGATCATAACACGAAGGTAAGGAGTGCAAAATGATATCAATTGCCAACTCCTCTGGGAAGTTCACATTCAGTTTCAGCAAACGGTCCCCATACCTTTGCATTTTCTGCATGTGGCATGTGATGGGTCCACCATCCTTCATCCTGGTTGTTATCATGGAGGAGATGATTTCATACTGCTCTTGACGAGCACTCTGATGGTAGCGGTCCATCAAGTCCTGGTGCATCTCAAAAGGGTAATAATCCTCATAGGACTTTTGGAGGTCAACTGTCATTGTGGCTAACATCATACATGCCACTTTGGTAGCATCTCTCTCATGTGTCTGGTATTCAACGATCTCCTCAGGAGTAGCAGACGAATCATCATGTTCCTTAAGCTCCTTGTCGAGGACATATTCTTTGTCCTCATACCGAGTGACCATCCTGCTATTCCTGATCCAATCCATAAAGTTAGATCCATCGAAGATGACTCTCCCATAAAGGTTCATGAGAGAAAGAGCCAGTATGGTTTGAGCCAGAAGTAGCATTGTTGGAAGACATCTGAAAAGAAGAAAGAATAGTTTAGATTAGATATAGAGATAATCCTTAATAAGACACCCAAATGTAATATTAAGGCTAGGATCCAACACAATATTTTATAACTTAGAAGAGGGATGTCGTAATCCAAGCTATAAAATATTTGATGGTAGGTGAATGACGATTCACCAATTTCCACCATGAAAAACGAAATAAATTATTAGGTTTTAATTGGTTTTTGAAACTCCTAGATTCTTTGAGATTCATTGAACTATTCAATGGCATGTTTCAATCTCGAGTGTGCCCTTCAAGTTTTGTGACTGGGATGCCGAGGAGTACAAAAAAAGGTGTGAAATAACCATGCAAATTACTTGGTACTCTTAATGTTTATCACTGAATCGATGTGCCGGTTAACCACACGCGCTCCACTGACCTATGATAAACCTTAAGTCACCTTTTTCCTACCTTGTTAAGTCCAGGTTAGTGTGCCGGTTAACCACACACGCTCCACTAATGACTTAATCAAAGTGCAAAGTGTAATTTCATGGGTTAGCACCTTATTCACATTTTCCTAAAGTAACTAAGATTGGGAATTTATAAAAAACATGTAGTTACTTTACATTCATCATACTTTTAATGAGGATTAAAGTCATTGTCCTACCCGTTCGGCTAACGACCCTCCACCAGTCAAGGAAAAGGTGGGTGAGAGTGGACACCCATTAAGCTGCCATTTTA
The DNA here is from genome assembly GCF_052849685.1 of Lactuca virosa. Classification (NCBI taxonomy): domain Eukaryota; kingdom Viridiplantae; phylum Streptophyta; class Magnoliopsida; order Asterales; family Asteraceae; genus Lactuca; species Lactuca virosa. Next base: position 83,456,394 of record NC_136428.1, read on the forward strand.
TAGGCAACAACCTTATACCCCCTTTATAGACCGGCTTCGTGAATGAGGCCTACTAACGGTAAAACGACTTGTTCTTATACATATATAATTATTATTAAACTTATAATATTATGAAGTATAAGGGTTGAATTTTAACTTTTAAAATTCCAGGGGTTGGAACTAAAGTTTTACAAAGTTATGTGAGACTTTACATGTTCCAAAACATGAGGGCAAATTTTGTAACTTGCAAAACTTTTCATCTTTCATAACTTATGAGTTAATGGTTTATTAAAAGAGTAATCTACTAAAATCGTCCCTATGGTTTGGTCAAAACTACATGTTTGGTCCCTAACCTTTTTTTTGCACTCGGATCGTCCCTGTGGTTTGATTTTGTTATGTTTTTCGTCCCTATGGTTTGGTCAAAATTTCACATTTGGTCCCTAACTTTATGTATGTAAGGGATGAAAAACGTAACAAAATCAAACCATAGGGACCATCCGAGTGCAAAAAAAAATGTTAGGGACCAAACGTGCAATTTCGACCAAACCATAGGGACGATTTTAGTAACTTACTCTTATTAAAATGTGAGACTTTTCATTTTATGTAACCTATGTGTTTCTTTAATGGACTTTAAAAGAATGGCTTTTGGTAATCCATAACTTTAGGACAAATTATGGATTCCATTAAAACACATAATGATCAAGAATTAAACTACCAAGCAAGTTGCAAATAATTGCTATGATCTTCTAAACTCATAAGTTCATGAACATTCATATCAATAATTTCAAGAATCATAAAAAACTCATATAAGACTTGAAATTTTGATAATAGCTATTGAAAATGGATTAGCATAACCATTACACCATCTAAAACAAGTTTTATAACACGAAAACAGTTTAGGGTAATGTTTCTAGTCCATTTCCAGCAGCAAAACTCGAAAATATGCACTCTGGGCATTCTACTCGTCGAGTGCATGAACCTACATGACGAGTAGGATGATTATAGGCATGGATTCGTCGAGTCCCCCCATGGACTCGGCGAGTTCACTCAGCAGATTGCATATATTTCGACTTTTTTCAACAATTTGCATCAAGTATCAAGAAAACAAGCCTAGTCTCTAATACCACTGATGGGTTTTGAGCATTCTAACACTCTTATGGTGTACATGCAACCCTAGAAACCTTGGATCTATGTTTTACTAAGATACATGCAAATTTGCTTTTCCTAGGTTCTTAACCTAACTAGCATGGCATGGGGAACTTTGAAACATAATAAGCTAGTAGAGTTACATACCTTTTAGTAGTGGTTGATTGCTTGGAGTTTGAGAGCCTAGCACCAATAATGTGGATGCCTCAAATGGAAGTCACAAATCACCACAAACCTTGGAAGCTTGAGAGAATAGTAGAACACTTCTAGAAATCAGCCACCCTTAGTTCTCACACAACAACTAGTGCAATTTCAAGTGCCAAGGACTCCTTTATATAGTGTGGTGGATTAGGGTTACATCTATGTAAACCCTAATACCCATGACCTTTCATTTCCATGAGATCCATGGGTTAAAGCTCCATGGACTATCCATGGACTTACCATGCAAGCCTAGCCCATTCTAAATAAGCATTAGCTCACACTATATAAATACAAGAGTCCATATTTAATTAGCCACACTTTTGATCACCAAATTAATTGTAAATTAATTTTAGATCAATACTAATTAAATAATATGATTTCATATTAATATATTAGAACTTATAATATATTAATAAATCATAACTTATACTATGCTCAAAAGATTATCCATATAAATTGTTCGGGTGAAGTGCAACCCAAATGGACCATGCCGGGTCGGGTCAAGTACATCTCAAATATAGTTATGGACTTAGACACCTTATGCAACAGTCATAAGGTACGTCAGACTACCAATAATTCTTGCATATTGGACTTGTGCAACTCCTTCACCTCTATTTTTACTTAGATGATGACTTGTATTAGTTGGTGTCCTAGCTACAGTAGTATCACCGGAGTTGAACTTCTCAAGAAATTTATCCACATAATGGGTTTGATTTAAAGTAAGTCCATTTGCAGTCCTTGTGATCTTCACACCAAGGATGATGTCTGCCCAAGCCATATCTTTCATGTCGAATCTTGTCTTTAACATGTCCTTTGTTGATTGAACCATTTTATCATTGCTACCAACAATAAGCATATCATCAACATAAAGGCACAAGATAAGATAACCCTCACCTGTGTTTTTAACATAAACACACTTGTCACATTCATTAATCTTGTATCCATTTTCCAATATCACATGGTCAAACTTTTGATGCCATTGTTTTGGGGCTTGTTTCAACCCATATAATGACTTTACTAGTTTGCAAACCTTTGATTCTTGTCCTGGGGAAACATACCCTTCTGGTTGTTCCATGTAAATTTCTTCTTCTAAATCCCCATTTAGAAAAGCTGTTTTAACATCCATTTGATGTACTTCAAGATTTCTTATTGAAGCGATTGCAAGTACCAATCTAATGGATGTAATACGTGTGACAAGAGAGTACGTATCAAAGTAATCAAGGCCACTTTTCTATCTATAGCCTTTTATTACTATTCTTGCCTTGTACTTGTCAATGGTTCCATCCGCTTTTATTTTCTTCTTGAAAATCCATTTATAGCCTAGTGGTTTGCAACCTTGAGGTAAATCCACTAGCTCCCATGTATGGTTTTGCAAGATGGAATCCATTTCGCTTTTAATTGCCTCTTTCCATTGAGGTCCTTCGGAGGAGGTGACTGCCTCTTTGAAAGTTTGAGGCTCTCTTTCAACCATGTAAGTGTAGAAATCATCCCCAAATGACTTCTCCACTCGTGCCCTTTTACTTCTACGGGGCTCTGTTTCTTCCTCTATTTCTTCTTCATAAGAGGATTCATTGTGCTCAATTAACTTTTAAGCATTAGTCTCAACCTTATGAATACATGGAAAGACATTCTCAAAGAACGATGCATTTCTTGACTCCATTCTTGTGCCTTTGTGAATTTATGGAATTTTTGAGTCATGCACAAGAAATTGATACGCACTACTGTTTTGTGCATATCCAACAAATATGCAATCAACAGTCTTGGGTCCTATCTTAACCACCTTGGGTGCAGGTACCACGACCATTGCAAGCCACCCCCACACTCGAAGGTATTTGTAGGCTGGTTTTATACCTGACCATAACTCGTATGGTGCTTTATTTGATTTCTTTCGTGGGACCTTATTTAAAAGGTAGTTAGCTGAAAGTATAGCTTCCCCCCACATTGAGGATGGCAGCCCAGAACTTAACAACTTAGCATTCATCATTTCCTTTAAGATCCGATTTTTCCTTTCTTCCATGCCATTTTGTTGTGGTGAATAAGGTGCAGTAAGCTCATGTATGATACCATGAGTTGCACAAAATTCCTCAAACGGTGATACATATTCACCTCCACGGTCACTTCTTTGTAATTTAATTTTCTTATTAAGTTGATTCTCAACTTCACTTTTATACACTTTAAAATTCTCTATAGCCTCATCTTTACTTTTAAGTAAATAGACATAGCATAATTTAGTGCAATCATCAATAAAAGTGATAAAGTACTTATTTCCACCTTTATATGGAATTGATTTTATGTCACACACATAGGTGTGAATTAATCCAAGTAGTTCGGTTGTCCTTTGAATGGACTTGAAAGATTATCGTGTTAATTTTGATTCAACACAAGTGTTGCATTTGTACTTTGAGTCAATGTGAAAGTATGGCATGTGATTGAGTTTAATTAAACGACGGAGAGTATCAAAATTAACATGTCCTAATCTAGCATGCCATATATTTGAAGACTCAAGCAAGTAAGTAGAAGAGTTATTCATTTCATTATCATTGTCACTTGGCTTAAGAGCCATTACACAAAGTTTGAACATACCCCTATCAACATACCCCTTACCCACATACACACCATTTTTTGTTAACACAAATTTATCTGACTCAAACACCAAGAGAAAACCATGCTTGTTCAACAACCAACTCGACATAAGATTCTTACGAATTTCGGGTACATACAACACATCATTCAATGTCAGCTCTCTTTCCAACGTCATATTCAACACAATCTTTCCAACACCTTGGATATCAGAAGTGGTCGAGTTTCCCATGAACAGATTGTCACCATTATCCACAACCTTGAAGTTTTTGAACCATTCTCTATTCGAGCAAACATGACGGGTAGCTCCCGTATCAATCCACCACTCCCTTGGATTGGACGCCACAAGATTAACTTCAGAAATAACCGCTGCAAGATCGATGCCAGACACATCTTTGGTTATCTTTTCCATAACATTTGCCTCCTTAGCCTTCTTTGGAAGCTTGCAATTTGCATCCCGATGACCCCCTTGGTCTTAGTTATGGCAGTTTCCTTGAAACTTTTTCTTAAAAGTTCCAACTTTGGCTCCCAAGTTTGAACCCTTGCCTTTCTTTTGGAATTTTCCCTTTCTAGATTGGGAAAATAACGCAAAAAGCACTATATTTTGTAACTTGGGTCGGTTTAACCATCATATTTTCATTTGTTGTAATAAAACCATCATATTTTTTAAAAACGTTTTAACCCGACCATTATGACTTGAAGCAGCCGGATACCCGTGTTTGCATGCTTGTGCCACATTTTACTCATTTCATATAAGTCCAGAAAGCAAAGTCTCTTTTTACTTTAAAAAGTCAATGTTTGTTGAAGCTTACAAAGATAACATTCTACCTCTCAATGGTAGTAATATGTGGGAGGTGACTAGTTATACGAAGCCATTACCTCCAAAGGATAGAAAAATGCCTGGAAGGCCTAGTGTGAAACGGAAGAGGCACATGTCCGAGAAGAATGATAAGTATGCCACTAGTCGAGTGATAACATGTAAAAATTGTTTTGAAATTGGACACAATATCAGATCATGTAAAAATCCGAAACAGGTACTCCCACCACAAGAAACAAAGAGAAAGGGTAGGCCAAGGACTATAGATGAATTTGAGAGACGTTCAAGGAAAAGTAGGTCAGGTAAAGGTGCAAAAGGAAGGGCAAGAGGAAGTCTTGGAAACAACGTGCAAGAAGAAACACAACAAAATCCTGTGCAAGAAATGCAACAAACTAAAGAAACCATGGTATGTCTTCTTCCATCTAGCTATTGAACTGTTTTAGGTTATTTTTCGGGTGTTTTACGATGTTTTTAGGGTTGTTTTTAGACTGTTTTTCTGGATGTTTTTAGGATGTTTTAGTGTGTTTTTAGGGCTGTTTTTTGTGGCTATTATAGACAGTTTTTAGGGATGTTTTGGGAGTGTCTTAGGGTTGTTTTGTGATTCTGTTTAGGGTTGTTTTGGGACTGAAATGTAACTAATCTATTTTTGTACTGTAGGAACAAGTTCTTGAGACACAAGCTAATGTTGATGCTGGAATGGTACATGAGACTCAAAGCATCAAAGATTTAAGGGAAAGTGGATACACCAAAGATGATATTGCTAGATGTATTGCAGCTGAACATACTGAAGATGATGAAGAGGAAGGAATAGATGAAACAAAACCACAAGTTACATTAAAAAAACGAAGGCCATCTGAGAGGATAGCCAAACTTGGAAAGAAAATTGATGGATTAGGGTCTGCATCAGAAAATCCTTTAGAAATTGAATAGATTTTGGGAGTTGTATAGTGGGTTGATAGGTTAGGTGGGCAGATGATAGATTGCTCTTTTTGATGTGTTTTGTTTGGCCTTACATGATTTGTTAATTGGCCTATTTTTGAGAAACCAACCCCACTTTTGTAATGCATTAGCTTTTGTTAAATAATATATCATATGGTCGGTGTTATGATATTGTTCAATTGACCACTTATTATGTATTTATAGTGTTAAAAATATGTTGTTATGGACTTGTTGATGCACCATAAATAATGACGAAATATAAACCCAAAACTTTTCAGTTTAATAGAAAAAATAGAAAAATGAGTGGTTAAATCGTAAATAGTGATAAAATACAGTAGTTTTTTCGTAATTAACTTGCAAAACCGGCTATAACAGGTATCAGTGGTCTCAGTGAAACATTTTACTAAAAATTGGTGGTTTTTTCATAAATTATTAAAAGCTGATGGTTAAACCGAATTTTTGGCAAAATATAGTGCTTTTTCATCATTTCCCTTCTAGATTTGTTCTTCCTAGAAGTTTGGCCATGCTCCGCCACATTAGCTTTCTCAGAAGTAAGGGTATAACTACTCTTTTGTGCTAGCTTATTGTCCTCTTCAATTCGAAGGCGAACAATAAGGTCTTCAATGGACATCTCTTTTCTCTTATGTTTCAAGTAATTCTTGAAATAAACCCAACTAGGGGGTAGCTTCTCAATCATGGAAGCAACAGAAAAAGGCTCATTAAACCTCATACCCTCGGCATGCATCTCATGTAGGAGGACTTATAGTTCTTTGGTCTTGGGGCACTTTTGTCTAGTCCTTGGGCTGAAATATGTGCCATTATTATAATAGTGCTTGCCATTGGCCTGAGATAAAGGTGTTAGGAAAATATAACCCAAAAATTGTACGAAAGAACAAAACTCTAAAATTATTGATTGGGGCTTATGTTTAACACAATTTTCTTAAAACAAATTCGCCCTATATGGGTGTTTGTTTCCCAAGATACAACAGTAGAAAACAATTCTTCTAGATTGCCCAAACCCTCACTTGGCCCGAATTATACCTTGTTGCAGCAAGAGAGAAAAGATAAAGCAGAAGCGTAAGAGAGGAAGAGAGTGATTTCGTTTCATCCGGTGTCTTGAATCAGTCACATAGGCGTTGTATATATACTACCCAATGTAACCGATGTAATTAAAACGAAATCGTAACTGTCACAATTAAATAAGAAAATTAATCAAGAAATCAAAACCGAAATCTATGATTAATTGCTCTTAATTCGTTTTTGTAACTGTTAACCAAAAGGAAAAAAAAGGTCATTGAACTTTTCTCGTTGACCGGTGGTGCGTTTGTGCCCGCACACAAGTTCAGTGGCCCGAAGCCAATTTGGCTCGCATTTGCACCCCCTTACGTGCGGGCGCAAGAGAGAGCCTTAGTTCTAATAAGTCTTACGAAGATAGCTAGTCTTTGTAGTTATAAACCAATTTCCTTTTCATTCTCTCACCAATGTGGGATGAGTTTTAAAACTCACTTAACTCCTTTATTTTCTCTTCCAATTGCCCTACTTTGACAAGTAGTTTCTCATTCATTTTTAATTCGTTTTGGCCATGTGATATATCAAAACGAAGATATCACGGAGGAGAACACGAATATATAATCAATAACTCGTTTTGATTATATTTAGAGTCCAAAATTTGTGCTCAAAAATGGAGAAAATCCATTTTTGGAAATTAATAAAATTAATTTTCCAACAAAAGGTGCTACTAATAGTAGTATGATAAAAACTATCGTAAAAAATTCATACTTTTTACTAAAAGCCTACCTAATATTTAAGGAATATGCTCATCGGTATCGAAGGCCGTATTTTTCAGTGTTGTTCTCTAAAACCTTTCCCGGACAAATTAGTCCTTTATAGGTAATAGTATGGCCATATGTTAGTATTGGTCTCACAGTGTAAGTGGTATATAAATTTTTGTTAAAATTTCAATGTCATGTATAGCTTCAAGATGTATAAGCATACAATCACTATTACATGTAGAAAAACACGCGCAACATCCATTATATAAGTGCCTTATGCATTATTTGTTCAAGTACTACCATTAGAGAGGACAACTAGCTACTTATAGTGCTCGTAAGAAAAAATAGATGGCTATAACAGGAAAGATATGAGGTGAAGTTGAAATCAAATGTCATTGTCACCTGGTCTTTGAACTCTCCAAGCACAGGCCACACGACACGTCAGACGTCGACCCTGAGAGGATTGAATCTTGCCATATGGTTTCTGGTGAATGGAGTGTTCCTGGAGCTGTCATTCAGTGGCACTACTACCATGGTAAACCACTTCATCCGTGCTAATTGAATATAAAAACTTGTTATATGTTGGATCTATACCACACGACACACACATACACATCTATGCATGTAAATATATACAAACTACTTATGGGTTTTCTGTAGATGGAAAAAAGGAAACTGCTAAAGAAATCATTGAAGAAATTGATGATGAATTACACAAAATTGTGTTCAAAATGATTGAAGGAGATATCTTGGAGGTGTATAATTCCATTAGTTTCACCTTTATGACCAAAGATGTCGGCGATAAGAAGTTTGTGATCTGGACTATAGAGTTTGAAAAAGCGAACGCAAGTATACTAGATCCAACATCGTATCTGGACGTGGTTTGTGGAATAGTTGGAAATATGGATTCTCATTTTCTCAGGTAAACATGATGTCGCCGATATATTCACTAAATAAATGGCGCTGACATTATCAGCTCCAACAGCGACTTGCTTGGTGTTATGGTGTTAAAGGGAAGTTATTGTCCAATAAATAAATGTCAGCTGGTGTGTTTATAAATATTAACGCTTGTGTAGATATGCATTTGTATTGTATACTAACATGGTGTTATGGTATATTTTCAGTTACTTGTGTGGGAATTGTTTCATCTTTTGCTTTAATTTTGAAACTAAGGTGATGTTTGTTTTTTCGAAGCGAAAATTCGTGAAGTCTGCGGACCACCTCTGCAATCCTCTGTAGCAGAAGAGGTGGAACAAACGGCTGCAACCCATAATAAGAAGCATGTTTGTTTTTTAACATCTGTAGACTGCTGCAGTAAACTAAAATTTTGAATAAACTAATTTTATAAACTGAAAATAGTTTTCAACACCGAAATTTAAATAATTATAGTCTTAAAACATTGAAGGGATACTAAAAAGAACATGTAAAAAAACAAAAATATAAAACTTTTTTAAAAAAAACTTACAAAAATATAAAAAAAGCTAACAACTTTATTGTAGAAAAAAACTAATTTTAAAAAACATAAAAAAGAAAATAATAAAAAAAAATTAAGAAAGAATTGCAAACGATGTCTACAAAGTTCGTAAAAAATTACACACGCTAAAAAATATGAAATTGAAACTGAAAATATTATTAACAGAAACGGTAAAAAAATTAAAAAAAAATTAAAGTTTTTTTTTTTTTTAAAAATGAAGTTAAAAAAAATTGTGAAAAATATAATAAGAAATTGTATCAAATCCGTAAATAAAAGTTTAAAAAATCTAAGTTTTTAAAAAAATAAAAGTTAAAAAAAATAAGATATACCAAAATTCTAAAAAAACATTTCAAAAAAATGAAAGCTGAAGAGCTTTGAAGAGGCATGTCAAGTGCTGCGCCACGTAGCACACGCGCAGAGGTTTTGCAGTCTGAAGTCTTCCAAAAAACAAACTGCTGCGAGAGAGAAAGTGTTGCGCGTGTGTTGCGCCACGCAGCAGAAAGTGGTTTGAAGAGGTTTTTTTAAAAAAACAAACTTACTTTTGATAGTCACGTTTGGTGTAACTTACTTTTGATAGTCACGTTTGGTGTTTATGCTTTTCTATAAGTTTAAGACTTCGGAATGGTTTAAGTAATGTATAAAACTATGGAATGGTTAAAGACTTTTATTTTGCTTTTTAAGGTTTTGATCAGCATGACCTTTAAAGCGTTAAATCATTAAATGTCACTGAAGATATGGGCAAGAATCAAACTCACAAGAGTAGACTCTCCAGGAATCATAATCACGGATTCCCATCAAACTAACACCTGTCCATGTGGACAAGAATAGACTCTCCAGGAATCAAACTCACCGAAACCGATTTTATATGTAGTGTCGCTTACCAGAGAGAAACTTCTTAACACTGACGAAGTGTTAACCGGTTAAAAACCAAATGAGAGGGCTAGCAATCAAGCAAACAGTGAACGACAGTATTGTCAATCATTTAAACCAATTAGATGAGTGGAAGATGAACCTTTCTGGATTGGATCATTCACCTTAAAACCAACGAATCTCTTCAAATAACTTCTCACCAAATGTCCAAAACCAGAAACTTTACAAGTCCGAAATTTTCCTATGGAGAACAAAAAGACGGATTTGATCCCGAGGATATGGAAACGAAAGGAGCAGGGTCAAGGTTCTACAGAAAGGAGGGAATCACACGAGTCACGAGGTCCATCACACGTGATTCCTCACTATGGTGGGTTTCGGGTGCAAGGATGCACATATTAAAAGTAAAAACATAATAATTTCTTGTTGACTATAAATCTGATCAACTTTTTTACTATTGTTATTGTGTATTTTTATAGTTTAACATCAATCCTTCTTCAAAGAATGTGCTCGGCTTCTTATATCCGTTGTTAGGCTGCCCGGAGTGGGATAGGAAACCCACACGTGATGCTGACTTGGCACCGGTGGAGACGCGTGAACACCGCCCCTAGGGCCGGTGTTCTGGTTGTGGCGTGAGTCCGAAGACGAAAGGAGATGTCCAATGGGAGAATGGGAAAGTTGGCAACGGCCATTTTGACCAAATTCTTACCATTACAAATTAAAAAATAAATAAATAAATAAATCTTTTTTAAATATAAAAACGTATAAACTACAATGTAAATACCCATTATTTTACTAACATTTTACACTACAAAAAACACTCTATTCTCAAAATTACCAACAATTTTACCAACCGCGTTGTACGACTATAATATTACCAACAATGGTAAACCATTCGGCAACAAAAAAGCGTGAGAAGTTTGTCGTAATGGTCCAAAATAGGTTCTCTATCCGGATATGACGCATTTAGGATCTACCACCGACTCCGACAAAAGGGCAAAAACTTCGGAGTCGGACATTGGTGTTAGCCTCGACCTAAATGATGAGTTCGACGCCACCGAAGAGGAGGGTCCACCGGACGTCCAACTTCGTCGACCACCGGAAAGGGACAAAGCGAGAAAACGACCGTTTTCAAGCGGACAAAATAGACAAAACCCTAAGTTTTTTAGATTTTTTTTTAATCAACGGAGGAAGCTCGTCGGCGAAAAATGGTACTCACCGGTCTTCAAATTTTAAACACGAAGCCGCAACCGGATCTCAACCCGAAAAATTTAAGCGCGTTTTTAAAAATTCAACAAGTTCTCGAAAAATATCGCAACTAAATTCTATGTTTTTTTTATGTTTTTTTAGTAATTTATGTTTAATTTTCTATGTTTTTTAGTAATTTAGCTTTAATTTTCTATTTTTTTAGTTTTAATTTTCTATGTTTTTTAATTAATGTAATGTAAAATATTTTATGATGTTTTAAATTATGTTTTTTATTTAATTTAGTGTTAAAAAATAAAAAAATGAATATTGTGGAGTGGTAACCATTTTCAGTGTCTAATGAGTTGGTGGTGGAGCTGACGTAACGTTGAGTTGACAGTGCTTTTACGATGGCTTGGTTATGACCACTCCCCACAACCGGACTTTCATTTTCAATAGTGGTTCGAGGGTTGTATTTATATTTTAGACTTTTGGCAATATAATGTATAAGTGCATATCAAATGTACTCTCATGTACATTACTACATTGCCCGGTGAGGATCTAAAACGCAATGGAGAGATTGTGGAGAGCGCCCAGGTCTGAAATAGAAATTAAATGTAGGGAATTCCTCGGGAAAATATCAAAATTACAGACCAATCTTGCAATTTTATGTAACGGTTAGGGACCATTTTTGTACTTGATCAAACAACTTTTTATGAACGGTCTAATATTGTTCAAAACATCTCATATTTGTTTAGGAAACATCCGAGCATTCTTTAATACTTCCACACAATAATAATAGCCCACATCAGGGTTTAGAACTATGTTTTGTCTTAAAAATAAGATGTTTAATTGTCATGGATTGAAACAGGTGCCACTATGAAAAAAAACTACCGTTAGCGGACATGTGTATCAGTGTATGTATATATTTGTATTTGTATAGTTAGGCCCACTATCCTTTACATGTATTTGTATGTATCGGCCCATGACCATCATCGTATATATTCTTATTTGTAATGCCTATTATGGAAAATATTCGACTTAGCAACTACTATAAGAATTTCATAATTTTTACTCTAAAAGGTACCAATTTCTTTTAGAAATATGCACATCTGAGGGCTGGTCCAGTCCTTGATGCATTATCGGTGATGCTATACCCATCTATTGGTATTGGTCTCATGGACAGTGAAAGTGGTATAATAATGTTCCATTAAAATTCCCATGGCATGCAAACTTTGAAGATGCACAACTGCAAGTGGAAATAACCATACAAAGATGCCCAAAACACAACTGGAAATAACCATAAAGATGGCCAAAACATGCTGAACTTCCATTTATAAATGCTTCACCATTGGTTGTTCAACTACTAGAGGGGACAACAAGCTAGCTATAGGCTCACAATAAAAAAAAACATGGCTAAAATAGGTAAGTTAGTTCGTGAAGTTGAAATCAAAAGTGATATTAACTTGGTCTATGAAATCTACAAGCACAAACCAAACAACTCTGCTGTCATCGCCCCTGATAAGGTTCAAGGTTGTGATTTAGTTTCTGGTCAATGGGGTGCTCCTGGATCTGTCATTCTCTGGCGCTTCATCCATGATAAACTATTTCATCTATGATAATTCAACATGAAAATTTGTTCTATGTGTGATCGACACACACACACAGATATATATATATATATATATATATATATATATATATATATATATATATATATATATATATATATATATATATATATATATATATATATATGTGTGTGTGTGTGTGTATTTATTTATGTATATATGTATGTACACACTAATTATGGTTTTTCCCTAGATGGAAAAGTGGAAAGTGCAAAAGAAATGGTTGAAGAAGTTGATGATGAATTACACAAAATTGTGTTCAAGGTGATTGAAGGAGGCGTGTTGGAGGTGTATAATCCCATAATCCTTACGGTTAATATTGAAGATATGGGGCATAAGAAGTTAGTTATTTGGACTATGGAATTCGAGAAGGCGAATGCAAATATACCCGATCCAACACCATATTTAGACTTGCTTTGTGCTGTGGTGGGAGATATGGATGCTTATTTTCTCAAGCGGCCATTATGGTAACAATAAAATGAAGTTATTGTCAAATAAAAAAAATATAGCCGATATATTTGTGATGAATATTGCATGGTTTCTTGTCAAGATATGTATTTTTATTGTAAACTAGCATAGGTTGTGATTCGAGAACTTTTTTTAATTGCATGTTATAATTGTTGTAATTACTAGTATTTCAAGTGGAGAAACCAAGTAATGAAATGAAATAATGAAATCCATGTCTAACGGATGAAACCTAGAATGCATTAGGTTCTAAAGTTTTAGTTGTCTTTTGTTCGTTGTATTTTGTGGGATTTTATAGGAATCAAAATTGAATTCCGACAAATTCCCACATTTAGATGCTAAAATACATTTAAAAAGATAATCCAAAGAAATTCAACAAAATAGTTTACTCCATGGTTTCCAGATTCATGAAACCCAAGAAATTCTATGTCTAACTTTCTGTAACAGATATTGTAAAATTTTCAGAAAATCTACATGAAGGATCAAATTTGTGCACTTTATTATGGTGAAAGGCAACCGCTAAAGGTTGATATCCGTCTTAACATAGCTTTGGGGACAAGAAGTCTATCTAGGATAGATTTGTAATTTACTACAAGGATTGGATTCCGTTCTTCGGTTTGCTTTAGGTATACTAGTTGTTTAACCAAGGAAAAGATACCACATTGTAAAGACGAGAATCCAATGCTTCAGGCTCATTCATTAGATAGCGATATGAAGAACAATTCCCATTGATTCGATAGTGATATGGAGAGCAATGTCCATGGAACTCTAACTAAGAGAAGGTTGTACATAATGTAGATTTAGAAAGAAAATATGGATGACCTCTTGACGGTTTATGGTGTATTGCAATTATATAATGAAACGTCCCAAAAATAACACCCAAAAATTTCATTTTTAATTTTATAAAAACAATAACTCAAAACATCATCATACAACCCAAAAGACCAAAGTATGTCGAAACATCATATCATATCTGAGTAAACAGAATGCGGAAAAAGGTGGTGTGTGTAAGCGTAATTATAGTAACCAAATATCTTGATGTATATACTTTTAGGATTTTTGGCAGGCTTGCAAATCAAGCTTTTATGTCATGTAATTAAGGCTGCATATTTGCCTTTTTGTGTGCTTTTCCTTTTTTACCCTTGTAGAGCTTCTATATATAAAGTGGTCTATATTAACTAATGGGAAAATAGTTGGGGTTTTCTTCACTTTGCCTTTCATCTATTTCACACGCATTCTTGTTCTTTTTCTTTCTTCCCTATACAGTCTTTTATTGTGTCACAACTTTATCATGGAATATGAATCAACCCTGACTAACGATTATGGTTCATCAGCAATGACTAATTCTCATTTTATTCATATTTTCTACAACCCTAATGCCATCATGGCTCACACCCATGACCCATCTAACCAAAGAAAACTATGTAAAACTGGAGTGCCCTCTTCAAAACCCTTCTATGAGCCCACAAACTATTGTTTGTTATCAACACAAAACCACCCCCCAAGACCCTAGCCGATGGCAAAGAAAACCCAGATCATGACACATGGAAGAATGCAACACACCTCATTTGCTGCTGGATAAAAGGCACTGTTACCCCTTCCATTCAACCATACCGGAACTCCTGTGACACTGCCCCTACAACGTGGAATGTTCTAGCTAAGAGGTTTGGCTCCACATCGGCCATCCAAAATGAAAACCTAAAAGACCGCCTTCATAACCTCAAGAAACCAACATACCTCTCTATTTCAAACTATCTTCTCCAAGCCAAAACTATATCTGATTCCCTTATTGCTGTAGGAAAACCTCTTGAAGACTACAAACTTATTTAACGAATTCTTTGTGGTCTTGGTGCCGAGTTCAAAGAATTTTTCACCTCCACATCCTCATCATATGTTCGGTAGTCACTCAATCTTGATGACCTGACAGAATTGTTTCTTAAGGAAGAAATGTTACAGAAAAAATTTGCAATCCCAGTTGAACAGGCCACAACCCTAACTACAGCTAAAACCTCTTCTTCTCAACCTCAATCATCATCTCGACCCAATAAAAACGGGAATAGAAATCGGGGGAGCCGTGGTGATGGTAACTCTAACTCTGGTAGAGTCGGAAATCAGGGGAGAGGTAATTGGGGGGGTCAACAGTGGAACAACAGTTACAGTCAAAATAGTCGAAATAATAGAGGTGGACGTGGTAGTAGTCGCACAAGAGGTTCGTTTAGAAGAGGAAATCCTCATGGAAGGGGAATTCTTGCTACTCCTTTTAAGCTGGGTTATTTTCCTGATCAAGATGCTCCATGCCAATTGTGTTATCAGTATGGACATGATGCTAGAGTTTGTGCACAACGTAAAAATGTTACATACTTCTCACAATCTGAACCATATGTGTTGGACTCGGGTGCTATGAGCCACATGACACCAGATCGCTCCAACTTTTCTGAGTATTCACCGTATACAGGTAAAAATTTAGTGATTTTGGGTAATGGCACAAGCTTGGCTATCTCTTACATTGGTAAATCTTCTTTTCTTCATGAAAATCGGTCTTTCAAGATGAACAATGTTTTGTTTATTCCTAATTTTCACAAACCTCTATCATCCATTCGTCAATTATGAAAGGATAATAATTGTTTTTTTAACTTGATTGGTGTGGTTTTCTTGTTAAGGACATTCAGACGTGGTTTTCTTGTTAAGGACATTCGAGGTCTTTATCAACTATCATTCAATCCAAATATTTCTCATAATCCAGTTGTTCTCTTAGGCGAACGGTCAACTGCCAACACTTAGCATGATCGCTTAGGACATCCTTCTTTTAATATCTTTAAAGTTCTTTGCAACAAGTTTAAATTACCAATAAATGGCAAACTTTCATAAACACATAGTTTTCATGTATGCCCTATGGGAAAATCTTCTAAACTAGCATTTGTTACTAGGAATTTTAATGCCCTTCATCCTATTAATATGATTCATCTGGATGTTTCGGGTCCTTCCCCGGTTCAGCCTATGAATGGTCATCGTTTTTATCTGTCTATAATTGATGATTTCTCTCGTTGTGTGTGGCTTTTCCATTATTTCACAAGTCTGATGTGATGGGTTTGAGCCATAAGAACTTTCCTATGTGCACATGCAAACCCTAATGCTTGGATATAGGTTTCTCTATTGAACATGCAATTTATCCAAGTCTTGAAAACCCTAGATCTAGTGTATATAATTCGAATTTGACATAAGAAACTCAGATCTAGATGATTACCTCGTGTAGCTTGCTTGATTCTTCTTGTCTTGGAGCTTAGAGTCACAATTGTCACTCCTCTAATGGCTTACAAACACCAACTAGCAAGAGGATGATTTGGAGAGAGAGGAGAGAGGTAGAAAATCGGCTCTAGGGTTGCAAGGAAGCAAGTGTAGCCGATTTCCACAACCCAAGGGATCTATTTATACTGTGAGCTTCTAGGGTTTCAGCCAAAACCCTAATGGACAACTTAATCATCAAGCAGCCCATGGAACCTTCTGGATTAAGGCCATGGACGAAAATATGATGGACTCCCATCATAATTTCGTTCACCCCTTGCTTCATTGGGTTTCCCAGCCCAATAACTCAATTATCCAATAATTGCAGTTCAGTCCCCTATATTTAATTAATCTCTTTTAGTCACCAAATTAATTCTTAATTAATCCATGACTAATAATATTAATTAAATAATATGATTATTCCTTTAATATATTATTCACATAATATATTAATAAACCATAATATATTCTCTCTCTTCATAAATCACCTTGTCAAGTTGCTATGGTGAAGGCAACCCAAAAGGACCATGCACAACTGGGTCAAGTACTTACCAAATATAGTTACGGGCTTAGACACTAATCCAACAGTCTCCCACTTGGATAAGTCTAGTAACTACAAATGCAAGCCTAATCCGATTAGCAATCGTAGCTTTCAAAGACGATGTCGAACTCTGATCTTATCAGTAACATGTCCTTTAGATAAGGGATCGTATAATCCTTTGTTCTAGATATCGTGCGAACAATTACATGGAACATAGTCATACTTATTGTCCAGCAGTTAGTTTCTCGATCTCGGATTCATTTGACATAGAACTTAATTGAACATATCAATTCAGTCTTGACCGGGCTCGGCACATAAGTCAAATCAAATCATCGAGGGGCCCTGATATAGCTTTTACCCTCTTAGGATAAAAGGAACAGATAAACTTCGACTTATATGCATTTACTATCCACTAATAAAATCATACACAACAATGCGTTTTATAACATCAAGTTACTGATGCGTTTACGCATTATCAATGCACAACCAATTAACAAACAATAAACCATATATCTAGGTTTTAAGACCATATGATATTACCGTCTTGCGATCACTCGTGATGAATTCCATGAAGCGATTCCAGCTAGCATGGGTTTATTCCAATGCTCAAATCTAGTTCATAAGCACTCATGAACGTTGTAGCAAACTTTTGCTATGTCTAATACACTTTTAGACAATCTACACACCAATTCATGACAGTCTTCATTCATATCTACTTCCAACATATGAACGACTGTGGACCGTTTGAATAATTCGATTATTATCAAATAATTCAATTATTCATGAAGTCAAAACATGCAAAATGAAACAATAGGTAAATGATTAACATAAGACAATAACATTACTAATAAATAATACTCTTTTATTTAATCATCGAATGTTAATTACAATTTATCTATTACACGTTTCTAAACTATCTAATCTAAACTTATATCGTCCTTCAGCCCGATGCTCCTAGCGTGCTGCAAGTGCTTAACCCTACTCAGTCCCTTCGTAAGCGGATATGCTGGGTTATCTTCTGATGATACCATCTTCACTACGAGGAGTCCTTCTTCTACCTGATGTCGAATAAAGTGATATTTTCTGTCGATATGTCGAGATCTACCATGATCCCTCGGTTCCTTGGTCAAGGCAACCGCTCCTTCGTTATCACAGAAAATTTCCATGGGCTCCTGTATGGCTGGCACAACTCCAAGGTCTCCAATGAAATTCTTCAGCCACATTGCCTCTTTTGATGCTTCGCTCGCTGCAATTTACTCTGATTCGCACGTTGAATCAGCTACGGTCTCTTGCTTGGAACTTTTCCAAGTCACTGCTCCTCCATTAAGGGTAAAGACCTAGCCCGACTACGAACGGTAGTTGTCCCTGTCGGTCTGAAAACCAGCGTTACTGTACCCTCGCACCTTTAATTCATCACTCCCACCGAGGACTAGGAACCATTCCTTGGTCCTCCGAAGGTACTTAAGAATATTCTTGACTGCGGTCCAATGTGCTTTGCCAGGGTTCCCTTGATATCTGATGACCATGCTCAAAGCGAAGGCCGCATCAGGGCGAGTACAGGTCATAGCATACATGATCGAGCCGACTGCGGAAGCGTAAGGTACTCGGCTCATCTCTGCTATCTCGGCTTCGGTACGCTGACTTTGAGTTTTACTCAACTAGGCATTACTTTGGATCGGTAACTCCCCTTTCTTGGAATTCTCCATACTAAAGCGTTTTAGTACTTTGTCCAAGTAAGTATTCTGACTAAGTCCTATTAGTCTTTTACTCCTGTTTCTCACTATCCTTATTCCTAAAATATAGGCAGCCTCTCCGAGGTCCTTCATAGCGAAGCACTTCCCAAGCCAGGACTTAACTTCCTGCAGTGTCGGGATGTCGTTTCCTATGAGTAGTATGTCATCCACATACAGTACGAGGAAGCTCACTATACTCCCACTGACTTTGACATATACACATGATTCATCCTCGCTTCGCAGAAACCCAAATTCTTTGACTTTCTCGTCGAAACAAAGATTCCATCTACGAGACGCTTGCTTAATTCCATTAATGGACTTCTCAAGCTTGAACACTCTATTGGGATGCTTTGCATTGACAAAACCCTCTGGCTGAGCCATGTAAAAATCCTCAGCCAACTTTCCATTAAGGAAAGCAGTTTTGACATCCATTTGCCATATTTCATAATCATGAAATGCAGCAATGGCCAACATCACCCTAATAGACTTAATCTTCGCAACTGGTAAGAAGGTTTCATCATAGTCAACTCCGGGAGTTTGAGTGAAACCCTTCGCGACCAATCACGCCTTATATGTGTGCACATTCCCATCCATGTCGGTCTTCTTTTTGAAGATCCACTTGCACCCGACCGTCTTACGACCTGGTACATGATCAACCAAATTCCAAACTTGGTTGTCATACATGGACTGAATCTCGCTGTCCATCGCCTCTTTCCACTTCGCAGACTCCGGGCCTGTCATGGCTTCCTTATAGCTGTTACATTCATCCAAATTCACTAGTGTACTATCACTAATGAACGTATCCCCTTCGGTAGTTATATGAAAACCATAAAACTGGGGTGGAACACTAACCCGTTCGGAACGTCTAAGAGGTAAGTATTCGTCAATTGGTTCAACCGGAGTTTCCTGCTCGGGTTGAACGCCAGCGTTAGAGGTTCCTTCATCGGTCGACTCTTGAATTTCTTCAAGATCGATTTGCCTCCCACTGTCCCCTTGGCTTATGAGTTCTCTTTCTAAGAAAACCCCTCTCCTCGCAACAAAGACAACATTGTCACTCGGTCTATTGAAGAGATATCCAAAGGACTTCTGCGGGTAGCTGATGAAAATACACCGCTCACTACGAGGTTTGAGCTTGTCGTGTGTCTCTCGTCTTACAAAATTCTCGCAACCCCAAAGCTTGATATGTGCTAACGAGGGAGCCTTCCCTGTCCACATCTCGTGAGGTGTTTTGGCAACCTTCTTTGTAGGGACTATGTTAAGGATATGGGCGGCAGTCTCTAACGCATACCCCTAGAATGAGATAGGTAGTGAAGCACGACTCATCATGGAACGAACCATGTCTAGCAGGGTTAGATTACGCCTCTCAGCTACACCATTCAATTGCGGTGTCCTAGGTGGCGTTAATTGCGAAACTATTCCGCATTCCTTGAGGTACTCATGGAATTCAAGACTTAGCTACTCTCCTGCTCGATCGGATCGAAGCATCTTCATTTTCCTGCCCAATTGATTCTCCACTTCTTGCTTAAACTCTTTGAACTTTTAAAAGGTTTCCGACTTGTGCTTGATTAAGTAGATATACCCATATCTGCTATAATCGTCGGTGAAAGTCACATAGAAGCGGTTCGCATCCCTTGTGGTGGATCTAAATGGTCCACACACATCGGTGTGTATGAGATCCAATAGACCCTCACCCCTCTCACAAGTGCCAGTCAAGGGTGACTTGGTCATCTTTCCAAGTAAACAAGATTCGCACACGTCATCGTCCCTAAGGTCGAATGACTCCAACACTCCATCCTTTTGGAGTTGGGCTATGCGTTTCTTGTTGACATGTCCAAGACGACAATGCCACAAGCATGCTTTATCCATACTATTGGAAGAATCTACACACAACACATCATTTCCTAAGTTATCTACAACCATCACAGTCTCATATATTCCATTACAAGGCAATGCTTCTAAATATAAAATATTATTAAGATAAGCATAAATATAACCCTTTTCATTATCAAATGAATATCTAAAACCTTGTCTATATAAACCATGAAATGAAATGATGTTTCTTACCATATCTGGCGAATAGAAACAATTGTTTAAATCTAAACCTAATCCATTACTAAGCACTAAGGAATAAACTCCAATCTTGGTGACAGGTGACGATCTTCCGTTTCCCATGATTAGATTTATCCTTCCTTGCTCCACATCCCTATTTTTTTCTTAGTCCCTGCAAATCAGAACATATGTGAAAACCACATCATGTATCAAGAACCCAAGAAATAGCATGTGATGAATCATTAGATTTAATTGTGTAAATACATGCGAAAGATGGCTTGATCTTCCCATCCTTGATGGCTTGCAGCTATTTCGGGCAGCTTCTCTTCCAATTCCCTATCTTGTGGCAGTGGTGGCACTCTGCCTCCTTAGGGTTGGAGTTGGTCTTAGCAGAACCAACTTTGGTTCCACTAGAAGAGGTGCCATCTTGGGACTTTCCCTTGTGGTGGCTCTTTGAAGGAGCCTTCCTCTTCTTGCCCTTTCCTTTACCTATTGCCAAGACAGGCGCAGCAGTGGGAGTTGGTGCAACAGACTTGTCCTTGAGATTGCTCTCAGCAGTCCTTAGCAAGCCTTGAAGCTTGATCAAGCTGGCCTCTTCCTTGTTCATGTGGTAGGTCATGCGGAACTAGTTGTAGCAGGGAGGCAAGGAGTGAAGGATGATGTTAATTGCCAACTCTTCATCGAAGTTTACATTTAACTTCAACAGGCGATCAACATATCTCTGCATCTTTTGCAGATGAGCGGTAAGGGACTCTCCATTACCCATTTTGGCAGTGATCATCGAAGTGATGATCTCATACCTTTCTTGCCTCGCACTTTGGTGGTACCGGTCCAGCAAGTCTTGATGCATTTCATAGGGATACATGTCCTCATAGGACTTTTGTAGTTCTGCAGTCATGGTCGCTAGAATGATGCAATGGACTTTCATGGCATCACGCTCATGGGCCTCAAAGGCAGCGATTTCTTCAGCAGTGGCAGTGTTGAGGTTGATTTCCTTCAGCTTCTCATCAAGGACATACTCTTTGTCCTCGTAGCGAGTGACCATTCGGATGTTGTGGATCCACTCATTGAAATTAGACCCGTCAAAGATCACTCTCCCACACAAGTTCATGAGTGAGAACGAGCCGGAGGAGTTCGAGCCGGAAGCATTGTTGACGTTCGACATCTGAAATAGAAAAGGAAAAAGTTTGATTAGAAATGAATCCCCAATTAAACACCCAAATGAGAAATTAGGGCTAGGAACCAGCAACATTATTTACAAATTAGAAAAGGGATGCCGTAATCTAACAAGTAAATAATTTGAAGGTAAGTGAATGTCGATTCACTAATTCTTCACCATGAAAAACGAAAGAAAAAAAAATAAGTTTTAAATGTATTGAAAAATCCTAGATCTTTTGAGATTAATTGAACTTTTCAATGGCATGTTTAATTCTCGATGTGCCCCTCTAGTTTGTGACTGGGATGCCGAGGATCACAAAGCGGGTGTGAATAACCATGCAAATCTACATGGTGCCCTCATTGTTACAGTCACCTATTCGATGTGCCGGTTAGCCACGCAGGCTCCATCGAACTATGACAAACAATGAGTCACCCTTTGCCACCTATGCTTAGAGTCCAATTAGTGTGCCGGTTAACTACACGCGCTCCACTAACGTCTTAGCAAGGGTGCAAAGTGTACTTTCATTGGATTGCACCAATTCACTTTTCCTAAGGTAACTAAGATTGGGAATTGTTATAAAATCGTTTAGTTACTTTTATAATTCATTATACTTTTAATGATGAAAGGTTTTGCCCTATCCTACCCGTTCGGCTAACGACCCTCCACCAATCAAGGAAGCGGTGGGTGAGAGTGGACACCCTTTAAACGACCATTTTATAGGCCATAACCTTATACCCCCCTTATAGATTGGCTTCGTGAATGAGGCCTACTAACGGTAAAACTAGCATTTAAGTTATACATATATATTAATCTTATAATACTATAAAGTAAAAGGTTGAATTTTAAAACTTGTAAAATTCTAAGGTTTGAAATTTAAATAGTTCAAATTAAACTTTTAATCACAAAAATTTAAATTTCAAAACTTGAGGACAAGTTTTGAACTTATCAAAATACAAAGGATCAAATAGCAAATAATATAAATTAACCAATTAATTTAATGATTATCTAAATTTGACCTAGTCAATATTACTTGCAAGATAATTCAACAATTAATTCAAATAATCAATTATTATCAAATAAGGAAATTACTATTTAAACAATTGGTAATTATCTTTTATTTTGTTAAGGATATTGTCAAACAGGGGATAAAATTCAGATTTTATTAAACCAAAACGATTTAGGTAAGAGTCCTTAAGCAAAACAGCAAGAAATCCCGAAAATCACTCTGACAGACGCTCCGACTCGCCGAGTCCCTTTATGGACTCGTCGAGTTCATCCTACTCGCCGAGTCTGTCAGTCAGGGGGCAAAAAAAAAACGATTTTTCAATGCTTGAACAAATAAACAAGGCATCAATTCAATAGAAACCAATCAAGGCTTTGATACCACTGATGGGTTTGAGCCATAAGAACTTTCCTATGTGCACATTCAAACCCTAATGCTTGGATCTAGGTTTCTCTATTGAACATGCAATTTATCAAAGTCTTGCAAACCCTAGATCTAGTGTATACAATTCGAATTTGACATAAGAAACTCAGATCTAGATGATTACCTCTTGTAGCTTGCTTGATTCTTCTTGTCTTGGATATGATAATACACGCAAAGGTTATAGATGTTTGGATTTAAAGAATGGTCGAGTTTATATATCTAGACATGTGGTATTTGATGAATTGGATTTTCCCATGAAAAATAAAAGTGCAGGTTCTTCAATCGGGCAAACACCACCACTGCAGACCAACCATTTTGTTGAAAACATTCGTCACCATCCTTCAAACTCTCAAGCAAAATCACGGCTCGAAACTGCAATAACACAAAATTCAGAAGAAATCCAGAGTTCAACTACTTCTGGGCAGCCACCTCACACGCCAAGCCCAATATCAGTGTCAAATCCTCTAATGCCTAGTAGGCCCAACAAAGCGCGAGTTAATAATCAACATACATTTATTGAACCGACAACCCAATTAAACTTCAGCCCAGACAAATCTTCTTCCCCACCAATTACAAAATTCACTCCTGTGGTTTCTTCTTCGCCACCCGCCACCCCTCCTTGTTCAGCTTCTACAGATCCAACCCCCGAAAGTCCAGATATTTTAAATCCAGTCCTCAAGGTCAGACCTATTGCTGAGATCTACCAACAAACTTCACCACACTCCTTGCCTAATGGTTTGATATCCATTCAATCAAATGACATGTTTTATGAACCAAGGACGTTTAAACAAGTATCCAAATTTCATCACTTGCAACAAGAAATGTAGGAAGAAATTATTGCTCTACACAAAAAACAATACTTGGCGCCTCGTTCCATCTCAACAAGGTATGAATGTTGTGGGATGTAAATGGATTTTTAAGGTCAAACGCAAAGTCGATGGGTCCCTAGAGCGCCACAAGGCTAAATTAGTGGGAAAAGGGTTCACCCAACAGGAAGGACTTGATTACGCCAAGACATTCAGTCCGATGGTTAAACCATCAACGATCTGTACTGTTCTTTCCTTAGCTCATGCTCAACTTTGGGATATCAAACAAGTGGATGTTAGAAATGTCTTTCTCAATGGCATTCTACATGAAGATGTGTATATGAAGCAACCCCCAGGTTTCATATCTAAATCTTTTTCAGATCATGTGTGCAAACTGGATCGTGCACTCTTTGGTCTCAAACAAAGTCCAAGGGCATGGTTTCAACGACTTCATGATTTTCTCTTACTCCAAGGTTTTTTTAACAGCCAATCTGATTCATCTCTCTTCATCAGACACACCAGGGAGTCTACTACAATTATTCTAATTTATGCTGATAACATAATTATCACATGATCCTCTCCTTCCGGTGTTTCATTGGTCATTGATGTGATATGTGACACATTTGATAGCCGACACCTTGGTGACTTGCATTACTTCTTAGGCATTGAGGCAACTCGTAGTTCTCATACTTTGCAGCTAAAACACACTAGATATGCTCTAGATATTTTAGAGAGGTTTAACATGACTAGCTGCAAGCCAGCAACTACCCTTACTGCTCCTAATTCTCGGTTGTCATTATACGAGGGTGATCTTCTTTCTGATGCTACTGAGTATTGTAGCATGGTTGGTGGCCTACAATACCTTACACTTACTATGCCGGAAATTACTTTTTCAGTTAATTAATTATGTCAATTCATGCACCAACCTCGCACCTCTATTCTTCAGGCTGCTAAACGCATCCAAAGGTTCATTAAAGGCACACTACAAGAAGGTTTGACATTTTACCTGTCATCTAAATTCAACATCCGAGCTTACTCTGATTCTAATTGGGCAAGAGACCTGAATGATCGTCAGTCTACGACAGGAACTTGTACCTATATTGGTCCAAATCTTGTATCTTGGACTGCAAAGAAACAATCTACAGTTTTAAGATCATGCAGTGAAGTTGAATACCGTGCCCTTGCAACTACTATAGCGGAGCTTAGATGATTTGCATACCTGTTTCGTGAACTAAATATCTTTCTTCATCCTCCCTCTCTCTTTTGTGATAATTTATCGACCTTACATATGGCATGCAATCCTGTCTTTCATGCCCGTACCCCATCACATTGAGATCGACTACCATTTTATAAGAGAGTTGGTCACTCGTGGATTTTTAAAGTTACACTATATTTCAATAGAGGATCAGTTAGCTGACTTGTTCACAAAGGGGCTTTCTAAAGTCAGGTTTAATGCCTTAGGTGCCAAGTTGTACCTTCCTTACGGGCATCTTACTTGAGGGGGGTGTAAGCATAATTATAATAACCAAATATCTTGGTGTATATATTTTTAGGATTTTTGATAGGCTTGCAAATCAAGTTGTTATGTCCTGTAATTAAGGTTCAATATTTGCGTTTTTGTGTGCTTTTCCTTTTTTACCCTTGTATATCTTCTATATAGAAAGTGCTCTATCTTAACTAAAGGGAAGACAGTTGGGGTTTTCTTGACTTTGCCTTTCATCTCTTTCACACGCATTCTTGTTCTTTTCCTTTCTTCCCTGTATAGTCTTTTAGTGTGTGCTCTGCAATCATCCCAGACTATTCCCTTTCGATCTTGAAATACCTAAATCATAAACTGAAAACCGTAATCCCAAAGATTAGTGAGTTCCCCAAAATACCACATACCATACATAAATAAACATATACTAGGCCCCCGTCCCACATCGGGCCTTGCCCAGTATCGAGTCCCACTCGACCTTGGGCTCCACCCGACATCGAGCCTCGCTCGGATTACTGATATGTCAATCACCAGGCCCCGCCCGCTACACATATAAGCATATAAACATAATCATACTAACACATGCAACAAAAACAAAGATAATAGCATACACTACAGCCATCGGGCCTCACCCGACATCGAGCCCCGCTCGGTATTCATACCAATGCATACACATGCAGGAGTCATGCGGACATATAACACCCTAACATAATAAACAATGGGCCAGCATTGGTGCCTTCGACCTGCTAAACACAATAACGAAACTCACCTCACACTGTTGAATCTCACAGATAAATCCCTGGCTGTTGGCCCGCTAAAATCCTCGCACTATCAATCACAAAATAACATCCAATTATTAATTGGATCCCTACTCACACTAAGAGTCCAAACTAGAGTAAAATACATTTTTACCCTTAACCCAACTTGGCCCAAGGCCAAGGCCCATTCCAATTATTTAAAGGCCCAAATTCCAAAACAATCACCCAAATACAGCCCAATTTTCCAAATTGAGCCCAAATCCCTTTCATGGGCCTCCAACCAAAGAGTCCAACAAGATAGCATCAGCCCAAAATAATATTCTGATGGCCTAACAAAGCCCTAGACTCCAAAGGACCAACATGGCCCAATACCGAAAGGAACACAAATCCGAAGCCCAATGTTGAGTACGTAGGCCGTACTCAGCTCGTACACTTACTGTACTCGCTTTGGGTCTTGTACGAGCAACATTTTAGCTTGTACTCCCAACGTACTCACCATCTTGGCGAACTTTCTCATTCAGCTCCTAAACAGTTAAGAATGTTAGGTTTTAAGCACTATAACACTCATATGGTGCACATGCAACCCTAGATGCTTCGGAACTATGTTTTCTCTAATTATAGATGCATTTTCAATTTCCAAAGCATATATAACTTAAATAGCATACAAAACAAAATAACAACTAGTTAGATATCTTACCTTTTGAGTAGTTCTTGACCTTGGAAGCTTGAGCACCTCAAATGTGTGCCTCTAATGTGTCACAAACACCAATATGCAAAGGAGGCTTAAGAGAATAAGACTTGTAGCTTCAAAAATCGGTTCTATGCTCTTGTGTACATCTCTAGCCGATTTTGACACCAAGGGGAGGCTTTTATTGTGTTTTTCAAGGCTAGGCTTTCATCCATGAAACCCTAATGCACCATGACCTTCCATATCCCTTAGGATCCATGGATTAAAGCTCCATGGACTATCCATGAACCACTTAGCCCACCCTAATGGATCTTTGGCCCACACTATAAGAATGGATGATTTACATAATCAACCCCCTAGATTTAATTAGTCACTTTTGATCACAAAATTAATTCCAAATTAATTCTTGATCAACACTACTTAAATAATATGATTTCTTAGTTATTATATTATACTTATAATATATTAATAAATCACCAATAATCTTATTCTCAAAAGTTCATCCTATCAAATTGCACTTGTGAAGGTAACCCCAAAAGGACCATGCTACAATCGGGTCAAGTACATACCAGATATAGTTATGGGCTTAGACACCAAATCCAACACTCTCCCACTTGGATAAGTCTAATAACTATAGCTGCCAATTTAACTTTAAGATCTGATTAGCAATCGTAACTTCCAAAAGCCGATGTCGAACTCTGATACAGTCAGTGGCTGTCCTTAGATAAGCGATCATATACTCCTCTGTTCTACAAGATATCACCGGACAAATACATGGAACATGGTCATACTTATTGTCCTGCATTTAGTTTCCCGATTTCCGATTAGTTTGACATAGAACATAATTGAACACATCGATTTCGTTCTGACCGAGCCCGGTACACAGGTCAAAACAAATCATCGCGGGGCCCAAATATCGCTTTTAATCCTTCTTAGGATAAAAGGAACATATAAACTTCAGCTCTATATGCTTGAACTAACTACTCGTTGAATCATGCACAACGATACATTTTATGACATCAAATTATTGATGCGTTTACGCATCATCAATGCACAACCAATTTGTAGTCAACAACTCATATATCTTGATTTGAAGATTATATGATATTATCATATCACAGTCACTCGTAATAAATTCCATGAAGTGATTCTGATAAGTGCAGGTTGATCCAATGCTCAAATTCTTATTTCACAAGCACTCATGAATGGTGTAGCAAACTCTTGCTATGTCTAACTCCTTAGACATCTACTACCAACTCATGACAGTCTAGCCTCATACCTACTTCCAATGTATGATCGACTGTGGATGGTTCAAATAATTATATTATTCAGGAAGTAAAAACATGCAAAATGAAACAGTAGTAAATAATTGACACAAGAAAGTAACTTTACTTATAAATAAAACTTCTTTTATTCAATCATCAAAATGTCAATTACAATTTAGCTATTACAAGTTTCTAATTTATCTAATTACCAAAACTAATATCCTCTCTTAGCCCAATTCCTCTTGCATGCTGCATGAGCTTAACCCTATTCAGTCCCTTTGTAGGGGGATCTGCTGGGTTGTCTTGTGACGATATCCTCTTCACCACAAGGTGTCATTCTTCTACCTGATGTCTTATGAAGTGGTACTTTCTGTCGATATGCCTTGATCTACCATGATCTCTCGGTTCCTTGGTTAAAGGAACCACTCCTTCATTATCACAAAAAACTTCTATGGGCTCCTTTATGGATGGCATAACTCCAAGGTCTCCGATGAAGTTCTTCAACCATATCGCCTCTTTTGATGCTTCGCTTGCTGCAATGTACTCTGATTCGCACATTGAATCAGACACAGTCTCCTTCTTGGAACTTTTCCATGTTATTGTTCCTCTATTTAGGGTAAACACCCAGCCCGACTGAGAACGCATATTGTATCTGTCAGTCTGAAGCCCGGCGTCACAATACCCTAATATTCTCAAGTCATCACTCCCACCAAGGGTAAGGATCCAATCCTTAGTCCTTCGCAGGTACTTAAGAATGTTCTTAACTGCAGTCCAATGAGCTTTACCCGGGTTCCCTTGATATCTACTGACCATGCTCAAAGCAAAAGCCACATCAGGGCGAGTACAAGTCATAGCATACATGATTGAGCCAACTGCGGAAGCATATGGTATCCAAATCATCTCAGCTATCTCAGCTTCTGTACTCGGACTCTGAGTCTTACTCGGTTTGGTATTGCACTGGATAGGCAAGTCACCTTTCTTGGAGTTGTCCATGTTGAAACGCTTTAGCACCTTGTCCAAATAGGCACTTTGACTAAGTCCTATTAGTCTCTTACTCCTGTCTCTCCAAATCCTTATCCCTAGGATATAGGTAGCTTCTCCAAGGTCCTTCATAGCAAAACACTTCCCAAGCCAGGACTTAACCTCCTGCAAGGTCGGGATGTCATTTCCTATGAGTAGTATGTTATCCACATACAACACGAGAAAACTAACTATACTCCCACTAGCCTTGACATATACACAGGACTCATCCTCGCTTTTCGAAAATCCAAACTCCTTGACTTTCTCATCGATACAAAGATTCCAACTGCGAGATGCTTGTTTCAATCCATATATGGATCTCTCAAGCTTACACACTCTATTATGATATCTTGCATTGACAAAGCCCTCTGGCTGACTTATGTAAACATCTTCAGCCAACTTTCCATTAAGGAAAGCAGTTTTGACATCCATCTTCCATATTTCATAATCATGAAATGCAGCTATGGACAACATAACCCTTATAGATTTAATCTTCGCTACTGGTGAGAAGGTATCATCATAGTCAACCCCTCGAGTTTGAGTAAAGCCCTTTGCAACCAGCTGCATCTTATATGTGTGTACCTTTCCATCCATGTCGGTCTTCTTCTTTAAGATCCATTTGCACCCGACTGTCTTTCGACCCGGTTCATTGTCAACCAAGTTCCAAACTTGATTGTCATACATGGACTGAATCTCGCTATCC
Source organism: Lactuca virosa (assembly GCF_052849685.1). Lineage (NCBI taxonomy): Eukaryota > Viridiplantae > Streptophyta > Magnoliopsida > Asterales > Asteraceae > Lactuca > Lactuca virosa. Next base: position 83,486,357 of record NC_136428.1, read on the forward strand.
ATAGCCTCTTTCCATTTAGCCGACTCAGGGCCTGCCATGGCTTCCGCGTAGTTGTTAGGCTCATCCAAATTTACCAATGTACTATCACTGATAAATGTATCACCTTTTGTAGTAATATGAAAACCATAATAAAACTAAGGTGTAGTCCTAACTCTGGTGGAACGCCTCAGAGTTACAGATTCGTCAATAGGTTCAACAAGAGTTTCCTCCTCGGGTTGATGGCTAGTGTTTGAGGTTCTTTCACTGCTTGACTCTTGAAGCTCTTCAAGGTCAATTTGCCTCCCACTGTCCCCTTGGCATATTATCTCTCTCTCACGAAAGACCCCTCTTCTTGATACGAAGACAACATTGTCACTAGGTCGATAGAAGAGATATCCAAAGGATTTCTGTGGGTAGCCGATGAAAATACATCTCTCACTCCGAGGTTCGAGCTTGTCATGAGTCTCGCGCCTCACAAAAGCCTCACAACCCCAAACTTTGATGTGGTCTAAAGTGGGAACCTTCCCAGTCCATATTGTTGGGTTTTATACGCATCAAATACACTCTAAAACTAGGCAGCGGGAAAATCGAAACAACGATATAACTAAGTGTACGTGCATCCTATGGATCTATGGCTTCATGCTAATTACATCAGCCCTAGGAAAAATAAAAACAAAGAAGAATACATACCTCTTATGTTGCCCTTGATCTCCATGCTTGAGATCTTGAACCTCCATGAAGTTGCTTGGATGAAAGGACCCAAACCAGAATCCCTCTAATGGTATTACACCCAATGACACCAAAGAGTGGAATAAAAATAACTAGGAGAAGGGTCAATTTCACAAACCCAAAGAGGGTTAGAAATTGTCCCTAAAAGGGGGAGGAAGAAGGGTTGGCGAAACTTCAAGCCAAGGTGCAAGGAGGAATGAAATCCCTAAGGCCCTATTTATAGCCTTGGATGCCTCCTTAGGTTTAGTACTCCCCCCCCCCATGTGGGATGGGAGCATAACCACGAAATTTCACTCATTTCCCATGTGGGATGGAGTGATTTTCATCCAACCCAAATTCCATAAGGTTCTAGAACATTCTTGATTAACCAACTATCGATTAATGAACATTCAACCCTTTAATTAATTAAACTGTTAATTAATTCCCATAATATATTTCCAAAATATATTTCCAATTAGTTTCTAATTAATTATTAACTATAATAATTAATACACCAATTTTTCCTTTATTTATTCTACTCAATTTGGGTCTTGAGGGCAACCCAAAAGGACCCTGCTATTATTAGAAATATTACCAATAGTTAATGACCTTGGACACTATTCCAACAGTCTCCCACTTGGACAAGTAATCAACTATATGAGGACAAATACTTCACTAATAATCAACAGAGAGTTAGCCATCCAATGCAACTACCGAACTCTTGATCTAATCAAGATTCAGCCCTTAGATAAGTGATCAACTATCCCTTCGTTCTATGATATCTGTATGAATTCGAGACATGGATAATGCTCAATCTCAGAATTCAAAATTATGTTTCCCGATATAGATTTGTGACGACTGCATCTGACTACTAAATTGAACACATCAATTCCAATCAGGGCTCGGCCAAGCACTTTAGATGTCAGCACCAAATCATCGAGGGGCCCATAGATATCGCTTCTCCTATTAAGGCAGAAGGAACGAATAAACTTCGACTACATAGTTCCTATCTATTTCATCATGTCACACATGGACATACCCTTTATAACTACCATTTACGGTTAGCGTTGGAGTATACCAATGGATAACAGAATCATAGAGCAAAACCCCACATGTATCTAGGTTTGAAGAATAGAAGATATTATCGTCTTAGAATTACTTGTGACTGAATCCATGAAGTAATCTCTAAGCGTGGGTTGGTCCAATACGTAAATCTCTATTAAGCACTCATGAGTGTTAGCGCATCACTATGCTATGTCTAATCAATATGGACAATCCACCAATACTCATGACAGTCTTGAATCACTACTTACTTCCAAGATTATGACCGACTGTGGACATTTGAGTAAATTAATACTCGGGGAGTGGGTTCCAAACATGCAAAAGTGAGAACACATTGATAGGCAAATTGAAATGACCGAAATCCATCATATATTAAGATCACCACTTAATAATCGCCAAATCAAATTAAAACTTATACCGCTTAAAGTTTTCGGGTTTTAAAACACACCAAACTAAGAGTGTTTAAGCCAATTCATTTGCAAATCTAATGCCTCTCGACTTTGTCTGACTGTCAGACATGGTCAATGACATCGGCTTATGGAATGGATCGACATGATTATCTTTCGATATGACATATTGACTATGATGTCTTTACATTTGACTCACTATCAAATGTGTTGGTACTTACTGAGTATGTGTAATATTATCTTGTGTGACTTGGGATCCATACTCGAGGTAAGTTCACCCAAAGTCACAAGAAACTTCATAAGGACCATCAATGATTGAATTTCAACAAAGATGTCACTAATGAATTTCTTTTAGTCAGATTGTCCACTTTACAATTTAACCAACTGCAATATACTCTAAGTATGTTAAATCCACTATGGTGTATTATCTGGTACTCTTCCAAACTAATATATCACCATTTAGTAAAAGCACGAATTCCGACTGGGAACGAAATTGCCTTTATCAGTATGGAACTTAGCATCGATGTAACTCTTACACCGATCTCTTCCATATTATAAAGATCATTTCTTCTGTCCTCCAAGGACACTTAAGAATGTTCTTGATTTTGATTCATTGCTTCTTGCCAAATTGATCTAATCTAACTTGTCATGCTCAAGGCATACAAGTCATCAGATATGTACATGTCATGGCATATATGATCGAACCCATAGAAAAACATGTGGGACACGACTCATAACCTCTAGTAGAACTTAGGACATTAGCATCGCTCAATGTTATGCCATATTATGCAAGAACCTTTCCAAGTTCTGCATGTTGAGTTTCCTCAACATTCCATGTACTTAGGCTTAATCCAATGAATCACCTTGATATATGTACGTGTTCTGTATCTCCCATGTATATCATAACGAAACAATTCTCATACCAAGACAAGCTTTTACACTTGCTAAGTTAGAATATAATTTCCTATGAATCGTATATTATCTATGTACAATACAAGGATGACTATAGTGCTCCCACTAGCACTGACATATATACGGCTTATCTATGTTTCTCGAAATTCAAACTCCTTGAACATTCTCATTGAAACAAAGAATCCAATTACTCCCACTAGCTTTGACATATATATTTCTTATCTTTATTTCTCGAAATTCAAACTCTTTGAACTTTCTCATTGAAATAATGATCCATCTTGCGAGATGCTTATTTCGGTCCATAAATGAACTTGTTAAGCTTACACATCTTTCAAAACCTATCTTGTTTCAATTATGTGTTTGTTCCTATCCATGATTGTCTCTACTTGAAGATCCACTTGCACCTAAGGGTTAAGGTCAAGTGCTAGATATACCAAATAACAACATACATGGATTGAATCTCGCTTTCCAATTCCTCCTTCCATGTTGTAGCCTTTAGGGCCTACCATAGCTTCCGATAGCTGGTACACTCTGATTGCTATCTACCAGTGACTCAAATACCTTAGCAATATAAACTCTTATATAACTAGGTCCATGACGTCTTCTATCAGATCTATAAGGAAAAATGGAAATATGTCACTTTCCTTAATAGCTCTTTCAATTCCAAATTGAATGCTATGCCCAACTTTAGGCTCTTCGTTGGTTGACTCTAGAATCTTATCGAGATCAATGTGGCTCCCACTAGCCCTTTTGGAAATCAGATCTCTCTGTCGGAACACTGCCCTTCGAGCAACATACACTTTGTTCTCATAAGGATTGTTAAACAATTATCCAAAATTCTTGATGGGTTCACCAACGTGATAACACATCTTTATTCAAAGTCCTAGATTGTCGAGCGCTTCACGACGAGCGTAAGCCTCATAATCGTAGACTTCTATATTCACATACCATAGAGTGTTTCAAGAACCTACTTAGTTGGCACAAGACCAAAGGACTTCTTGTGACATTATTCATGGTACAATCCACAAATTGTAAGTGTGCATAATGCGACTTATCTAGTACAAAATCAATTAATGATTTGTTTCTCTATCCAACTAACACTTCCTAGCGGTAGTGTTATGGGTGGAGATAGATCATGAAACTCCTTCACAATTCCTTAGATGATCGATAAAGTTTGGACTGAGATGCTCACTATGAGTGTCTCATCCTATTGCCCAATTGATTCTTAACTTCTCTATATGAGAGCTCTGAACACCTGAGAGGTTCCAGACTCACATTCATACGAAGTTGGTCTCACTATGTATCATGGTTAATCTGAACGGTCCATTAGTGCGAACTAATTCCAACAGATACTCACATCACCCAGTGACGCATTCATCATCTATCTTGATATACAAGATTTGCATTTATCATAAGACTCGAGGTCAAATGATATCCAAAAACTGATCCAACTGGATACTTGGTAATGTATTTTCATTTATGTATCCAAGACTATGATGCCACAAATACATTTCATCCAAACATTTGGATGTATTTGAATAAGTACATATTGTGATTAATCTGAACGATCCATTCACAAAAATACACCTTATTCAAATATTTGAATCAATCTTTGAACTATTGTTACTATACTAGTTTCATAGTATAAACAATTTCAAATTATAACCCCATAGACTAAACATTTTGAAAAGAGTTGTCTTTCGATCCTATGAATGTAGCAAGGGCTTGGCATTCATGATCAAATTATCTTGTCCATGTTTTAGTATTCTTACTTCATTTTAGTAACTGCACATTCTTGCAAATATCAGTACTAATCCTTAGTAAAATACTCAAGGTTTAGAAGTAATGTTTCGATGGCATTATAAATCCATATATTTGATTGAATACCAAACATGGAAGAACTAGTTATCTTTGATCCAATGGAAAGTAGCACGGGCTCGTGATCCATGATCAAATTTAACTTCTTCATGTTCCAGTCCTTTCACCTCAAATATACATTTGGTCAAGTTTGCTTTCTTAGTCCTTTTCTTGTTATGGAAACGAATTGCTATCAGAACATGTCTCAAAATAAGCCTTCCTTTGTCTTAGGTATTAGGGCCTAGATTAGGTATACTTACACTAATCGCCTTTTAAGCCATGGGCAATTGGCTTTCTTCTTCTTGACACTTGTATTCATGATAGTAAAATATGGGAGCATTTTGAAGTATGAATTTCTATGATTGGCCATGCTAGTTCCAAAAGGAAACCTCAACATGCTACACAACTCCTTAATGGACATTCCAAGTTGTTCATATCAAAATCAGAATGAACTAATCATATGTACATGTTAGCTAGTCGACTAACCATAGTCAACTCCTAACTCAAGAAAATTCCATTTTACTTCAATATGTCAACGTACATTTCATAATTGCTCTTTCTAACAATTTAGAATGTAATGTTTGAAGTAAGCTAGGAAGAGCTTTGATAAAGGCATGATCTTTCCTTTCTTTTATGAGAACTATTCCCAAACTACGAATTTTGACAAGATTGATCATCCTCATAGCTAATCCTTTCAAAGGTTTTAACAGCAGTAGATTTTAGTGGATAAGGTTATAGACATCATTCAATAACAAATTCCATTATAGTTTGTTTTACTTATCCTTAGAAAATAATCACCCTAAATAAAATTATTTTAAAAGGCTAGGATCCATATTTGGCTCCATGATGTGTAAAGGGATGCCGTAAACACATCATAAAGTTATTTAGGTAGGTAAAGCCCTTTGCCAATTTCGATCACCACGAAATTCCTAGATCTTTGAGATTCATTGACTATCAATGGCATGTTAATCTCGGATTATGTTCATCTCAAATTCAATGACGGGGTCGCCGCGGATCACTGAACAGATGGTGAATCGACCATACAAAATCGCGTGGTCCCCGGCTCAAGTTACGCTTGAGATTCGCGAGTTCCACATCATTCTCTACCTATACTCTCAAATTGACGTGCCAGTTAACCACGCGAGCTCCATCAACAAGTTATAAAGAGAATGTGCAACTTTTATGGATAACATAAGATTCACATTAAATAGATTGAGAATTAACCTTGCAAAATCGCATGGTCCCCGGCTCAAGTTACGCTTGAGATTCGCGAGTTCCATATCATTCTCAACTATATTCTAGATTGATGTGCCGGTTAACCACACGAGCTCCACCAACAGAATATAAAGAGAATGTGCAATTTTCATGGATAATATAAACTCACATTCTATTAATAAAACGGGATTTTGTTTTATACTTGTATTTAGAATACTTTTAGATTGACCATTATCACGATCAAACCCTTTCGGTAATTTCATTCTCAAAATGCAATAGGGCGGCGAGGGTGGTAAGCGCGAAGCATATTAAAAACCGGCCTCATTAGGAATCAAAGAGACCTCCTAAAAACCCCTACAATAAAACGGGTGAGCCTAGTCGAGGTAAGACTGACAATGTCAATATTTAAACACGCGAGGGCGCATGTTGTAACTTTCTTACACATATAATAGACACAATTCTAATATATATATATATATATATATATATATATATATATATATATATATATATATATATATATATATATGCAAGGGGTAAATTTAAAACTTTTTAAATTTAGTTATCTATTATTAATTCTAATTAATTACGAGGACACAATGTAACAATTAATAAATTATAAGGGTGTAATATTCAAATTTATAAATCTCTATTACAAATAATATTAAAATATTTAAAATCATTAAATAATAATAAATATTCAAATTTTAAAATATGATTAAATAATATTTATCCATAAATATTCAAATTTAAATAAACACATTTAAATAATATTTAATTTTCCAGATTTAATCCAATTAGGTATTTATCCATGCAAGATAAAGCTTGAATTCGAAAAATAAGCAAGATTAAAAATCGACAAATTTGTCGCATCCCTCTCATGAGTAGTATGTTCAGCAATTTGTTCAGGAGTAGCAGTAGTGACATCAATCTCCTTGAGCTCCTTTTCTAGGACATATTATTTGTCCTCATAACGAATAGCCATCCTGATGTTTTGAATCCAATCATTGAAATTCAAACCATTGAAAATGACCCTCCCACATAGGTTCATGAGGGAGAAAGAGCCTGAACAGATTGGGTTGGAAGCATTATTTGGGATAGACATCTGTAAAAGAAAAATAAACAAAGTTTAGATTAGATGAAAATCCTTAATAAATCACCCAAATGAAATATTAAGGCTAGGATCCAACACAATATTCTACAATTGCGAAGAGGGATACCGTAATCCAATTGTAGACTATTTGAAGGTAGGTAAATGACGATTTACCAATTTCTACCATGAAAAACGAAATTATTTATTAGGTTTTAATTGGATTTGAAATTCCTAGATTCTTTTGAGATTCATTGAACTGTCAATGGCATGTTTAAATCTCGATTGCGCCCTCTCAAGTTTGTGACTGGGATGCCGAATATCACAAACAATGTGTGAATAACCATGCAAATATACTTGGTACTCTTAATGTTACAAATCACCTAACCAATGTGCCGGTTAACCACACACGCTCCAATGATCTATGATTAACATTAAGCTACCCTTTGCCACTCTTTATTAGTCCCAGATTAGTGTGTCGGTTAACCACACACGCTCCACTAACGACTCGATAAAGTGCAAAGTGTAATTTCATGGATTAGCACCTATTCACATTTTTCCTAAAGTAACTAAGATTGGGAATTTAATAATAGGTTTAGTTACTTTACAATTTCATTATACTTTTAATCAGAATTAATGTCTTGTCCTACCCGTTCGGCTAACGACCCTCCACCAGTCAAGGAAGCGGTGGGTGAGAATGGTCACCCATTAAACTGCCATTTAATAGGCAGTAACCTTATACCCTTATAGACCAGCTTCGTGAATGAGGCCTACTAACGGTAAGACTGACTTTTTCTTACACACACACACACACACACACACACACACATATATATATATATATATATATATATATATATATATATATATATATATATATATATATATATATATATATATATATATATATATATATATATATATATATATAAGTATTAACATTTAATATTATAATAGTATAGGGTAGAATTTTAATCTTTTAAAACTCTAGGGTTTTGGAATTAAATATCTTATTAATGTGACTTTACAAATTCCAAAACTTGAGGGCAAGTTTTGAAACTTTTCAAGACCTTTCATATTCATAACCTATGAACCATTATGAGTTTTAAAATCCATGAATGTGACATTTCATATAACTTGAGGAAAAGTTACAATGACACATTTTATTAACAATTAGATCAAATTTTGGATCAAACACAACTATCATATAATTTTTTCTATTGATCTAAACAAACTCATAGCAAGACAATTCATATCAAATACTACATATAATTACTTTATTATCTAAACATTTGACAATTGCCTTTTGAATGGATGAAGAAAATCATTACCAATTTAGAAAATACAATTTTTATGATTACAAAACAATTTGTGGTAATGACTTTATCCGTTTTTACCAAGAACTCGAATTTTCTGCACACAGGAGCACCAACTCATCGAGTACATGAACTGGAATCGCCGAGTTGATGCCTTACTGAGTGGAATAGACGAGTCTGTTCATGGGACTCGGCGAGTTCATATTTCAGAGTGCAAAAAAGTTGATTTTTCAGCTTTGAAAACAAGTGTGCATCAAATATAATAGAAAGCAATTGTAGGCTCTGATACCACTGTTGGGTTTTAAGCACTATAACACTCCTATGGTGCACATGCAAACCTAGATCCTTTGTAACTATGTTTTCTCTAATTATACATTCATTTTCAATTTCCAAAGCATATAACTTAACTAGCATACAAAACAAAATAACAACAAGTTAGATATCTTAACTTTTGAGTAGTTCTTGACCTTGGAAGCTTGAGCACCTCAAATGTTGTGCCTCTAATGTGTCACGAACACCAATATGCAAAGGAGGCTTAAGAGAATAAGACTTGTAGCTTCAAAAATCGGTTCTATGCTCATGTGTACATCTCTAGCCGATTTTGACACCAATGGGAGGCTTTTATAGTGTTTCTCAAGGCTAGGGTTTCATCCATGAAACCCTAATGCATTATGACCTTCCATATCCCTTAGGATCCATGGGTTAAAGCTCCATGGACTATCCATGAACCACTTATCCCACCCTAATGGATCTTTGGCCCACACTATAAGAATGGATGATTTACATAATCAACCCCCTAGATTTAATTAGTCACTTTTGATCACAAAATTAATTCCACATTAATTCTTAATCACCACTAATTAAATAATATGATTTCTCAATTAATATATTAACTTGTAATATATTAATAAATCACCAATAATCTTATTCTCAAAAGTTCATCCTATCAAATTGCATTGGTGAAGGCAACCCCAAAAGGACCATGCTACAATCGGGCCAAGTACATACTAGATATAGTTATGGGCTTAGACACCAAATCCAACAAAGAATTCATTCCAACACTCACATCTGACTTCCTTAAGGTGGTTTATAATTTAAAGTTGGCAAGTTTACGTGCATACATGGCTTAATGAGGTTCTATAGCTCCAAAGAACTTAATAAAGGGGCTTAACACATGCATGAGTCCATAAACACCTCCAAGCTTGCATTTTTATGGACAAAGGGACCAAAAGGACCCTAGATCTACTATAAATCACTTATGGAGTGAATCAAGAGGCTCAACAATCAAACGATCGACTCAAAAAGCACAAAATGGCACCAAACTAGATCTAACACCATGGATTAGCAAGATGGAAGCTTTTTACCTCACAAGGAAAGCAAATGATGAACAAATCTCATATCTTTAAGCTCCAAGCACAAATCCAAATGGTTCACTCTTTCTTCTCCTTCACAAACCACAAATAATCACACTTTAAGTCTCAAACTCTCAAGATCTCACATAGGATTCGATTTTCTAGACAAGAGGGGATGGAGGTTGTTTAAGCATGACCTAGTGACGCCATCACAAGCTTTAAATATGACACAATACCATAAATTTAGGGTTTCACTTAATCAAACGTACGCCATGTGTACACAAGCATACGCCCGCATACGTGGTCCGAAGGCGAGATCCAAAATCGGGCTAGTACGCTACGTGCACCACCCTGTACGCCCCATGTACTAGCTTTAAGGACCATTCTTGCAAACTTTTTCGATTAGTGATTAAATAAGAAACTTACAAATTTTCCAAGTGTTACAATTCTCCCCCACTTGAATTAGACTTCGTCCTCGAAGTCCGATGTATCGAATAACTCCGGATAGTGCTCCCTCATCTCATCTTCCGGCTCCCAAGTCCACTCTGAACCGTTGTGGTGCTACCATTGCACCTTCAGCAACTCCACAACCTTGTTCGTCAAGGTTTTCGTCTTCTGATCAAGAATCACCATTGGTCTCTCAATATAATTCAGGCGGTCATCCACCTGAATATCCTCCAACGGTACCACTACAGAATCATCCACTATGCACTTCCGCAGCTGGGAGACATGGAATGTGCTATGAATCTAACTTGGCTCATCTGGAAGATCCAAGTGATATGAAACCCGGCCCACCCGAACCAAAACCCTGAAAGGACCAATATACATGGGGCCTAACTTGCCCCTCTTCCTGAGTCGGATGACACATTTCCAATGTGACACCCTCAGGAAAACCATATCCCCCACATAAAACTCGAATTCTGATCGGCGTCTGTCGGCATAACTCTTTTTCCGACTATGAGCTGTTTGGAGCCTACTCCGAACCTGTTGAATCAACTCAATGTTCTTGAATACCACCTCGGTACTCCCCATAACCCGTTGACTGACCTCGCCCCAATAAATCGGGGTCATGCATTTCCTCCCGTAGAGATCTCGAAAGGAGGTCGATCAATGTTGGTGTGATAATTGTTGTTATACGAAAATTCCGCTAACAGAAGATACGTATCCCAACTCCCACTAAAGTCCAAAACACACACCCGCATAATATCCTCTAGGGTCTAGATATTTTGATCCCTTTGACCATCGGTCTGCGGATGGAATGTTGTGCTGAAATGGAGACGGGTACCCAACTCGCCGTGGAACCTCTTCCAAAACCTGGAAGTAAACCGGACAACTCTGTCAGAAACCACCTAAACCGGCACACCATAACGTGCCACAACCTTCCTGATATAAATCTCAGCCAATTTCTCTGCAGAAATACTCTCCTGAATCGGAATAAAATGCACGCTCTTGGTTAACCGATCCATAATGACTCAAATCGAATCCACTTCACGTGCATTCTGGGATAACTTCGTGATGAAATCCATGGTAATATCCTCCCATTTCGATACGGGAATCTCCAACGACTGCATCTTTCCGTGAGGTCGTTGATGCACAGCCTTGACTTTCCTGCAAGTCAAGCACCTCTCCACATACCAAACCATATCCCGCTTAATGCAGGGCCACCAACAATCTGGACGAAGATCCCTATACATCTTCATCGCCCTGGGATGAATGGAGAACCTAGACTTGTGCGCCTCCTCCATCAGAACCTGACGCACACCGCCCCAATACGAAACCCAAATCCGCCGATGAAGAGTCAACAACCCACAACTATCAAAATAGAAGGAAACTACCTGACCAACAATACGCACACTCTTCTGGTGCTCTTCCTTCATAACCTCGACCTGAGCCTCACGAATCCGCTCCAAAAGCGGAGTAGTCACGGTCATCCTCAAATATATATCCTTGATCGGAGTCGCGACCGCCTAGCGGCTGAGAGCATCGGTCACCACATTCGCCTTTACCAGATGATATAGGATCTCCCAATCATAATCCTTCACCAAATCCAACCACCAGCGCTGCCTCATGTTCAGATTTGGTTGATCCATCAGATACTTCTAGCTCTTGTGATCCATGTAAATAGTATAACGGACTCCATAAATGTAATGTCATTGGAATAGACCATGATATCATCGATAAATACAATCAATGTTTGATCCAACATCGGTATGCACACGCGGTTCATGAGATCCATGAACGCGGCTGGAGCATTGGTGCGCCCAAAAGGCATCACCACGAACTCGTAATGACCATAACGAGTTCGACAAGCTGTCTTCTACACATCCTTATCTCTAACCATCATCTGATGATAACCCAATCTCAAATCAGTATTCGAAAACCAAGATGAACCTTGAAGCTAGTCAAAAAGATCACCAATCATCGGGAGTGGATAACGGTTCTTCACTGTTACCTTATTCATCTCTAGGTAGTCAATGCACATACGATGAGACCCATGTTTCTTCTTCACAAACAAGATTGATGCTCCCCATGGCGAACTGCTCGGTCGAATGAATCCCTTGTCTAACAACTCATGCAGCTGTGTAGACAACTCCTACATCTCGGGAGGAGCCAACTGATACGGTGCTTTGGCTATCGGAGCCGCACCTGAAACCAGATCAATCCTGAACTCAACCTGCCTCTCCAGAGGCATCCTAAGCAAATCTTCTGGAAACACATCGGGATAATCCCGTACAATCGACACATCATCCATGGTTATCTCGGGTACCCATAACATAGGCGACAAATCCTGAACAACCCTGCTGAATATAGCATCTGGCCCTCGCTGTTAAACACAACATCGGCCCACTCTGATCTCTCTCTCCCTGAACCATTAACTCTCCCCCACTTGGGGTTCGAATCCAGACTAACTATTGCTTACAATCGATCACCGCCACATTGGGGCTCAACTAATCTATACCCACAATAACGTTGTTCCCACACAAAGGAATGGGAACAAGATTAATCAAATACTCCTCACTGAACAATTGAAGAGTACAACCCCGATGAACCCTCGCAACCCTAACAGGTCTATCATCTGCAATCTCGACATCTAATGGACAATCCAGCTCCCTTAGAGCTCCAGCAAACCTCTTGCTAAGAGCAAGCGATACAAAGGATCGGGTATCCCCCGAATCAAACAATATCAAAGCATAAATACTGTTCACGAGCAACGATCCTAAAATAAAACACATAAATATAAAAAACAATTCAATATAAATAAAGAGATAAGGAGAAGATACATACCCTTCACCATATCAGGTGCCGCGCGAGCCTCCTCGGACGTCAACTGGAAATCCCTGCTCCTCACCACAGGTGCATCCGCCTTGCCTTGACGGCCGTCAGTGATCCGAAGAGTCAAAGAAGCGGGTGCTGACACCGGCCCTGCTGCACCTAATCTCGGACATTAGGCCTTCTTGTGGCCCCTCTGATTGCAATGAAATCAAATCAGATCAGATCCTGGGGTGGTGTTGGTAGCAGTACAATCCGTGCTATAATGACCCATCCGACCGGACTTGAAGCAGCCCGAACAACCCACCCTACACGGTCCCTCATGCACCTTGCCGCATTTCCCACAGTAGCGTCGGCCCTCCTAGACTATCGATCTCGAATCATGAACCTTGGGCCTCTTTCCTGATCCCCCTGAAACCTAAGCCTGATTCGGATTCCACTTCCTCTCCATCTCAATATCAATCTCCCTCTCTTGGACTCTAGCTATCATATCTTCCAGTGTCTTGAGACTGGATCGGCTCACAAACTAACGAATATCGCTCGTCAACGTCTCTTGATACCTCGCCTTCTTCATCTCCTCGTCCGCCACATACTGCGGAACCAAAATTGCCCTCTCCTAAAACATCGCGGTGACCTCAGCCATCGTCTTAGTTGTCTGGCCGGGATCCTAAAAATATCGCGCCAACTGCTGGACCTCGATCACTGGTGGAAACTCAGCCCTGAACCTGGTCACAAAATCATCCCATGACATGGAATCAACAGCCTTATCACCAACAGAGCGTCAAACCTCCTCCCACCAATCCCGTGACCTGTCCTTCAGAAGACAGGATGCAAGTCTGACCTTTATTTACCCCCTCGGGACAATTGCTTTACCCCCTCGGGACAATTGCTGGCACGGAAAGCGTTAGCGACATCTGCTAACTACCGCCTGCTCGTTATCGGGTCCTTCTCCCCGAAGTAGTCTGGAGCTCCACACGCCCGAAACTCCCTGAAGGTCAAAGAATGTGCCCTTACCAAGGACACCATCTCAGAACAAAATGAGCTCAACCACTCATCCAAAATATCTATAATGCCCTCGTTGACTGTACCAAAAATCACAGGAGTATACTCAAGAATGCAACACGTAGTCTCAGATGAAATGAAATCCCTCGTCTGAACATCCAACATCCCGACTCTAGAACCTAAGCCTGAGCCCTCCCCAGTACCAAGAACTGCAAACAAGTCTACCCCGTGGATTCACCATACTAAAAATAGATCATATAAACCATCAGAATATGTCGAGGGATCACAAACTCTACAAGCTTCTTTGTTTCATCATAGCTCTCCTTGACTTGAGTACGGATCCTCTGCTTCCAGTAGTACGGGCACATACTACCTTCCACATCCATCCGTACTTTCCTCAAGGATTGCCTTACATCCGCCAAGTCACCTTATATCCATACGATTAACCCTCATCAAGATAAGGCTCCCAGCACTGGATCTCATCCTAGGTTTTCCTAGGGCAAACTCCACACCACTCTCTGCCATCAGCTGCAGAAGGAACTCCCGCTATCTTCCTCTAAATAGCTCACGAATAGAATTACATATCACAAAAACCAGATAATTCTTCAAATGAGAGGTCTCACACTACAACAGTCGGACTCAAACAAGAGCTGCGCAACATAGTTAAAACCTAACCTTCTAAAATTATTTAGTTTCCATAATATGTAACTTAGCATATTCGCTTGCTAGTTAAATGAATATAGTGAGAACTCCCAAAAAAAAGCACAAAGCAAGCAGCATTCGAGCATCAAGTAATCAGAACCAAGCATCACCTAATCAGGTCATCCTATCATTGACTGATCAGTACTATCATGCAAGTCTACAAGCTCATACAATAGGCACACAAAGGCATCTCTCCTAGCATTCTATCAAGCAAATATTGAGTAGATCCTTAGCCCTAACTAGCATGCGATTCACAGATTCACGGATCAAATCATATCAGATAACATGTGTGGGTATTTTGGGAAAACTTACTTGAGGTCGGTCGATTGTATGCACCACACCCTTTCTGGTATTAGAAAACCCTTTTCTTAAAAATACATTTAAAAAAAAACTTTACCAAATCCTCAGTTTGAGTTCAAACACACCCGGGAGTATGTCTGAATCCCTCAAACCAAGGCTCTAATACCAACTTGAAACGTCCCAAAAATAAGACCTAAAAATTTTCTTTTTAATTTTATAAAAACAATAACTCAAAACATTGTCATTCAACCCAAAAGACCAAAGTATGTCGACATATCATATCATATGATAGTAAATCTCAGAATGCGAAAAAAGGCAGTGTATGCTCTGCAATCATCCTGGGCTTTTCCCTTTCGATCCTGAAATACCGCCAACGTAAACTGAAAACAGTAAGCCCAAAGCTTAGTGAATTTCCCAAAATACCACATACCATACATAAATAAACACATACTAGGCCCCCGCCCCACATCGAGCCTCGCCCGGTATCGAGTCTCACTCGGCCTCGGATTACAGATCTGTCAATCACCAGGCCCCGCCTGACTTCGGGCCCCGCCCGATACACATATAAGCATATAAACATAATCATACTAACTCATGCAACAATCACAAATATAATAGCATCTACTACAGCCATCGGGCCTCGCCCGACATTGAGCCCCACTCGGTATTCATACTAATGCATACACACGCGAGATTCACGCAGACATCTAGCACCCTAACATAATAAACCATGGTTCGGAATTGGTGCCTTCGACCCACTAAACACAGTTAGGAAACTCACCTCACACTGCTGAATCTCACAAATAAATCCGTGGTTGCTGCCCCGCTAAAATCCCCACGCTATTAGTCACAAAATAACATCCAATTAATAATTGGATCCCGAATCACACTAAGAGTCCAAACTAGGGTAAAAGACATTTTTACCCTTAACCCAACTTGGCCTAAGGCCAAGGCCCATTCCAATTATCCAAATGCCCAAATTCCAAAATAATCACCCAAAGCCCAAATACGGCCCAATTTTCCAAATTGGGCCCATATGCCTTTCATGGGCCTCCAACCAAAGAGTCCAATTAAATAACATCAGCCCAAAATAGAATTTTTGATGCCCCAACAAAGCCCTAGACTCCAAAGGTCCAACATGGCCCAATACTGAAAGGCTCACAAATCTGAAGCCCACTGCTGAGTACGCAGGGCGTACTCAGCTCGTAAGCTTAGCGTACTCGCTTTGGTGCTTCTACGCACGGCATACCAGCTTGTTCGCCTAGCGTACTCCCCAGCTTGGCCAACTTTCTCATTCAACTCCTAAATGGTTAAGACTTCATTCCAACACTCAAATCTGACTTCCTTAAGGTGGTTTATCACGTAAAGTTGGTAACTTTACGTGTATGCATGGCTTAATGAGGTTCTATAGCTCAAAAGAACTTAATATAGGGGCTTAACACATGCATGAGTCCATAAACACCTCCAAGCTTGCATTTTTATGGACAAAGGGACCAAAAGGACCCTAGATATACCATCAATCACTTCTGGAGTGAATCAAGAGGCTCAACAATCAAACCATGGACTCAAAAAGCACAAAATGGCACCAAAATAGATCTACCATCATGGATTAGCAAAATAGAAGCTTTTTACCTCACAAGGAAATAAAATGATGAACAAATCTCAGATCTTCAAGCTCCAAGCACAACTCCAAATGGTTCACTTCTTCTTCTCCTTCACAAAGCACCAACAATCACACTTTAAGGCTCAAACTCTCAAGATCTCACTTAGGGTTTGATTTTCTGGACAAGAGGGGATGGAGGTTGTCTAAATATGACCTAGTGAGGCTATCACAAGGTTTAAATAGGGCACAATACCCTAAAGTTAGGGTTTCGCTTAATCACACGTATGTCATGCGTACACAAGCGTACGCCCCACGTACGTGGTCCGAAGGTGCGATCCAAAATCGGTTTAGTACGCTAAGCGTACCACCCTGTACACCTCGCGTACTAGCTTTAAGGGCCATTCTTGCAAACTTTTTCAATTAGGGATTAAATATGAAACTTACAAATTTTCCAAGTGTTACACATAAATAAACTATAAAGATATATAAAGTCTCCTCGCTATACAATGTGTAAAAATGAATTAATCTATAACATCCCTAAAAGAAAACTTGAAACACCTCAAAAACATAGTCCAAAAATTTCGTTTTGATATTAAATTTTAAATCATAAGTCATCCAAAATCATAAGAACTCATATGTCATGTATCTCAAACATCATATCAAATACTATGTCAAGAAATCTGATAAAAATATCATAGTGAACTCCCAGGCCAAAGGACTGTGGTATGTGTCATGCCATCATCCCGAGCCCTTCCCTACGCTAGTTGAAGTACCTGAAACCAAAACTGAAACTGTAAGCACGAAGCTTAGTGAGCTCCCCCAAACTACCACATACCATACACATAACGTATAACAATCACATAACTCTGGGACTATTCCCAACTGCATCGGGACGAATCCCGGCATCGGACTCCTGCCCGGCATCGGGCTCACCCCGGCATCCGACCGCATCGGGCATCGGGCTCACCCCGGCATCGGGCTTACCCCGGCACATACACAAAATAACATATATCATAAACACATAACATAATCACATGATCTGCATCGGGCTTGCCCCGACATCAGACCGAAGCCCGGAACATATAATCATTACATATAAGCTAGCATACATCGGGCTTGCCCCGGAACGTATAATGCATGGCGTAATAACTACATACATCGGGCTTGCCCCGATACTGGGCTTACCCCGGTACACATAACACATATCACATATACATGCATGAATCACAAAGACATCAAGCATACTAAACTACTTCTCGGGACTGCCCCGACATCGAACCGAAGTCCGAAAACATATAAACTACATCGGGCTAATCCCGACATCGGGCTCACCCCGACATACTCTACAACTTAAACGGGTCGGCATTGTGGCCGTAGACCCGTTCCTACTGGAAGGAACCTGGATCAGAACCTGGCTCTGATACCAATTGATGAGTTTAAAAACTCCTAGATCGATTAGATCTTCAACAGGCTAAACAATAAAAGCAAACAAACACAATAAACACGATATAGAATCAAGTAATGCTTAATGATTCAAATGTAGTCACGCCTCAGCAGAGCTCGATTAAGATCTTCCACTGTACAATAAGACCATTCATAGTGTTATTAGATCCAGCTTTCTTGTTCTTGATTTCTTCCAATCGTCGTGTGAGGTTCACTTCCTCGTCCTCATCTTCATTCTTTTCTGACATCTTTCTCAGCATATAATCTTTGGCGAAGTGATTTTTGCCTCCGCAGTAGTGAAAATTAATGCCCGAGTCACCTCCAAGTTTTACTTCCTTCTTTGGTTCTTTGGTTCTTCGGTCTGAGAAACACTCTTCGGTTCCTCCTTTGCTTTCTCGGCACCGTAGCTACCTTGCCAGTTTCGGTTCTTATTTATTGGGAACCTTCTTTTGATGCACTTCTTCGGATTTGACACCATCAAAGCATACTCTTCACTTGTTAAATCATATTCAGAAAGATCCAAATCTTCTTCTTCTTCAGCAGCATTCTTTCCTTTGGAGATTAGGGCCAAGGAACCCATGCCAGAAACCACATTCGTTTCTTTGGTCACGGCACTCTCGTGTGACTTTAATATTCCCACTAGTTTTGCTAGAGAATAATTCTTGAATTGTTCATGAGCCTTCACAATAGACACCACGGCCATCCATTCGGGTCTAAGGCCATTCATGAATGTCACCTTCTGTTCAATGAATTTCCTTTCAATCCCATGCTTTATCATCTTACTAAGGATATGATTGAAGTGATCGAAGGCTTGAATAATCTTCTCTTCTGGCTTCTGCTTGAAGTCACCAAATTCTGAGAGCAACAATGTTTGGATTGAATGCTCAAGATCTTCATCCGTAGAATACAATTCCTTCAATTTGTCCCATATTTCTTTTTCCGTTGTGCATGAGCTTACTAACCGAAACGTGTCCGATTGTAAAGCAAACCTAATCATTCTTAAAGCTTTGATGTTGCACTAAAACTTTTCCTTCTCATCTTGGGGAATGTCTTTCACATCACTGACAAGTTAATTGTACTCCTTTTGAGTTTTAACAATTCTTGAAGTGCTTGAGTGAGCGAATGGACCTACAGTAATCGCCTCCCAGATCAAGTATCCATTGTCTTCTGAGCCAATCACGTATTCTTCAAAGTGATGTGTCCAGACCTCATAATCCTGAGTGTACAATATAGGAATCCTTGTCGTCGATCCTATGATGTTGGAGATATTGATTGGGTTAGACTGAGAATCATCCATGGACATGACAATGTTTGTTCAAAAACCTTCTTAAGATCAGACTTGTAAATAACGTTAGGGTAAGATCGAATATTTAAAGAACTACGTCAATAGTAAATGACGACTCTAACAATCTCAATCAAAGCGGAAAACCCTAAGATCTTCTTCAACAGAAGAGATGTGTATGAATTACACAGTCTCCTGCTCTGATACCCATTGATGAGTTTAAAAACTCTTAGATCGATTAGATCTTCAACAGGCTAAAAAATAAAAGCAAATAAACACAATAAACACGATATAGAATCAAGTAATGCTTAATGATTCAAATGTAGTCACGCCTCAGCAGAGCTCGATTAAGAACTTCCACTGTAGAGGCGAGCTAGGGTTTGTAGTACAATGATCAGAATGATAATTAAAGCTCTACTGACAAAGGATGCATGCATGCACCTTAAATACTAAACCCTAATAAAACAAATACGGTTGGACAGGCCCAAACCGGATAACAAAACTACGCTAAGGACCGAGCCCAAGGACGCAACACTACGAGACCCAACAACCTCGTATGGCTGACTGCTGAAAAACTGGGTGAGGGATTTCCTATCTGCTGCTCCGGCGACTCTCCGGCTATAATTCCATAACAACACTTAATCAAAAACTGATAATCCTTCTTAGGGTCAAATGACCATTCTACCCTTCTGGTCAAAGTCACCGCCAAAGTCAAAGTCAACTCTTAGTCAACCCAACTCGCCGAGTCTCTCTATCGACTCGTCGAGTTCAAACGGTCATAACATCGGGACATCTCGATTCTACTCATCGATTCTCTCCTTGGACTCGTCGAGTCCTTTTGCTTCCGAGTCTCACTCATGTCCAACTCGCTGAGTCATCTCCTTAACTCAGTGGTTTCACTCATAATCAAAGAAGGGTTTGGGGACATCGATCCGACTCGTCGAGTCCCAAGAACAACTCGACGAGTCCATTGCATGCTTAGATTATACAGTTGATCCTAGGTAATTCCACCGCCTCTAATTCATAGATTTGGACTCCTTAGGCTAGCATAACACGTAAAGTTGCTAACTTTACGTGCATGCATGGTGCTATGAAGCTAAATCACCCAAAACAAGCTAGAAATGAAAGTCTAAGGCATAGAATGGGATCTTGGCCGAATAAAGGTGGCAACTTTGAGCTTTTGGAGCTCAAGAGTACCTAGATCCAAAGTCCTTACAGTCCAAAAAGCTCTCTACCCGAAATTAGCTGGGAAAGAACCCAAAAGTGGCAACAAACAAGTTTTCAAGAAGATCTAAGTGGAAATAAGCCAAGGTGCAAGCTTTATACCTTCAAGGGCTCTAAAATGCAACAAAAACTCTGGATCTCCTGCCTCTTCTTGAATCACCAATAGCTCTCTTCCTTCTCCTAACTTCAAATCACACAAAAATGGCAAGAAGGCTTTAGGACACTCAATGGTTGCTAGGGTTTCGAGAATGGACTGTGGAGGTGATGGAGGCTGGGGTGGAGGTCCATAATGATGCTTAAATAGGGTGCAAACCCTGAGGATTAGGGTTTCCTCCTCATGGACCTACTCACCGAGTCCATTCCTGACTCGTCGAGTAGTCCACTTAAACCCCGCGGTCCAGCTCGCATCTACTCGACGAGTTAGGGCTACCAACTCGTCGAGTAGCTCTTATAAAATGAACATTTAGAGAAATACTTTCGTACCAGGAATGAGGCGTTACAATTCTCCCCCACTTGTCTTAGACTTCGTCCTCGAAGTCTGCTGAATATGGAAACCACTTCGGGCAGTGCTCCCTCATCTCCTCCTCGGGCTCCCATGTCCACTCTGAACCCTTCCGGTGCTGATACTGCACCTTCACTAACTCTACTCTCTTGTTCCTTAGCTCCTTCACCTTGCGATCTAAAATCTCTACAGGTCTCTCGATATAGTTCAGGCTATCGTCATTCTGAATGTCCTCCAGGGGCACCACTGCTGACTAATCCACTAAGCACTTCCGCAACTGAGAAACATGGAACGTGCTGTGGATCTGGCTGAGCTCTGCTGGAAGATCTAACCGATAGGCAACCCGACCTACCCGGGCCAAAACCCTGAACGGACCAATGAACCTGGGTCCCAGCTTGCCCCGCTTCCAAAACCTGATAACACCCTTCCAGGGTGACACTTTCAGGAGGACCATATCGCCCACCTGAAACTCCAAGTCCGATCGCCGCTTGTCGGCGTAACTCTTCTGCCGACTTTGAGCAGTTTGGAGCCTGCTCCGGACTTGCTGAATCCGCTCTGTAGTCTTGAGTACCACCTCTGTACTCTCCATGACTCGCTGACCGACCTCACCCCAACAGCTTGGGGTCCTACACTTCCTCCCGTAGAGCATCTCGAAGGGAGGCCGGTCTATACTGGAGTTATAGCTGTTGTTATATGAGAATTCCGCTAACGGAAGATACGTATCCCAACTGCCACCAAAGTCTAGCACACATGCCCGAAGCATGTCCTCGAGAGTCTAAATCTTCCTCTCGCTCTGTCCGTCCGTCTGAGGGTGGAAAGCGGTGCTGAAATGGAGACGAGTACCCATCTCGTCGTGAAACTGCTTCCAAAACCTAGAAGTCAACCGTACATCTCGGTCTGACACCACCGAGACAGGCACTCCATGACGTGCCACTACCTCTCGCACATAAATCTCGGCCAGCTTCTCGGCCGAGATGCTCTCCTGGATTGGTGAAAAATGAGCGCTCTTGGTTAACCGATCCACGATGACCCATATCGAATCAACCCCACGTGCGGTCCTGGGAAGCTTAGTAATAAAGTCCATGGTGATATCCTCCTATTTCCACATGGGAATATCAAACGGATGCATCTTGCCGTGGGGCCTCTGGTGCTCTGCCTTGACCTTCCTGCAGGTCAGGCATCTCTCCACGTACCAAGCTATGTCCCGCTTCATGCAGGGCCACCAGTAGTTGGGTCGAAGATCCCTGTACATCTTCGTCGCCCCTGGATGGATAGAGAACCGAGACTTCTGGGCCTCATTCATCAACACATGCCGTACTCCTCCCCAGTACGGTACCCAGACCCTCCTATGCAGGGTCAACTATCCTCGACTGTCGTAATCAAACAAAGCCACTCGGCCAACTATCCTCTCGCACTTCTGGCGCTCCTCCTTCAGGCCCTCAACCTGTGCCTCCCTAATCTTCTCCAGCAGTGGAGTAGCTACGGTTATCCTCAAGCAGATATCTCGAATCAGAGCCGCTACCGCCTTGCGGCTCAGAGCGTCAGCCACTACGTTGGCCTTGCCCGGGTGGTAGAGGATCTCACAATCGTAATCCTTTACCACATGTAACCACCGACGCTGTCTCATGTTCAGATTCAGTTGATCCATGAGGTACCTCAAACTCTTGTGGTCCGTGTAAATAGTACACCGGACCCCGTAGAGGTAATACCTCCAAATCTTGAGGGCAAACACTACAACCCCCAACTCCAAATCATGCGTTGGGTAGTTAGCCTCGTGAGGCTTCAACTGTCTCGAGGCATAAGCTATCACATGCCCCCGCTGCATCAACACTGCTCCGATACCTGTGATCGAAGCGTCACAATAGACTACAAAGTCATCTACTCCCTCTGGCAGGATAAGAATCGGCGCCTCACACAGTCGCTGCCTGAGCGTCTCAAAGGCCGTCTGCTGCTCAGGACCCCAGCGAAACACCACCAACTTCTTGGTCAGTCGGGTCAGCGGAACTGCTATCTTGGAGAAATCCTAGATGAATCTCCTGTAGTACCCTGCCAAGCCCAGGAAGCTCCGAACCTCAGATGGAGACCTCGGGACCTCCCACTGCATCACGACCTCTATCTTGGCCGGATCAACTAATATACCCCTCTGGTTGACAAGGTGCCCCAGAAACTACACCTCGCGCAACCAGAACTCACACTTGGAGAACTTTGCGAAAAGTCTCTCCCTCCTCAAGGTCTCTAGCACCTTCCTCAGGTGTTCCTCGTGCTGCTCCTCTGTCTTGGAGTAGACCAAAATGTCATCAATGAATACTATCACAGACCGATCCAGCATCAGCCTACACACGCGGTTCATGAGGTCCATGAACGCGGCTGGTGCATTGGTGAGCCCGAACGGCATCACCACGAACTCATAATGACCATAGCGGGTCCTAAAAGCGGTCTTCTGCACATCATCATCTCTGACCCGCATCTGGTGATACCCGGACCGTAGATCAATCTTGGAGAACCACGATGCTCCCTGCAGCTGATCAAATAAATCATCTATCCTCGGGAGTGGGTAACGGTTCTTCACTGTTACCTTGTTCAGCTCCTGGTAGTCTATGCACATACGGTGCGACCCATCTTTCTTCCTCACAAATAGAATAGGGGCTCCCCATGGTGAACTGCTCGGCCTGATAAAACCCTTGTCTAGCAGCTCCTGTAGCTGCGTAGACAACTCCTGCATCTCTGGAGGAGCCAACCGATATGGTGCCTTGGCTATCGTAGCCGCACCAAGAACCAGGTCGATCCTGAACTCAACCTGCCTCTCAGGAGGTATCCCAGGAAAATCCTCTGGGAATACATCCGGGTACTCTCGTACCACCGGTACATCATCAACCGTCGCCTTACCCTTATCCCGGCTATCCATAACATAGGCGACGTACCCCGCGCAACCCTGCTAAAAGTAGCGCCTCGCTCTTGCTGCTAAACAAAGAATCGGTCCGCGTTGTGGCCTCTCGCCCTGAATCACTAACTCTCCCCCCACTGGGAGTGCGAACTCTAACCAACTGCCACTCACAATCTATCACTGCTCCATTGGAACTCATCCAATCCATACCCACTATAACCTTGTTCCCTCGCAGGGGAATAGGAACGAAATCTACTGGGAACTGCTCATCAAATAACTGCAGTGTACATCCTCTATGAACTCTCACGACCCTGACGGTCCTGTCATCTGCTATCTCGACGTCGAGTGGACAATCCAGTTCCCCTGGATCTCTGCTAAATCGCTTGCTAAGCGCGAGCGACACAAATGATCATGTAGCCCCCAAATCAAATAATACCATTGCTGAAATGCCGTTCACTAAGAACGACCTTATATACCGACACATAATCATGAGAAACAAATAATATCAAATACAGAGGTAAGAGAAAAATACATACCCGTCACCACGTCAGGAGCTGCTCGTGCCTCCTCTGCAGTAAGCTGAAAAGCCCTGCTCCGCGCCGTAGGCGCCTCAGCCCGGCCCTGACGGCCATCCGTAATCCTCAAGGTGGCAGGAGAAGGTGCTGCCACCTTCCATGCTGCTGCTAAGCTCGGGTACTGGGACTTCTTGGGTCCCCTCTGATTGCACTGAAAGCAAATCAGGTCTGATGCTGGTGTGACGGTGGTAGTAACTGTACAATCTCGGCTCATGTGACCCGTTCGGCCGCACTTGTAGCAGCCCGAACTCCCTACCTTGCACGCCCCCTCATGCATCCTGCCGCATTTTCCACAACGACCGTGGCTCTGCTGGCTCCGAGATCTATGATCTGATACATTGGGCCTCTTGCCCGAACCTCCTGACTGAACTCCCTCTGGCTTCCTCTTCCTCTCCATATCTAAATCCAACTTCCTCTCTCGAGCCCTCACTATCATATCCTCCAGCGTCTTACAGCTGGATCGGCTCACAAACTGGCGGATACCACTTCGCAACATCTCATGATATCGGGCCTTTTTCATCTCCTCGTCCGCTACATACTGCGGAACAAGAACGGCCCTCTCCCTGAACTTGGCGGTAATCTCCGCCACAGTCTCTGTCGTCTGCTGGAGGTCCTGGAACTCCCTAGCAAGCTGCTGCACCTCAATAACAGGTGCAAACTCGACCCTGAACCTGATCGTGAAATCACCCCAGGTCATCGCATCCAATATCGCGTCATCACCCACGGCCTGTCCGACCTCCTCCCACCAATCTCTCGCCCTATCCTTCAGAAGGCAGGACGCTAATCTGACATTGTCCCCCTCGGGACATCTGCTAGTGCGGAACGC
The DNA here is from genome assembly GCF_052849685.1 of Lactuca virosa. Taxonomy (NCBI): domain Eukaryota; kingdom Viridiplantae; phylum Streptophyta; class Magnoliopsida; order Asterales; family Asteraceae; genus Lactuca; species Lactuca virosa. The sequence goes on from NC_136428.1 coordinate 83,511,868, forward strand.
GTTGGCGACATCCGCCAACCACCTAGTACTGGCAATGGGGTCCCGAGCCCCATGGTAGTCGGGAGCTCCACAAGCTCTGAACTCCCTGAAAGTCAAGGTGCGCGATCCCATCATGGCTGCTATCTCAGTACGGAACATGCTCAGCTTCTCATCATGGCTGCTATCTCAGTCGGGAGCTCCAAAGATCACAGGAGTCTGGTCTAGTATGTTGCGCGTGACCTCCGAGGAGATGAACTCTCTGGTCTGCTCGTCTAACTGCTCGGCTCCAGAGCCTGAGCCCGATCCCTCTCCTGCACCTGACCTACCCACTTCTGGTCTATGGCGCAAAACCACCATTCTGAAAATACATCAAAACCATGTCAGAATACTACTCATAGCTAGAGGGATCACACATACTACAAGTTCCCTGGTTTTATCTCAGCCTTCCTTGATTCGAGCACAGATCCTCTGCTTTCAGTAGTACGGGCCCATACTACCTTCCACATCTATCCGTACTTTCCTCAAGAACTGCTTTGACTCCACCAAGTCCCTTCTACTACTACTACTGCTGATCTCATGCTAAACTCTTCCTAGGCTTGCCCTAGGAAAATCACCAATCCACTCTCCGTCATCAGCTGCATAAGAAATCCCTGTTTTCTTCCCCTAACTAGCTCGTGAATACTATTACATATTACTCAAACTAGATAATTCTTCGAATGAGAGATCCTACCCTACAACGGTTGGACTCAAACAAGAGCTGCGAAATAGTGCTAGACCTAACCTTCTAAAATTATTTAATCATTGTAATATGTAACGTAACATATTCGTTTACTAGTTAGTGAAAGACAACTAGAACTCCTAAAAGCACAAAGCAAGCAGCATGCAGACATCGAGTACACATAATCAAGCATCTACTACTCTGGCTATCATACTGACTAATCTGTACTAGCATGCAGTTCTCATAAAGCTGAACACATATAACAGGCACATAAGGCATCCTTCCTAGATCCTTAGTCCTAATCTAGCATGATGTTCTAATAAAGCTAATAATCATAACATAGCATAAACTTGTATAGGTAATTTGGGAGTACTTACTTGAGCTCGGTTGATTGCATGCACCACACCCCTTTCTCTTTTTAAAGTTCTTTTCTCAAAAATTTTCTTTTCGCTTTTTCTAAAACTCTTTTCTTTTGCAAAAATTGATTTTCCTTTTGAAAATTTCTCTACCAATTCCTTAGTTTGAGTTCAGACACACCCGAAAGTGTGCCCGAATCCCTCAAACCAAGGCTCTGATACCAACTTGAAACACCCCAAAAACATAGTCTAAAATTTTCGTTTTGATATTAAATTTTAAACCATAAGTCATCCAAAATCATAAGAACTCATATGTCATATATCTCAAACATCATATCAAATACTGTGTCAAGACAAATGATAAAAATATCAGAGTGAACTCCTATGCCAAAGGATTGTGGTGTGTGGCATGCCATCATCCCGAGCCCTTCCCTGCGCTAGCTGAAGTACTTGAAACCAAAACTGAAACTGTAAGCACGAAGCTTAGTGAGCTCCCCCAAACTACCACATACCATACACATAACATATAACAATCACATAACTCTGGGACTATTCCCAACTGCATCGGGACGAATCCCGACATCGACTTACCCAGCATCGGACTCCTGCCCGGCATCGGGCTCACCCCGGCATCCGACCGCATCGGGCATCGGGCTCACCCCGACATCGGGCTTGCCCTGGCATCGGGCTTACCCTGACACATACACAACATAACATATATCATAAACACATAACATAGTCACATGATCTGCATCAGGCTTGCCCCGACATCGGACCGAAGCCCGGAACATATAATCATAACATATAAGCTAGCATACATCGGGCTTGCCCCGGAACGTATAATGCATGGCATAATAACTACATACATCGGGCTTACCCCGGAACACATAACAAATAGCACATATACATGCATGAATCACAAAGACATCAAGCATACTAAACTACTTCTCGGGACCGCCCCGGCATCGAACCGAAGTACGGAAACATATAAACTAGATCGGGCTAATCCCGGCATCGGGCTAACCCCGATACTCTACAACTTAAACGGGCCGGCATTGTGACCGTAGACCCGTTCCTACTGGAAGGAAACTCACCTCGTATGGCTGACTGCTGAAAAACTAGGTGAGGGATTCCTATCTGCTGCTCCGGGGACTCTCCGGCTATAATTCCATAACAACACTTAATCAAAAACTGATAATCCTTCTTAGGGTAAAATGACCATTCTACCCTTCTGGTCAAAGTCAACGCCAAAGTCAAAGTCAACTCTTAGTCAACCCAACTCGCCGAGTCTCTCTACTGACTCGTCGAGTTCAAACGGTCATAACATCGGGACATCTAGATTCTACTCGTCGAGTCTCTCCTTGGACTCGTCGAGTCCTTTTGCTTCCGAGTCTCACTCATGTCCAACTCGCTGAGTCATCTCCTTAACTCAGTGGTTTCACTCATAATCAAAGTAGGGTTTGGGGACATCGATCCGACTCGTCGAGTCCCAAGAACAACTCGACGAGTCCATTCCATACTTAGGTTATACAGTTGATCCTAGGTGATTCCACCGCCTCTAATTCATAGATCTGGACTCCTTAGGCTAGCATAACACGTAAAGTTGCTAACTTTACGTGCATGCATGGTGCTATGAAGCTAAATCACCCAAAACAAGATAGAAATGAAAGTCTAGGGAATAGAATGGGATCTTGGTCGAATAAAGGTGGCAACTTTGAGCTTTTGGAGCTCAAGAGTGCCTAGATCCAAAGTCCTTACAGTCCCAAAAGCTCTCTACCCGAAATTAGCTTGGAAAGGACCCAAAAGTGGCAACAAACAAGCTTTCAAGAAGATCTAAGTGGAAATAAGCCAAGGTACTACAAGCTTTATACCTTCAAGGGCTCTGAAATGCAACAAAAACTCTGGATCTCCTGCCTCTTCTTGAATCACCAATAGCTCTCTTCCTTCTCCTAACTTCAAATCACACAAAAATGGCAAGAAGGCTTTAGGACACTCAATGGGTGCTAGGGTTTCGAGAATGGACTGTGGAGGTGAAGGAGGCTGGGGTGGAGGTCCATAATGATGCTTAAATAGGGTGCAAACCCTAAGGATTAGGGTTTCCTCCTGATGGACCTACTCGCCGAGTCCATTCCTGAATCGTCGAGTAGTCCACTTAAACCCCGCGGTCCAGCTCGCATCTACTCGACGAGTTAGGGCTACCAACTCTTCTAGTAGCTCTTATAAAATGAACATTTAGAGAAATACTTTCGTACCAGGAATGGGGCGTTACAAAACTACATCAGGTGATTAGTGATTAGTGATTAGTGATTAGTGATTAGTGATTAGTGATTAGTGATTCGTGATTAGCGATTAGCGATTAGTGACCTAAACAATGATGGCACGGTTCTAATGATGTATACAAAATACAAATACATAAAAATTGCAATGAGAGTTTTTTAGATTGTCAACCGATTGCAGACTACAAGGATGGGCGTATAAGCTCTAATAAATTATCTAGCCCATAATTTAGTTGGCTATTAATATATTTTAAAAATTGATGATGTTAATATATTTTAAAGATAAATGATATTTATCTGTTTTTTGTAATACAACATTTGACTAAAATGAAACTATTACTGCAAGGATTAACATAATGGAAAATATTCATTATTCGTTGAAAGTAAACTAATGGCCATCAGGAAACTATCCACTGTCCTAACACCCCTCCCCCCATCCCTACAAAAAAAATCAACACATTTAACATTGTAAGAGTTTACCTTTTACAAACTATTCGCCATTTGTCGAAAACAAACTAACTGTCGATCAAACATGTATTAATACATATTTCAGATTCAATCCTAACTCTTCATTTTTAATTCTTGTTGATTTTATATTCTCTATGTATTGTGAGGGTTACAATTATCCAGTGTCGCAAAACTGACAAATAACAATACGAGTGTTCTTAGAAATATAATCTGTTTCTGAATCAAACTAATTAACGAAACAAAATATTCGTCGTCCGCCGCATTACGCAGGTAGACTGCTAGTATGTGTGTGTGTGTGTGTGTGTATATATATATATATATATATATATATATATATATATATATATATATATATAATGGTTAATTTGGGAACATGGGTTTTTTTTGTGATTGATGGAGACCAAATCCTAGCTATTAATTTTAAAGATCAAAAAATAAAAGTAAAAATTTCCAAAATGCAAAATAAATGGAAAACTTCGAAAAAAAAATAAAAGATTATTTTTGTCATTTTTTTAGAACAAATTACTAAAATCGTCCCTATGGTTTGATCAAAATTACGAGTTTGGTCCCTAACTTTTTTTTGCACTTGGACCATCTTATAGTATAATTTTGTTACGTTTTTCGTCCCTCACACACTTAAAATACTATATTACCTTTTGTCTTTTCTTTTTCAGTTTTCATATTATTTATTTATTATTTATTAATTAAAAAGGTAAATTAAAAGATATATGGTCCCACCAACACACTCCTTCTCACTCCCCTTCCCCTCCACCCTTCCTCTCCGTCAACCTCTGATCGCGTAACCTCCGACAACACCTCCGTTAACCTCCCAACATCACCACCATTCACATCCGAAAACCACCACCAGTCACCACACCAAATCAATTGAATTTGAACAAAAAAAACAAACTTCATGTAATCACAACCAAAACCTAGAATCCAACAAAAAAACCTGTAACATGTAACCAAAATCAAAATCAAACAAGAAAAAGGTTGAACGAGAGTGTCATCGGAGGTTCCAGAAATCAAGAACAACTAGATGCTCAACATCAATGAAAAGGTAATCCTACATCTGAACACTAACCTCGACCTATGAAGATTTTTAGAAGCGATGAGGGTGATGGCTTGATTCACATAAGACGATGGTGGTGGTTCTAATTTCAGTAAGATGATGATGGTGGTGTGAGATTTGAGATACAGGTTGAGTGAAGATATTCAATTTGCAGATCTTCGATTTGAGTTCGAGATCTTGTCTTGAAGATCTTCGATTTTCGAATTAAGATCTTCGTCGGCAGTCCAATGGAGGAACGAGAGTGAAAAAAAAGCACACTGAGGGTGAGTGTTACGATACCGATGAGGGTTTACCAGTTTAGGGGGAAGAGATGATGGTGGGGAGTGTGGTGTGTGGTGTGCGCCGGTGTTCTGGTTTCGCCAGATTTCTGCTCTTGCCGGAGATGGTGATGATTAGGAGATGAGTAAAGGCATAGTAGTGGTGGTGAATGATAGTAAATTGAAAGAGGATTGAACTTAAGAAGACAAAGGGGTGGGTATGGGCCTATTCTATTTTGGGTAAATTACACGGATGATCCCTGTGGTTTAGTGTAATCTGTTAGATTGGTCCCTAGCAACTTTTTTTTAACTCGGACCGTCCCTAATTTATATTTTCGTTACACGCTTGGTCCCTGACCATTCTAAAAAGACTAATTTACCCTTACTGATTTCTTTTACCTTTTTTAAATTATAAATTAATTAAAAAAATATATATTAATTAAATGTGGAAAAAGTATTAATTAAAAAATATTTTGGTCTCATTCAAGAACCTACACAACCGAAGCCTCTTCCCCTCCCTTCCCTCCTTGTGTTCAATCCTTGGAAAATCTCACTCCTTTCGCCGGAAAATCTCACACATTAACGATGTCTTCTCTGGCTGCACTTTCACCTTCCCCACGGCTGTCTTCTCCAGCTACAATCGAATCTGATACTGAAATCAAACACAAAATTGAATGGAACCCGAACCTTAAATTGATCCAAGATGCAAACCTAAAACTGAAACTAAAATCGAATATGAAACTGAAATCAAACACAAAACTCAAAATCAAATCTGAATTCAAACCTGAAACTGAAATCAAACATGAAATCAAATTGAAAACTGAATGCGGAAATTAATTCAAACCTAGAACTCAATCAAACATTAAACTGAAAATTAAACCTGAAATCAAACCTAATCGGTGTTGTAGAGTCGATTTGGGCACCGAAACTGATATCAAACAAGAAATCTATTGTATTTATCACTTCCGGTTCGTAACATGCTTTCCAGTCCGAGACAAAGAAAGAGGCCAATGCTCAAGTTTGTATTGTCTCGTCGGATTCGAGTGCCTGCATCGCCACCGCCTTTTCTGGTGGTGCTGGAAATAGATGTTGGTGGAGGAAAACATGAGTGAGGCAATTGGATTTTTAGGTGTCGTCTGCTTTCAAATGAAATAAAGAGTGGCAGAGTAGAGAGACGGGTTAATCCCATGAGTGAAGAGGGGAAGGAGATGAAGGATTTTCTCACTAGCCATGTGTGATGTTGTTGGAGTCTCCGGAGATGCAATTGATCGGTGATGCAACTGGTGAATGGTGATGATGGAAGACAAGGGGTGAAGAGGGAGCCAACGAGGGATTGGAGACGCTGCTTAGCGTTTTAGGGATTTTTTTAATTTTATTTTTTTAATTTTTTTAATATATTATTAATATAAAAAGGTAAAATAATAAATAATAAATAATTAAGGGTAAAATAGTATTTTTATAACGGACAGGGACCAAGCGTGTAACGAAAATATAAATTAGGGACGGTCCAAGTTAAAAAAAGTTGCTAGGGACCAATCTAGCAAATTCCCTAAACCACCCGGACCATCCGTGTAATTTACCCTTCTATTTTTTATTAAAAAGTATAAATTTAATAATAAAAAAATAAGTAATAAATAAATTAGAGAGGTCAATATAGTCTTTTCACGTCGGATAAGGATGAAAACGCAATAAAACCAAACTTTGAGGATGGTCCGAGTGCAAAAAAAAGTTAGGGATCAAGCTCGTAATTTTGATCAAACCATAGGGACGATTTCAGTAATTTGTTCTTTTTTTATACAAAAATAAATAATAAAGTAAAAAAAGTATTCGCTATATATATATATATATATATATATATATATATATATATATATATATATATATATATATATATATATTCTAACAGAATTTTATAGTAATACATATATTATATATTATAATAATTCTAGTAGATTATTAGATCATTCTATTAGTTTTAGTTGAATATTAGAATATTATAAAAATCCTATTTCAATATTGATAGTGTAATATGTACTAGAATATCATAGTATTCTAATTATTCTAATTTTTATTATTATGTAATGTAAAAAAACGGTTTTTTTTATATTTTTTTACTAATATATATATATATATATATATATATATATATATATATATATATATATATATAATTTTCATTTATTTTGCATTAAAAAAAAAATTCTCCAAAATAAATTGCTAGGTTTACATCCAATGTTTCACAAAATCATATGGTCTCATTTGAACTCAATCATATATAATCTTAGGATTTTGAACTTTTAATACGAAACAACCCTTCTATGTAGGTCTCTAGGTAATGAATATTAGATTGTACTGAATGAGGGAGAGAAAAAGTAATAAGGGCGATCGTTAGATGTCGATAACTTCCCATATTGCTTGAAAACCAAAGTGAGGCATTAGAGATGTTTTTAAAAGGAACAATAAGGAGTGATAATGACTTAAAAGGATAATATATTTTTCGATTTGTACATATTTGATCACTGAGTTTTTTTTTTTTTCGTGCACGTTTACCCCTTTAACGTTAAACTGTACATTCAGTCATTATGATCGGCTACTTAGTCCTTAATATTTTTGTTCATATTAGTCATTAATATTTTTTTGTTGCAAAATAAGTCATTTTGATTTTGTACTCATTTAGTACTTATGAATGATTTATTTAGGTTTTTCTCACGACATCTTACGTGAAACAATCATTAATGAGGTGTTTGAGGCTTTTGATGCTTATGTTCATCGCGATCTCGACTATTTGGTTGCTTAGGTCATGTGTTCTGAACGTTATAACTTATTCTTACGATCTTGGATTTTAACGATGTTTATATCCAATGGTTCGTATTTTAGTCTACTACAACTTTCATTTAGATTACTTCCGTTAAAAAGTAATATATTTTTACTTACGATCTTTATATCCATACTTTTTTTATGAATGCATGTATGGATGTTTTTTTTTTCTTATTTTTATAAAATCGTAAGTAAAAATATATTATATCTTAACGGGAGTAATCTTAACGAAAGTTGTAGTAGACTCAACAAACGAATACGCGGATATAAAGATCGTTAAAATCTGATATAGTATGAAGAAGTTACGACGTTCATAACACAAGACCTACGCAACCAAGCAATCAAGATCGCGATTGCATAAACATCAACAACCCCAAACACTTTATCAATAATTGTCCAACATAAGATGTCGTGAGAAAAACCTAAAGAAATCATTAATAAGTACTGAATGAGTACAAAAACAAAAATGAATTATTTTGAAACAGAAAAATATTAAGCACTAAATGTGTAAAAAATATTAAATATTAAATGTGTACAAAATGGTGAATATATTACCATATTAAGGCATTTTTCCTGTGTAACCTGGAGTAATCGGTCATAAGGACTGAACGTATACAGTTTAACAATTTGAATGAGTAATACGGACATAAAAAAACTCTGAAAAGAAACTCAGTGACCATATGTATACAAATCAAAAAATATATTACTCTTTTAAGTCGATAAGTAATAAGCATGGACCTCACAACTGAAAATATTGGGTGCCCTTGGTTACCTTTTGAAGTTTTGACTAATAGTAGATTTTTGTAATCTTTTCTCTAAAAAAACAGGATTTTTTTTCCTGTTCGTCATAACCTGTTTTGGTCTGGTTTTTTGTTGAACTAGCGGTTTTTACCGGTTCATTTTAAATGGTATTTTACGCATTAATAATCAGTGATCTAACAGGTTCGCAGCTAAATCGGCTGGTCCGATTCAGTTTTCAAAACAGTGATTAATTTGATAAATTCGCTAAAAACTTGAAGTGTAGGAATGCCAATTAAAAGCAAACGAGGCCCGCTTGAAGATATGTGCTAAACGTTAATTAAGGCTTTATTTTTGAGGGGCCTTATCGTCACATCTCCTGCATTCCTTTAAAATTAAAGCTAAATCTCCTACCATATCTTTAAATTTTTATTAGATCGGTAGGTCATATTATCCGGACATCATTTTTCTCTCAGCACATTTAGTTGACGGCGAAGGGCCATCTTTCGATATCTTTTACCTTTTTACTTTTTAAAATATTTAAATATATACAAATAATATATCAATATTATATTTTATTTATAAAAAATTAAAAATCATAAAATTTTAAGATATATATGATATAATAATAATATTTTTTAAAAAGAAATCAATTGTTGTGTAGTCTTCTTGTGCTAAGGGTTTACAGCACCACCTCTTACCTAGAAGGTGTCAGGTTTTTTTCATATCTTACTGTCATGTCATATCATCTCATCTTAACTGCACCATGGAGGCATACTCATCGGCCAATTTAATGATACATTATTTTCCCTTACTCTCCCAATCTATGAAATCTCCATCCCTTGCTTTTTATATTTTTCTAAATAAATATATAAGAAATATTATTAATTTAAATAAATTCAAATTAATAAAAAAAATTAACTGTTTATTAAATCAAAATAAAATAATCAAAATTACATATAATAATTAAAAGCAAATGAAAAAATAAAACTAATTTAAAAAGGTTCTCATCTCTGAATTGTCGTTTAAATCGATGTGTGATTCCTCGTCCAAATTGATATTTCATTCTTTGCACAAATCATCATTAATAGTATATAACGAAGTTCTTAAATATTTTCCACTAAATTAAGGTAGGTTGGGATGTGTATCTAGATTTTATACTTCCCTTGCTACATATTGTGGCGAATACATATATATACTTATAGAAATGATGGTAGGAGTTTGTTTTCATCATAGTAGCATATCAATTTTCTTTTGTCTTCCAGAATTATAATATTATCTCTTCCAGAATTATAATATATAATATGATACGATGGACGTATAAATTAAGCTTTTTGTTTTCATTAGGTTGCCATGAACCTGTTAAATTATTGATTATCTGATAATGTCTCTTATGGTTACAAAATGTTTGTTCTGTACTCATTCTACTTCATTCTTGAGCTTCGTCAAACTTTAAACGTTTTTCTTCATCCATACATGATCGTGATTTTACAAATAAAGAATATTCAGGATATATCTCATCATTGGGATACTACCATGTTTGTATGATACTCTATTCACTTCAAATATCAAGTCATATGTCTTTCCAAGATAGATGTCGTTAAATACATGTGGCTGATTAAGAACAATATAGTCATTGTTAGAACATGCGACTCTAAAGAATGCATGCCATATTCATAGATCAATACGACACCACTGCTTCTACAATTATCGACAACATTGATTGCACCGTCTATTAAGGAACATTACCCATGGTCAAAGTTACATAGCATTCCAAAAAGCTGATACACGTTTTCATGTGCCACATACATATTGGGATATTAGGTTATAATTCAGTTATACATGCGGAATTTCACTTAACTCTTAAGGGTACATGCAACCTAAATTGAATCTTTGTCTTTTCACTATTAATAACAACATACTTATGAAACAAAAACTATAAACCCTATGATATCAAAATTTTGAATAGAACCACATACCTTTTGCCTAAGTCGAATTAAGCAATCAAAACCTTTGTAGTTTCCTTTTAAAAACTAACTCCAAAAATATGGTAGCCTCTAATGCGTGACACCCAAAACTCAAGAAACTCTAGGATTGAAGGAGATGGGGGAGAAATAGAGAATTTTCAGAATTCTCTTGTATATGTGTTACGCTAAAAATAGAAGGGTTAGACCCCTTTATATAGTTTTTTGATAATCCCATAAACCCTGGATTGGAACTTACAATAATAATATTTCAAATTAGTATTTATCTAGTTTCCTTTTATCAGTTGGAGGCTTCCAGAAACCATATCCAAGGGTACCAAAACCGTTCCCCCTCCCCCCCCCCCCCCCCTTAGGAGGATTCCAGATCCTCTCTTTTGTTCAACTATTGAACAATTGCAGCTCAACCCTTGCACATTTAATTAATTCTAATTAACCTATAATTAATTCTAGTTACTTCTTAATTAAATAATTAATTATTATTTTTAATTAATACATTAATCACATAATATATTAATAAATCATTTATCTCTCTCCTTTTATCAATCTAAACCATTTCCTGGCTGTAAGGTTAACCCAAAAAGGCATTTACTCTTATTCATCAACACTATAGCAATTTAGTTAAGACCTTAGACACATTAATCTAACAGTCTACCACATGGATAAATCACTAACTACAATTGCAAGTACAACTCCAAATAACTAGTAAAAAATGTTTTTCAAAGACACTGTCAAACTCTGATTAGACGTCGATCCTAAGATAAATGATCAACTATCCCTTCGTTCTTCCTGATATCATATGGACCCGAGACATGGATTAGAATCAATCTCATTTTCCAAAATTATGTTTTTTGATTTCCCAATTTGTAATGACGTCATTAGACTACTAATTGAACACATCAATTTAGTCCCATCTAGGCCCAACACTATAATGTCAACATCAAATAACCGAGGGACCCAAATATATTGCTTTTGCTATTAAGGCAAAATAAACGAATAATCTTTGACTATATAATCATATAGTTCACTCCCCAAATCATGCATGGAATTAAATTTTATAACATCTAGTTACGAGATGCATTGGAGTAAACCAATGCACAACTGATTTGAAAACTATGACTTATATATCTCTGTTTTAACAATAGAACATATTATCGTCTTAGAGTTACTTGTTATTAAATCCATGAAGTAATCTCTAAGAGCGGCTTTAACTAATACTGAAAAATCTTCATTTTCAAAATACTCATGAATTTTGCAGCAATCCCTGTCCAATGTCCAATCCCTATTGACAATCTACAAACGATTCATGACAGCCTTAAATCAATACTTACTCTGAATGTATGATTGGCTATGGCATTTTGAAAATATTAATATTCTGGAAATAAAACATGTAAAGTGAAACCCAAGAATAAATTAATTGACAAATGGTATCACACACTTTGAACATAAATAAATTTCTATTTAATTAATCTCCATTCATTTACAATCTATTATTGTTATATTGTTTCAAAACTATCAACTAACTACCAAAATCTAAAATCTAATATCATCTCTTAGTCTGATGCTCCTAGCATGCTCGAAGTGCTTGATCTCGCTCAAACCCTTTATGAAAGGGTCAACAAGGTTATCCTCCGATATACTCTGATTCACAAGTAGAATCAGCCACCGTCTGCTGCTTGGAACTCTTCGAAGTCACCACTTCACCATTCAATAAAAAAACCCATCCATATCTTGCAAAACTATTATCACGATCTGTTTGAAAGCTAGCGTCACTATAGCCATTCACCTTAAGTTCATATTTTCCACCAAAAACTAAGATCATATCTTTTGTTCTTCTCAAATACTTAAGAATGTTTTTCACTGCAGTCCATTGAGCTAAACTAGGATTTCCCTGTTATCTACTGACCATGCTTAAAGAATAAGCCACATCTGGTCGAGTACATGTCATAACATACATGATTGATCCTATAACAGAAGCATACGGGACTCGACTCATCGTATCTATTTCCTTATCATTACTGGGACATTAATCATTGCCCAATTTAACAATATGATGCATGGGTAAGTCCCCTTTTTTGGAATTCTCCATACTTAAACGTTTCAATATTTTATCTAAGTATGTACTTTGGCTAAGTCCTAGTAAACGTTTCTACCTGTTCCTATAAATCCTTATTCCAAGAGTGTACGTAGCCTCTCCTAGATACTTCATAGTGAAACATTTCCCAAGCCAAGATTTCACTTCTTGTAAAGTTGGAATATTGTTTCCTATTAGGAGTATGTCATCCACATACAAAACTAGGAAGGTCACTACACTCCCGCTAGCTCTAACATACACACAAGACTCATCTTCACTTCAACAAAATCCAAACTCTTTCACCATTTCATGGAAGCAAAGATTCCAGATACGAGATGCTTGTTTCAGTCTATAAATGGACTTCTCAAGCTTGCACGCCTTATTAGGGAATATGGTATGTTCAAAACCTCCTGCTTCTGCCACGTAAACATCATCTGCCAGTTTCCCTTTACGGAAAGCAATTTTAATATCCATTTTCCATATTTCATAGTCATAATGAGAAGCTATGGCAAGCATTATCTGAATTAACTTAATATTGACAACTGGTGAAAAAGTCTCATCATACTCAACCCTCTGGGTTTGAGTAAAGCACATTGTAATCAACCTTTCCTTGAAGATTTGTACATTACCATCCATGTCGGTCCTTTTCATGAAGATCCATTTTCAACATACAATTTTCCACACAAGGGCTTGATCAACCAAAGTCCATACTTGATTATCATACATGGATTGGATCTTTCTTTCCATTGCCTCTTTCCATTTGGCAGACTCAGGGCCTGCCATCGCTTCCTTGTATGTACCCGGCTCATCAAAATTTACTAGTGTGTTATCACTGATAAACGTATCCCCATCTACCGTTATATGGAAACCATAAAACTCAGGTGGTGCACTAAATCTACTAGATCAACAAAGAGGTAAAGAATTGTCAATTGGCTCAACAGGTTCAACCTCATGTTAAGAGCTAGTGTCATCAAAGGTTCATTCATTAGATGACTCTTGAATTTCTTATAGATCTATCGTAATCCCACTGTCCTCTATTTATATGAGCTCTCTCGCGAAAGACTCCCTTTTGAGCTACTAAGACCATGTTCTCACTAGGTCTATAGAACAAGTATCCAAATAAATTTTATGGATATCCAATGAAAATACATCTCTTGACTCTGGGTTCCAATTTATCTTGGGTCTCGCGTCTAACGAATAACTCACAACCCCATACCTTGATATGTGCGAGTGAGGGAGGTTTCAATATCCACATCTCATGAGCTGTTTCGATAACCTTCTTGGTAGGAACAAGATTTAGAATATGGGCTGCTATTTTTAAATCATATCCACAGAACGATATAGGAAGGGAATCTCGAATCATCATGGAACAAACCATATGTAGCAAGGTTCAATTACGCCTCTCAGGCACACCATTAAGTTGTGGTGTCCTATGCGGTATCAATTGTGACACAATTCCACATTCCTTTAGATAGTCATTAAACTCGATACTAAGATGCTCTCCACCTCTATCAGATCGAAGTATCTTTATCTTCTTGCCCAATTAATTCTCTACTTTGTGATTAAACTCTTTCAACTTTTCAAAAGTTTCCAATTTATGCTTGATTAAGTAGATATATCCATATATATACTATAATCATGAATAAACATCACGTAGTAGCGATTAGCATCCCTTGTGGAGGATCTGAAAGGACCACATACATCAGTATGGATAAGTTCTAACCAATCTTCACCTCTTTCACAAGTACCAGTGAAATGTGATTTCGTCATCTTCCTCAACAAACAAGATTCACATTCATCGTCTAATTTTTATTCAAATATTTCCAACACTCCATCCTTTTGGATTTGGGTGATGCGCTTCTTGTTGATGTGCCCAAGAGGATAATGCCATTAGCACGCCTTCTCTAAACACTTTGAAGAATCAATACTATAAACATTACTGCCAAGTTGCTTCACATACAAAATAGTTTCATACACACCATCAGAAGTATAAGCTTCAAAAATAAATGCCCCTTATGAAAAACTGAAATCGTACCATCATTATTATTAAAACTATAACGATATCCTTGTCTAAACAAAGCATGAAATGAAATTATGTTCCTTGTCATTTCTGAAGAATAGCAACAGTTTTTTAAAATCAACCTTAACACTATCAAGCATAAGCTCATAAGGCCCAATCTTGGTATCAACCGACTTTCACCTATTCCCCTTGATCAGTTTCAGCTTCCCATTCTCGACCTCTTCACTTTCCTTTAGTCCATGCAAATCAGAACAAATATGGAAACCATATCCCGTATCAAGGACCCAAGAATTTAAAATACATGTGTTATTGATTTGGATAGAGTATGTACCAGATGAAGAGCCAGACACCTTGCCCTTAGCTTCTCTCACTTCTTGTAGGTACTTAGGGTAGCTTTTTCTCCAATGACCTTTCTGGCCATAATAAAAGCACACGTCTTCTTTCAGATTGGCAACAGGAGGAATATCGAAGTTGGGTTTTCCCTTTGACCCACTATACTCTCCAATATGGGATTTCCCTTTTCCACTTGGGTGGGAATGGGCATTTCTCTTCTTGCCTTTGCCTTGTTGAATAGTCACGACTGGGGCATCTGTAACACTATTAGAATGATACTTCTTCATTCCTGCTTCAGTTGTTTGCAATATATTGTGAAGCTCAATTAATGTGGTCTCAATGTTAGTTGAATGATAGGTCAAGATGAACTAATTGTTGGATAAGGTGTCTAAGTCCATTACTATATTTGGTATATACTTGACCTGACTTGGCATGGTCCATTTGGGTTGCATGGCATCAGAACAATTTGGATAGACTTTAATGAGAAGAGGATATTTATGGTTTATTAATGTATTATACGTTCTAATATATTAATATGAATTATTTAATTAGTATTGATCAAGAAAAAGTTTGGAATTAATTTTGTGATCAAAAGAGACTAATTAAATAAATGGGGATTGATTTGGTAAATCATTCATTATTATATAGTGGGCTTATGATCCATAGTTCTTTATGATGGGCTAAACCCATGTGGTGACCCATGGATACTCCATGGAGTCTAAAACCCATGGATCATGAGGAATATGGAAAGACATGAGTTACATGGCGTAACCCTAAGGTGCACACTATACAAAGAAGCCTCATCCAAGCAAAATCGGCACTAAGACATACACAAGTGAGGGCTAGCCGATTTTGGTGCATATCAATCTTCTCTCACGTTATTCCAAGTTGTTGGTGGTGTTGTGTGAAGCATTTGAGGAATCACATTGGGGGTGTTAGGCTCACAAAGTCTTAAGGAATCCAAGCTACAAGAAAGGTATGTCATTCTACTATTTTTTATATTACATATACCCTAATCATATGCTAGTTAGGATGAAACCTTGGAAAAATGAAAGTTTGCATGTATAATAGAGAAAACATAGATCCAAGGTTTCTAGGGTTGCATGCACACCATAGGAGTGTTAGAATGCTCAAAACCCATCAGTGGTATCCGAGCCTAGGCTAGTTTTTAATTATACTTGATGAAAATTGTTTAAAAAATCGATTTTTCTGCTCACTGTTTAGTGAACTCGCCGAGTCCATGGGGGGACTCGACGAGTCCATGTGAAAACTCATCCTACTCGTCGAGTAGGTTCTTGCACTCGACGAGTAGGAGGCCCTGAGTGCAGAATTTCGAGTTTTATTGCTGGAATTGGACTAGGATCATTACCCTAAACTGTTTTTAGATTGTTAAACCGATTTTTGATGTGGTAATGATTGTGCTTATCCAATTTCAATGATAATTGTCAAAGTTTCAAGTTTTATATTAAGTTCATATGATTCTTGAAAATTGTTGATATGAATTATGCATGCTTATGCGTTTTGTTAGATCATAGAAATTATTTGACATGGTTGTTAGTTTAATTGTTGATCTAAATGCCTTTTAATGGACTCTATAACTTGTCCTCAAGTTATGGAATTCCAAAAGTCTTTTCCATTAAAATCATTAAAACTCATAAGTTATAGAAATGAAAGGTTTTGAATAGTTTCAAAACTTGCCCTCAAGTTTTGGAATCTGTAAAGTCACTTTAGAAAACTTTAATTCCAAACCCTAGATTTTGAAAAGTTTAAAATTCAACCCTTATACTTTATAATATTATAAGTTAATAATATATATTTGTATAAGATCAAGTCAGTCTTACCGTTAGTAGGCCTCATTCACGAAGCCGGTCTATAAGGGGGGTATAAGGTTGTTGCCTATAAAATGGCAGCTTAATGGGTGTCCACTCTCACCCACCTCTTCCTTGACTGGTGGAGGATCGTTAGCCGAATGGGTAGGACAAAGACTATAATTCTCATTAAAAGTATATTGATAAATATAAAGTAACTAAACCTTTTATAAATTCCCAATCTTAGTTACTTTAGGAAAATGTGAAATTGATGCTAACCCATGAAATTACACTTTGCACCTTGCTAAAGTCGTTAGTGGAGCGTGTGTGGTTAACCGGCACACTAACTTGAACTTAACAAGGGTGGCAAAGGGTGGCTTAAGGTTTATCATAGATCGGTGGAGCGTGTGTAGTTAACCGGTACATCGGTTAGGTGATAAAATTAAGAGTACCAAGTTAATTTGCATGGTTATTCACACCTTGTTTGTGATCCTCGGTATCCCAGTCACAAACTTAAAGGGCATAACCGAGATTTAAACATGCCATTGAATTGTTCAATGAATCTCAAAAGATCTAGGAGTTTCAATCCAATTAAAACCTAATAATCTATTTCGTTTTTCATGGTGGAAATTGGTAATTCGTCATTTACCTACCTTCAAATATTTTGTAGCTTGGATTACGACATCCCACTTCCAAGTTGTAAAATATTGTGTTGGGTCCTAGCCTTAATATTTCATTTGGGTGTCTTATTAAGGATTCTATATCTAATCTAAACTTGCCTTTCTTCCTTTTCAGATGTCTTCCAACAATGTTGCTTCTGGCTCAAACCCTACTGGCTCCTTCTCTCTCATGAACCTTTGTGGGAGAGTCATCTTTGATGGAACTAATTTCAATGATTGGATTAGGAACGTAAGGATGGTCACTCATTATGAGGACACGTAATATGTCCTCGACAAGGAGCTTAAGGTCATCGATGAGTCTTCTGCTACTCCCGAGGAGATTGATGAGCTCATTAGCCATGAGAAGGATGCCACTAAGGTGTCTTGTATCATGTTGGCTACCATAACATCAGAACTCCAGAAATCCTATGAAGATTTCTACCCTTATGAGATGCACCAGGACCTGATGGAAAGATACCATCAGAGTGCTCGTCAGGAAAGGTTTGAAATCATCACCTCCATGATAACAACAAAAATGAAGGATGGAGAGTCTATCACGGGCCACCTGCAGAAAATGGAAAGATTCATGGACTGTTTGCTAAAGTTAAATGTGAACTTTGATGATGAGTTAGCAATAGATATTATTCTACACTCCTTACCTTCCTGTTATGATCAGTTCCGCATGACCTATCATATGAACAAGGAGGAGGTCACACTTAGAATACTTCAAGAACTTTTGAGGACTACTAAAAGTAGTCTCAAATGTAAGAATGTTGTTTGTACTCCTACCGTCGCCCCTGTTCTGGCAATCGGGCAAGGTAAAGGGAAAAAGAGGAAGACCCATTCGAAGGGTACCAAGGGAAAGTCTCTTGATGGCTCCTCTTCGAGTGGAACCAAAGGTGGTTCTGTCACTCCCTCTTTCAACCCGAAGTATGCACAATGCTTCTACTGTCAGGAAAAAGGGCACTGGAAGCGAAGCTGCCCCAAGTACTTGCAGGATCTTAAGGATGGGAAAGTGAAACCCACCCATGCAGGTATTTACACCATATTGTCTAATAACTCACCACATACTAATTCTTGGGTCCTTGATACAGGGTGTGGAATTCACATTTGTTCTGATTTGCAGGGCCTAAAAAGAAGTGAGGATGTGGTGCACGGGAAGATAAACTTGATCAAGGGGAATAGGAAAGTTTCACCTGTCACCAGGATTGGAGTTTATTCTTTATTGCTTAGTAGTGAATGTGGTGGTATTAATGCTTTTTATAATGATGTTCTTTATTTAAAGCATTACCTTGTAATGGCGTATATGAAACTGTGTCGGTTGTAGACAACTTAGGAAATAATGTTATGCATATTGATTCTTCCACTAGTTTGGATAAGGCATCCTTGTGGCATTGTCGTCTTGGACATGTCAACAAGAAGCGCATAGGCCAACTCCAAAAGGCTGGAGTCATGGAGTCATTTGACTTAAAATCAGATGATAGTTGCGAATCTTGTTTACTTGGAAAAATGACTAAGTCACCCTTGATTGGTACTTGTGCTAGGGGTGAGGGTTTGTTGGATCTCATACACACCGATGTGTGTGGGCCTTTCAGAACTGCCACAAGGGATGCGAACCGCTTCTATGTGACTTTTACTGATGAGTAGATATGGCTATGTCTACTTAATCAAGCATAAGTCAGAAACCTTTGAGAAATTCAAAGAGTTTAAACAAGAAGTGGAGAATCAGTTAGGTAGGAAGATAAAGATGCTCCAATCCGATCGAGGTGGTGAGTATCTTAGTATCGAGTTCCTTGACTATCTTAAGGAATGTGGAATTGTTTCACAATTGACACCTCTTAGGACACCACAGCTGAATGGTGTGGCTTAGAGGCGCAATCGAACCTTGTTAGACATGGTTCGTTCCATGATGATTCGAGCTTCGTTACCAATCTCATTATGGGGGTATGCCTTAGAGACTGCCGCCCATATCCTTAATCTAGTCCCTACCAAGAAGGTTGCCAAAATACCTCACAAGATGTGGACTGGGAAAGTTCCTACTTTAGACTACATCAAGATTTGGGGTTGCGAGGCTTTCGTGAGGCGCGAGACTCACGACAAGCTCGAACCTCGAAGTGAGCGGTGTATTTTCATCGGCTACGCAAAGAAATCTTTTGGTTACCTCTTCTACAGACCGAGTGACAATGTTGTCTTTGTGGCGAGGAGAGGAGTCTTTCGTGAGAGAGAATTCATAAGCCAAGGAAACAGTGGGAGACAAATTGACCTTGAAGAACTTCAATAGTCAAGCGGTGAAGCAACCTCAAACACTAACAATCAACCTGAGGAGGAAACTCCTGTTGATCCGATTGATGAGTCCGTACCTCTGAGGCGTTCCACGAGAGTTAGGAGCGCACCTGATTTTTATTACGGTTTCCATATTACTACAGAAGGTGATGCATTTATCAGTGATAATACACTGGTAAATTTGGATGAACCTAACAACTTTAAGGAAGCCATAGCAAGACCTGAGTCCGCCAAATGGAAAGAGGCTATGGACAACGAGATTCAGTCCATGTATGACAATCAAGTTTGGAACTTGGTTGACAATGTACCGGGTCGTAAGACAGTCTGTGACAACCCGTAAATTTCCATCTTGTAAGTCAATCCAATTCAATCAAAAGTCAGACTCGTTTCTGCTATCTTTTTACTGTCTTTAGGGCCAGTTTGAGAGTCTCTAAGCCTAGTACACTTAAGAGTTGAGTGTTAGGATGAGTTAGCTTGAGTTCAGTGGTTTGCAATCGAACCTGGAACACCTTCAGAAGTGGTTCACAACCGCAAACTAGGTTCACGGTCGTGAACCCATCCTTGGCCGTGAACTAACCTCCAAATATATGAGTTTCACTCATTTTCTCATCACTCCTTCAACCTCCAGCCGTGAACTACCTATTATTTCTCAAGTATCATCAAGTGAAGACCCTCTTTTCACTCCAAAAACGTAAGTATCTCATCCCTCTTCTTGTAGTCCCTTTGAAACACTTGATTCTAGCCTAGATGCAACACTTCTTTCCATGATCTTCATGATCTTCAAGAGTTCATGGTCGTGAACCCTTCATGTTGGGCCGTGAACACTCATGTGTTCTTGGGCCATGAACACCCCATAGGGCCGTCAACTCCTCTTGTGTGGCCGTGATCATCATTCAACCTTCCATTTGTTGTTCTAACACTTCATTCAAAGTGTTTCCTACTTCCTAGGGTTGTTTTCCTTACATGTTAGTAGTTATATACACTAATTGTATGCCTATATATGTCAATATATGCCAAATAGGATCCATTTGTGCTCAGGACTTCACTTGGCATACCAAACATCCTATATCATATCTTCAATCAAATCTCCAACATCAGGTGAGTTTATACCCCTATAATCTACCTTTTAAATATTTATAAATGCTTTTATGGGGGGGGGGGGGGGAATACAAGTTGAACACAATTAAATTGTGTTGCTATTTACCTGTGATAACAATCACAGAAAAGGTTTAATACTGATTATTAAACTAGTATAACATAAAGGACCTTTTAATGGTTAATTCTATAATTTCTTAGTTTATACATCAGAGTTATATATAATTAATATCCGATAGGCAGTGGAATGTGTGACTTCCGCCTCATTTCATGTTCCTTGTTTGGTTGTGGACTTAGGGCAATTTCACGCATTCAACTGTCCGTTCGATATTAGCTTATATATAGTCAGTATAAACTAAGTGATTATAGTAAGAAGTATTGTGGTTACCATTCTTCTAGAGAATCATTACTGTTAATCCTTATGCTTTTAAATATTGTGTTTTAAATGAAGGATTACCAAATACTTCCATAATGACTTGAAGTCATGTAAACTCTTTTAAAAGTTACATAAACTCTTTTTAGACACTACTTGAAAAACAGCCTTTTACGACGCGCAATGCGTGTCGTAAAACGCTCAGACGACGCGCAAATGCGTGTCAAGAAAGGCCCTGTTATAACGAGAGACGACACGCTTTTGCGCGTCGTCTATTTACGAAGCGTATTTACGACGCGCGTCTACGACGCGCAATGCGTGTCAAGGAAGGCCCTGTCATAAAGAAGATGACACGCTTTCGCGTGTCGTAAAATGATGCACAATTACGACTTGCATTGCGTATCATTAAAGCCCATGTCATAAAGAAAGATGACACATATTTTTGCGTGTCATAAAGTTTAAATGTTTTAAAAATTATATATATTTTTTTGTAAATTTACTAATTTTCAAATTACATCACACATTTATTGTCTCATAATATAAAATAAAATTTCATTCACAAAAAATAAAATAAATTGAACAAAGTATAATATGTCATACAAATAATCATTCAAATGTTAAACAAAAATAATACATTGCTAACATGGATTATACATTCCTATAAAACTAACAACCCTCGGTGACCTTGATCTAGATCGAGGTCGACTTGGATCGATGGCGACGATTGGATTTTAGATACACGACATGATTACTGACCTAAGACCTTGTGCAACCACCACACGTTTTAGTGTCTCAAGGGCTAGTATACTTCCTCCTTGCCATCCAATAGCTTTCATTAACAATGGAACCAATGCATAGTATGATTTCTCCTGCATGTTGTTGACATTTTTTGAAAAATATTAGAAAAGAAATTTATGATCTTATGATCTTAATATACCTTCACATCATCAGATGCATCTTGTAAGGACCTAAATATATGAGGGAAGAACTAATTATTTAACCTCTGTGATAGGGGTGTCAACAACCCTGTCAGGCCCATACTTGTGTAACAATCTTTTTGTAATCTATCTAAGCATAAACAAATCCAATATTATAAGACCAAAACACACACAGACTTGATAGATCAAGTGGAATGCTTTTGAAATTCTAACCTTGTATGCACCCTGGTATTCTCTAACCTGCACATCACAAAAAAGATGAGGCTTATTGCAAAAGACTCTCTAGATATATAATGATAAACACAGTACTAGCTAGTTACCTCTTCACCCATGATAAAGACACTGGAATCAGCAGCCATTTCCTCATCAAGAGCAGAGTTCAAAGCATCTCTTACTGTCATCTGCAAAAACATGAAGTTAAATCTATATATACCAGTTTCTCTAAAACCTTATTTCAGCACTATGCAAAGGTCTACTAGTGTTGACATCATCAGTGAAGATGACATCCATTCCAGCTGTAGCCACTTCATTGTTATATGTTGCTGATGGATTCAACTTAGCCAATAAGAATCTTGCCTGTTTTTCACATATTTTTGTGACCAAAATTGAAAAAATCAGCTACATTCAAAAACCAAGAATGTAATTTACTCTATAATTAATGAATATTGTAAAATTTGTTATTTGGAATGCAAGGGTAAAATGGCCATTGAGTCTTGTTCAAACGGTCAGTAGCCATTTAGTCTCGTTCAAAAAATATTAATTAATTATAGAGTAAATTACATTCAGAAACCAAGGAAGGCCATGTTGATCACACACCACCAATCTGCATCATCATGTGGAGCTTGTAACAACCGAGCAAATGCCTACAAAATATAAAAAAAAAAATATTAGTCTGATGGTTTTTTTTTAAATTATAAAAAGGAAAAGTGAAATGAGTAATTCGGTAAATTAACAACTTTTTACCTGAACAAACTGTGATCTTTGAAGATTGAACATGAATTGAGGGAACAATGAGAAACTAGGGTTTAAAGAAAATGAAGAAGGGTCGTCTTTTCTATAGTCCCCAAATTTGGAACAAAGACGAATTAGGTTTCTATCTATCCACCTTGTTGCATCAAATGATTCCTGAAAAGGGTAATTCGGTAAATAAAATTTGTGTAAAAAGTACTAGAAAGCCAACGACTCAGCAGGCCATGACCGAGTTCAGAGCTATTCGTCTGACCAGAGATTTGACTGCCAAAGCATTCCTCGGCTATCGAGAACAAAAATGCCCCATGTTTATGCTACTCTGCCTCTCTTTATCCCTACAACCAGTTGTTTTTATACCAGAAAAAATAAAACCTTTTGACTGACTACACAAAGACATCCCCCCCCCCCCACACACACACACACACCCCAAAAAAAACTACTACATATGATGTAGCATCTCTAATAGAGCAAAACCCACAAAAGATAACTTCAGAATTACCGTTTTCAGGAATGTCTTGAAGTGGGTTTTTGGGTTTAGTTTGTTGATTTTATCTTTGGCTGTTATAGAAGCTATCTTTTGCCCCAGAGACTTGTCAGCCTGCAACAACATTCCATTTTTATTGTAAAGTGTAAGAATTTAAAACATTCATCTTGGAGAAAATTACAAAAATGGTCCTGAACTTTTTTATTCTCACGTTGTTTATCTTTTAGTCCAATATTGAAACTTTTTTTTCTTCCAATTCTGGTCCTTATTTCAAGGTTTCATATCGATTTTGAACCTTGCAACAAGGACCAAAAACGAATATAAGCAGTTTCATCTGGACTATTATTAAACACCTGCCAACATTTCAGAAAATTAAAAACATATAACAAAAAGGGCAATTCGGTAAATTAACAACTTTTTAGCTGAACAAACTGTGAAGTAAAAATATAAATGTATAATAAGTGAAGTAAAGTAAAGGAAGTTGAGTTACAGAATTTACTCCACTGATATCATCGCATTTGCCTGCTTCTGATCTCTAAAGGTCACTTATCTTGATTCAGTGACTTGATGGGAATCACTTTTGGATACTTGGTCTCCAGTAAAAGAAACATGGATGTTCTAATTTCATCACCTAAACAACTTTTAGCTGCATTTTTTTCATTGGTTCGAAGCTCTCAAACTTTTTTACTAGAAAGTGAAGTGTCTGGTGCAGCATAAATACTTGTTAAGAGCATGGGTTTCCATTACCCCTGGATTGGAAACAACTGGTCTGTCATACAGAAAAGAGCCACCGGCTGCTTGTTCATAATTTGATCTCTCTCGAGATTGCTGAGCATATGTCAACACCTGCCCAGTTTTTTTTATATTAAAATTAAAATAAAACACAGCATGCATTCTTCATTTCTTTTCTGTATGTCTAATCTCTAAACTAAAATAAAGAAGTTATACTGAGACGAACAAGGGGATTCCTATGTTCTAGATATCTAAGAACAATTTCTGCAACCTCTCTGTATCTTGACATCATGAATTCACCTGTATCTCTGTTTCATGGAAAAAGTTTATTCAAGCAAGTAGCAACTAGGGTTTATTAACTTAACTGCCCTTTCCCTAACAGCTAATGTTGGATCCCTCAATGCCACCCAAATACAAACCCGATGATGGCTACTGCCCATAGGACTACCACATGAACATTGAAAACTGTAGAAGCATTAAGTAATGATTACAAAATACAAACCCGCAAGCGATGCTTTATGAGAAGAGCATGAGCATCTAAACCCTAAAAGAACCAGAAAGGGTAGAACGAAAATCGAGCAAGAGCATAGGGGTACCTGAAGAGAAGAACGGAATCTTGTTCGAGCAAATGATGTTGGAGGGTTTCCGGATTGCAATTACGATGTAGTTTTTTACAGAAAACAGTCATGCTTTCCAATTCCATATAGGAGTGCAGTGCTTCGGCCTTTGAGCGTAACATTCGTGTTTGGGCCCATGTTTCCAGAAATTCTAGTATCCGCTTTTGGGCTTCTATAATCTTTCATCAATACGGAAAGATGCTTAGAACAAATGAGAATCAGAAACGAACGAGAATAAATATTTGAATTCCTATTGAGACTTGAGAGTATAATACTAAATTAGGGCTTTTCTGACAATTTCAACATCGAGTGGGAGATATGGCGGTTCCAGTGGGTAGAAGTAAGTAAGGCTTGATCCATGTCCTCCCTTTCTCTCGAACGCCTTTTGTATCCGATAGAGATTCCTTCATAACTTCCACTTACCGATGATGCTGATTATCCAGACTGGCCTTGGAAAACGACATCAACGGAGGTGAAGGGAACGCACAAAGAAACCCTTGTGAGAGAGAAAGAAAGATTTGATTTGAAGCAACCAACAAATGAAATTGAAAGGTAGAGGCGCTACACTCCTTTTTTTTGTTCATGTCACCACACATCAACATAGAGAAATCGAGAACCCCTGCGGGTTTGATCTGTTCAAAAGACGGGATCAGAGATTTGGTGATATTGATTTTGTTGTGGGAGAAAAGAGGATTGGTGATGATATTAGGATTTTTTTTGGGTATTAGAGTGAGAGAGATATACAGAGAGAGAGATAGAAAAGAACGATGGAAATAAGGTAGAGGATAACGATGGATTTTTTTTGGGTATTAGAGTGAGAGAGATATACAGAGAGAGATAGAAAAGAACGATGGAAATAAGGTAGAGGATAACGATGGCGGCCTTTCAAACTTTTTGGATTTTCGTTACCCACCAGCTGCAAAAGAAAAGAACGCCCTTTCATTAAAAAAAGTATAAAGCGACATTTCTAGACGACGCCCATTTTTAAATAAGTGACATCCGTGTTTTTAATTTTTTTTGTTGGACGTTAATTTTAGGGCACGCACAAAAGCGTGTCCTCTATCCTTCAAATTTTAGAAGAGATGACATTATTTAGGGCACACGCTTTTGCGTATCGTAAATCACCGCGTGTCATTGTTTGCGCGTCATTAAAAGGCTGTTTTCTAGTAGTGAGAATACCATTAAACTCTTTTAAATGTTTTTATAACTCTTTAAACTTATAATTGTCAAAATCATGTTTATATATGTATAAGTATATAAATAAGGCTTAAAGGGCTTAGGACTAATGAATTGCCTTATTTCCTTTTCCTTGTTTGGATGTGGGCTTAAGGTGGTGTTATTTGTCCGAAGGTCGTTTCCTTCTTAATTATATATATATATATATATATATATATATATATATATATGTATAATATATATATATATATATATATATATATATATATATATATATATATAATACATATATGAATACAAAAGGTTACTTCAGTTGGTATCATTACCTTTGTATCACGCTGAGAAAAAGGGGTACATTCATGAGAAATCATGCTAAATAGATAGACCATATAAATTATAATAGGTATAATTTATGAAACAAACGAGAAATCTATTTTCTAGATAAGTATACGAGGTTAAACTAGTTTGTCAAGAAAAGGATATAATTTGATCTTTTACTTAAACCAAAATGTGATAGTACGTCTTCAGGACATAGCAATATACTTGCTATGTTACATTCTTGTAACCAGAGTCTCTTAGAGGGAGAGCGGGCATTGTGTGTATAGATCTATACGGGACTAACAATCCCACATCACGACTGTTAGCTACAGTCTGGCAGATAAGCCATGGTGTGACAAATGTCACATATTCAGTTTCGACGCCAGAAGGTTGTCGTGTTCATTCTAGTCTATCAGCATGGTTACAACTTTATTACATTTTAAACCCTAATTAACCAGTTTAATAATATGGTGGTTATTACACCAGTAGTGTACTTTTAAGAAATACTACTGCACCAATCACATTCCACAAACAAAATGGAAAACATTCTTCTTATAAATTTATGGTGAGTTAAAATTATGTTATCCTTTGCTATGAGTATAATAACACTCAAACGGAATAGAACGATTTTATGGGATTAAAACTACTTTTCACAAATCAGAATAGAACGGTTTTATGGGATTAAAACTACTTTTCACCAATCAGAATAGAACGGTTTTATGGGATTAAAACTACTTTTCACCAATCAGAATAAACGGTTTTATGGGATTAAAACTACTTTTCACCAGTCAGAATAGAACGGTTTATGGGATTAAAACTACTTTTAATTGTAAAACAGAAAGTATAGTAGTTTCTAGAGCGTACTCAATCATTTTCTTAAAACTATAACAACCATAACCAATGTTCTAAATAACGTAAGGCGTGACTTGGCGGCAATGTCAAGCCTCAAGCTTTTCCGAGGCTTGGCGAGCCACGTCGTCTGTAAGGCGTGACTTAAGTCGGCAATTTTGTATATAATTCATATTTTTATATGTATTTTCTACTATTATTCATTTTTATACACATATATGAGTCATGGCGGCGTTTTGGTAAAGCTTGGTGGCACATACAAGCCTTGGAGCCATGGCGAGCTTTTTAGAACCTTGACCATAACTAATACTTATGAACTCACCAGCTTAAATGTTGATCCTCTGTTTCAAAATAACTTGTATTCTCAGGGAATCCAGTAGACAGGTACACCCCCGGAGCTTTTGAGAAGGCAGCCTAGTGTCGTGTTGTGTCTTTTGTCTTATTCTATATCTACTTTTGATGTTTGAATATGTAATGTTTAAACACTTATGTAAAAACTTATACAGTATTAATGCAATGGCTATTTGTACTTTGATTACTATAATGCATGTGTTGTGATACTTGATAACGTCCTCTGCCCCGGAACGTTTCCGCCGTTCCGGTTTGGGGGTGTGACAGATTGGTATTAGAGCATTGTTTATAGTGAACTCAGTATATCAGTCATAAAAGATATACAACTATAAACACATTGGGATAAAAAAACTCTGACCAAGAATTATACTTTAAAATATTACAATATTTTATAAAAGTATAAGTAAATGCAGAATATATATATATATATATATATATATATATATATATATATATATATATATATATATATATATATATATATACTAGAACGAGTATCACAAGAAAAACAAAACAATAGTATTTGGATGTTGGACGCTGCAGTTAAACCTGGACAGTTATGTAATCATATATGGGATCAATATAGCCTGATCAACTATATTTATTTGAGATATGACCAACATGTGTTTGGGAGTGAATGTATTGTTGCAACAAGTCTAAAACTTACCTAGGTACCAGAAGAATTCTAGAACCAAACATAAAGGTTAAAATACTATAAGAATATTTTAGGATGATATAACAACAAAACTGAAAACATATCAACTTCATATATCTAGAAGTTCAAGAATCAAACATATAATTAAAATAATATAGCAGTATTTTAGGTACCACAAATAACTTTAGGGAATTGTTTAAAAGACCTTCTTTGGTAAGTTTATAATTACCAAGTGTATACGTTAAAGTTATATATAGTTGAGATTTTATAGACTTAGAATAGGTGATTTTCACTCTACTTCCTTTTCCTTGTTTGGATGTGGTTTTAGAGTAGGGTCACTTATTCGAAGGTCTATTTGATCTGGATTATATATAATCGGTACACACTATGTGATTATAGAAAGACCATAATGGATCATCTTCGTAAAATTGTATTTGTAACAAAAATGTTTTATTAATCTCATAGATTCTTTAGACATTCCCGTTCTCGTATAAACCACTTAGGTAGATGTAACCACTCCACCACAACAACAAATGGAGGAATCAGTGAGGATCCAATAGTGATTCGTTAGGAGGATTCCGAGAAAGAAACAGTTGAAGAGTAAAGACACTATAGAAACCACCAAGTGCCTTTACCTTATTAAGGGCACTGATGAGAAGCTCGCATGAACTTCCGAGATTCAGACACTCCATTGTGAAGTAATGGGGATCAGTGTTAGAATCGGAAGTAAGAAGGACACCATATATATACCAGGAGAGAACAAATCATTACCGCCAAGAATAGAACTGAGAACAGAGGAAAACCATGCGCGATTCATGCAAAGTGGTTGATTACCTTTTGCGTCACACTAACAACTAATAAATTAATACAACCTAGTGAGTATGTGATTACACTACTCACATTAGGCATAAGCTTATCGTCTTTTTCCGTCACAACTAGTAACAGTAAATCGGATCACGAAATCTCAATTGAGAGTGATTATTTCTACAAATTCATAAGTCTATTTCATGTAGACACTGTTATGAATTGTTTTCAAATCTTTTTGAAAATTGGAACATGATATTCACCAATCAAAGATAACTTAGTTCGGATGAAACTCGTCTTATAACCATTCTATAAGCTTACATCTACTCTTCACCAGGTCTGCATCATAGGGATGTAGGTCGAAACATTGAGAACCGAATAGCAAAACGACAAATTTATATGTATATATAAATGGTTAGAATACATCTAGAGCCAACCATAGTCACTCACGAGCTCATTTTCTTATCGTGTAACAGAATCATGCCTCCGAAGAAACGTAACCAACCCTACGATAAAACACCAATCCTTCAGATAGATTCGGCAACATTTCAAGATGCAGTCACATCAGCCGTAGCAGCTGTCATGGCTTGCCTTAATGCTAACAACACAAATGTTAGTGGAAACGTAATCAGTAATCCCGATCGTGGTGATAACCAATTTCAGCAACCAGTGCCTACTTGTAAAGACTCTTCGGACCGCAAACCTAATATCCTGAAACGAAAGTTCGAGAACGAGAAAGGGAGTTGTTCAACTCAAGGACCTACTGAAGGGCAACAAACTGGGGCAGTCAATACCCCCATCAGCCCTGCTATCCCAACACCAACTATAACGTACTTAGGAAACCTCCCACACTGCAATAAGTGCAACTACCATCATCATGGAGTCTGCCGAGTGCCGCATTGCATTAGATGCGACTTGAAGGGGCACACCACCCGTTCCTGTAGGACTCCGGCTGAGTACCTTACATCAACCACAAATGTTGGGACCGGTCCAATATGTCATCTTTATGGTGAAATATGACATTTTAAGAGGGACTGTCCAATAGAGAATAATGATGGGGGAGTAGGAGAAGTTTGACCCCATGGAATGGGGAAGCATATAAAACTCGAAACCCTAACGAGTAAGCTATGATGGCTTAGTGTACACATTAGGGTCATTTATAATTAAGATTTGTAGATTTAGAGTGAGTGATCCCGCTTCGTTTCCTGTTCCTTGTTTGGTTGTGGATTTAGGGCAGGGTTGCTCAGTCAACTGTCTTACCAATCTTAATTATACATGACTTGTGTACACCAAGCGATGATAGAGAGACCTAGTAGGGATCTCTTCATGAAAGTTCATAATTTCAAATTATCAGAACCCTCGTATTGTTAGTACTTGCCATTTTCAAATCTAAAAAGGGAGTCGCAGCAATAATAACAGAATAAAACCGAAAACGCTGAAAACATATGTACATAGGATAGTTCATCATCCTAGTAATCATTTCTTCCAGAACGACTTAATATATATTTCGTCAAGAAATTCCGACATCCTCATCCGACATGGTTTGGCTTGGTCCTTACCGTGCAAAATTCTTATGTTGTGTAAAAGAACTTTTTCCTTAATCAGCCGTCAAATGAAATTCTTCCAATCCATAACGCAAACCCTTATATCATCTCTCACTTCAAAACTTCAGAAGTACCCACGTGAGGGGTACCACACCTTTTTAGCCTACCCATTAGTGAATAGCCTTGAAGCGAAAAACACCAGAGAAGTCTCAGAAGTCAGTAACCACCCGAAGTATACCCAATAGATCTCCGAGGAAGACCACTTGTACCGCAGGTCTAGTTCAAGAATAGAGAATAAGAACTCATTAGAGTAATCTATCGCTGCTAAGTGTATATGCAAGAGTGGTATATAATTTAGACTCAACAAGATTTAGGATGTGTGATTCTGATCTATCTCTTGTTCCTTGTCTGGTTGTGGACCTGGGGCAGAGCCACCCATCCGAACGTTTTATCAATCTAAATTATATACGACTTGTATACACGAGGTAATGGTGGATGAACCAAGTATGAGTCTTATCATGAACTTCAGAACAAGAGCCCGTAGGTTTACTACAACAACTGGAGATACCTGTGTGGAAGCGGTAGCGGATTGCAATAGGGCTTCATAATCAAGTTACCCAAGGCAACGGCTGGACTTGATGCCATTTTGGGTGATCATCGACAAATTAACCAAGTCCGCGCACTTCATATAATTTTAAAGAAACAAGCAAAATAGAGAAGTAACTAGAACGGGTTTCTGAGAGATTAGTTAGACTGCACGGTGTTCCAATATATGTTATCTCCGCTAGAGATAGTAGAATCATTTCCTAGTTCAGGAAGTCACTTCAGAAATCTTTAGGAAATAGGCTAGTCATGATGCATAGCCTACCATCCTTAAACCATCAGACAAAATGAGAGAAAGATTCAAGCATTGGAAGTCATGCTGAGAGCATATGTGATCGACTTTTGTAAACCATGGGATGCTCATTTACCAACTAGTCGAGTCCTTTACCATACTAGAATTTAAAGTTGCTCCATTCGAAACCTTCTATGGTCACAAGTGTAGATCTTCTATGCACTGGATTAAAGTAGGTGACCCGCAACTAGCTGGAGGTTCAATTTCCAGACGGCACCTTCGCTGGTCAGGGATTCATACGAGAAACTACCAAGAAGAGAGTACAAATTCAGGAGCGACGTGAAGCTCCCAGGGTCAGGCAGAAAAGCTACGCCTTCGATAAGAGAAAACCCTTGGAATTCCAGGTTGGTGACCTCATCATGTGAAGGTCTCACCCGGAAGGGCAGGATACGCTTCGGAAAGCGTGAATACTAAATCCAAGGTACATAACACCATTTGAGATTCTTACTAGATTTGATCCAGTAGCTTATAGACCCCAACTACCCCGAGAATTCAATAGCATACACCCTACCTTCCACGTCTTTATCTTTCAAACTGTTAGTCCGACGAGACTCTTGTTATCCCACTCGATTAGATCGAGATAAATAAGAACCTCAACTTTGTGGAAGAACCCGTAGAAATCCTAGACAGCAAAGTCATTAGGACTAATCAAATCCCTATCTTGTTAGTGAGAGTCCAATTAAGTGCATAGAGAGGACCCAAATTCACTTGGAGTCGTGAAGATCATCAGAAACGTAAGTATCCACATCTTTTCCCTTCGTCCATGTGTATCCTTTAGACTTAATTTCGGGACGAAATTCCCTTTAACGGGGGGATGATATGACAACCCGTAAATTTCCATCTTGTAAGTCAATCCAATTCAATCAAAAGTCAGACTCGTTTCTGCTATCTTTTTACTGTCTTTAGGGCCAGTTTGAGAGTCTCTAAGCCTAGTACACTTAAGAGTTGAGTGTTAGGATGAGTTAGCTTGAGTTCAGTGGTTTGCAATCGAACCTGGAACACCTTCAGAAGTGGTTCACAACCGCAAACTAGGTTCACGGCCGTGAACCCATCCTTGGCCATGAACTAACCTCCAAATATATGAGTTTCACTCATTTTCTCATCACTCCTTCAACCTCCAGCCGTGAACTACCTATTCTTTCTCAAGTATCATCACGTGAAGACCCTCTTTTCACTCCAAAAACGTAAGTATCTCATCCCTCTTCTTGTAGTCCCTTTGAAACACTTGATTCTAGCCTAGATGTAACACTTCTTTCCATGATCTTCATGATCTTCAAGAGTTCACGGCCGTGAACCCTTCATGTTGGGCCGTGAACCCTTCATGTTGGGTCGTGAACACTCATGTGTTCTTGGGCCATGAACACCCCATAGGGTTGTGAACACCCCATAGGGCCGTGAACTCCTCTTGTGTGGCCGTGATCATCATTCCACCTTCCATTTGTGGTTCTAACACTTCATTGAAAGTGTTTCCTACTTCCTAGGGTTGTTTTCCTTACATGTTAGTAGTTATATACACTAATTGTATGCCTATATATGCCAATATATGCCAAATAGGATCCATTTGTGCTCGGGACTTCACTTGGCATACCACACATCCTATATCATATCTTCAATCAAATCTCCAACATCAGGTGAGTTCATACCCCTATAATCTACCTTTTAAATAGTTTTAAATGCTTTTATGGGGGGAATACAAGTTGAACACCATTATATTGTGTTAATATTTACCTGTGATAACAATCACACAAAAGGTTTAATACTGATTATTAAACTAGTATAACATAAATGACCTTTAAATGGTTAATTCTATAATTTCTTAGTTTATACATCATAGTTATATATAATTAATATCTGATAGGCAGTGGAATGTATGACTTTTGCCTCATTTCATGTTCCTTGTTTGGTTGTGGACTTAGGGCAGATTCACACATTCAACTGTCCGTTCGATATTAGCATATATATAGTCAGTATAAACTAAGTGATTATAGTAAGAACTATTGTGGTTACCATTCTTCTAGAGAATCATTACTGTTAATCCTTATGCTTTTAAATATTGTGTTTAAAATGAAGGATTACCAAATACTTCCATAATGAATTGAAGTCATGTAAACTCTTTTAAAAGTCACATAAACTCTTTTTAGAATACTATTAAACTCTTTTAAATGTTTTTATAACTCTTTAAACTTATAATTGTCAAAATCATGTTTATATATGTATAAGTATATAAATAAGGCTTAAAGGGCTTAGGACTAATGAATTGCCTTATTTCCTTTTCCTTGTTTGGATGTGGGCTTAAGGTGGTGTTATTTGTTTGAAGGTCGTTTCCTTCTTAATTATATATATTATACATATATGAATATAAAAGGTTACTTCAGTTGGTATCATTACCTTTGTATCACGCTGAGCAAAAGGGTACATTCATGAGAAATCGTGCTAAATAGATAGACCATATAAA
The DNA here is from genome assembly GCF_052849685.1 of Lactuca virosa. Lineage (NCBI taxonomy): Eukaryota > Viridiplantae > Streptophyta > Magnoliopsida > Asterales > Asteraceae > Lactuca > Lactuca virosa. Next base: position 83,545,963 of record NC_136428.1, read on the forward strand.
TTATAATAGGTATAATTTATGAAACAAACGAGAAATCTATTTTCTAGATAAGTATACGAGGTTAAACTACTTTGTCAAGAAAAGGATATAATTCGATCTTTTACTTAAACCAAAATGTGATAGTACGCCTTCAAGACATAGCAATATACTTGCTATGTTACATTCTTGTAACCAAAGTCTCTTGGATGGAGAGCGAGCATTGTGTGTATAGATCTATACGGGACTTACAGTCCCACATCCCGACTGTTAGCCACAGTCCGACAGACAAGCCATGGGGTCACAAATGTCACATATTCAGTTTCGACGCCAGAAGGTTGTCGTGTTCATTCTAGTCTATCAGCATGGTTACAACATTGTCACATTTTAAAACCTAATTAACCAGTTTAATAATAGGGTGGTTATTACACCAGTAGTGTATTTTTAAGAAATACTACTGCACCAATCACTTTCCACAAACAAAATGGAAAACATTCTTCTTATAATTTTATGGTGAGTTAAAATTATGTTATCCTTTGTTATGAGTATAATAACACTCAAACAGAATAGAACGGTTTTATGGGATTTAACTACTTTTCACCAATCAGAATAGAACGGTTTTATGGGATTAAAACTACTTTTCACCAATCAGAATAGAACGGTTTTATGGGATTAAAACTACTTTTCACCAATAAGAATAGAATGGTTTTATGGGATTAAAACTGCTTTTCACCAATCAGAATAGAACGGTTTTATGGGATTAAAACTACTTTTAGTTGTAAAGCAGAAAGTATAGGACTTTCTGGAGCGTACTCAATCATTTTCTTAAGACTATAACAACCACAACTAATACTTATGAACTCACCAGCTTAAATGTTGATCCTCTCTTTCAAAATAACTTGTATTCTCAGGGAATCCAATAGACAGGTACACGCCCGGAGCTTTTAAGAAGGCAGCCTAGTGTCGTGCTGTGTCTTTTGTCTTCTTCTATATCTACTTTTGATGTTTGAATATGTAATGCTTAAACACTTATGTAAAAACTTATACATTATGAATGCAATGGTTGTTTTTACTTTGATTACTATAATGCATGTGTTGTGATACTTGATATGACGTCTTCCACCCGCGAACGTTTCCATCGTTCCGGTTTGGGAGTGTGACACAGTCGGGTGCAAATGGATCTTCAAGAAGAAGATCGACATGGATGGGAATGTACACACTTATAAGGTGCGACTGGTTGCGAAGGGTTTTACTCAAACTCCAGGAGTTCATCATGATGAGACCTTCTCACCAGTAGCAAAGATTAAGTCTATTAGGGTTATGTTATCCATTGTTGCATTTCATGATTATGAAATATGGCAAATGGATGTCAAAACCTCTTTCCTTAATGGAAAGTTGGCCGAGGATGTTTACATGAGTCAACCAGAGGGTTTTGTTGATGGAAAGTACCCTAATAGAGTGTGTAAGCTTGAGAAATCCATTTACGGATTAAAACAAGCATCTCGCAGATGGAATCTTTGTTTCGATGCGAAAGTCAAAGAGTTTGGCTTTTCGAGGAGCGAGGATGAGTCATGTGTATATGTTAAGGCTAATGGGAGTATAGTTAGCTTTTTGGTATTGTATGTGGATGCCATACTACTCATAGGAAATGACATCCCAACCTTGTAGGAGGTTAAGTCCTGGCTTGAGAAGTGTTTCGCTATGAAGGACCTTGGAGAAGCTACCTATATCCTAGGGATAAGGATATTGAGAGACATGAGTAAGAGACTAATTGGGCTTAGTCAAAGTACCTACTTGGATAAGGTGCTGAAAAGATTCAGCATGCAGAATTCCATGAAAGGTGACTTATCGATGCAGAGTAACGCCAAACTGAGTAAGACTCAGAGCTCGAGTACAGAGGTTGAGATAGCTGAGATGAGTCGAGTACCATATGCTTCCGCTGTAGGCTCGATCATGTATGCTATGACATTTACTCACCCTGATGTGGCCTTTGCTTTGAGCATGGTCAGCAGATATCAAGGGAATCCTGGCAAGGCTCACTGGACTGCGGTGAAGAACATTCTTAAGTACCTACAGAGGACTAAGGACTAGGTTCTTACCCTTGTTGGGAGGGATGACTTGAGAGTAGTGGGGTATAGTGACGCTATCTTTCAGACAGACAGGGATAATTTCCGCTCTCAGTCGGGATGGGTATTTACCCTAAATGGAGGAGCAATTACTTGGAAAAGTTCCAAGCAGGAGACAGTAGCTGATTCAACTTGCGAATCGGAGTATATAGCAGTAAGTGAGGCGGGGAAGGAGGCAATATGGCTGAAGAACTTCATTGGAGACCTTGGAGTTGTCCCAGCTAAAAAGGAGCCTATGGAGATTTTCTGTGATAGCGAGACTGCAGTTGCCTTAGCCAATGAACCAAGGGATCACGGCAGATCCATGCACATTGACAGAAAATACCACTTCATTAGACATCGAATAGAAGAAGGACTCCTCGTGGAAAAGAGGGTATCATCAGATAAGAACCCAGCATATCCCCTCACGAAGGGACTGTGTAGGGTTAAGCATTTACAGCATGCTAGGCGCATTGGGTTGAAGGATGATATTAGTTGTAGTAATTAGATAGCTTTTGAAACTTGTAATAGTTGAAATGTAATTGACATTTGATGTTTAAATAAAAGGTGTTTTTATTTACTAGTATGGTGCTGTCTTGTGTCAATCATTTACTATTGTTTCATTTTGCATGTTTTGACTTCCAGATTAATTATGTTATGGCATATCATATTATTCAAACTATCTACAGTCGATCATACTTTGGAAGTAGGTATTGAAATAAGACTGTCATGAATTGGGTTTTTAGATTTGTCTGAATTGTATTAGACATAGCAATTGTTGCTGCAACATTCATGAGTTCTCATTAGTTATGAGTATTGGAATCAACCCACGCTCACTTGTATCACTTCATGGAATTCATCTCGAGTGATCGTGAGACGGTAATATCGTATAAGTCTTCAAACCAAGAAATGTGAGTTTGTTACATCCCGATTTTTCAACAAAAAAAATTTCAATTTTTTTTAAATATATATAAAACACAAATCCAAAAGCCCATCTTTATTAAAATATCATTGTCATCAATTTAGTAAATATAAAATAGAGTTTTAGAGGAAGTCTAAAAACATTATTAATTTCTTCGATGCGAGTACAGTCACGCTGGAGCCTTTCCATGGTTAGAAGAAAAACCTGAAAAATAGTTATTCAACAACTGTAAGCCAAGGCTTAGTGAGTTTGCCAGGATACCATATATCGCAATACATATACATGCATACAAATAATGGCGCACAACCTTTCGCCGATCCACCAATTGGCTCACGACCTTTCGCCAATCCACCAATAATATGTTTATTTAGACTTACGGCCTACCTGCCATTTCGTCGTCAACACACGGGTCTATAGGCTCCCGACCTGTCGCCGTTCCGCTTTCAACCCCTAACTTAACCGTAATAACTTAAATATATTAACATTTAAACACATAGAGATTACACTTTCAACAATATTCTACTAGTTCAAGTACAGTAACAATAAGCACATAGAGATATACTTTCGGCTCTACTCAATAACTCAAGTATAATAACATAAAGCACATAAAGACTATACTTTTATTCTACTAGCTCTCTATCCTAACATACATGGATATATATTGTAATACATAGTATAGTGAGATAACTCACCTAAACAATTTTGATTTATTATTGCTTATACCCCTCGATTACTCGTAGTTTCTCCGAGAAAGAATATATGTGATTAATAATGTTAGCAATGGTGTCTATTTATACTAAAATCGAAGGTAATATATAATTATATATTGACATTGCCGTATGAATAAATTAACACACATCATTATAGATAAACATGCATATTTACATATGACACCTATTGAACACGTATCACTATTTTTTTTTAAGAAGACAACAATCATTTGGACCTCCAGAATTTATACTCTACAACTATTTGTGTAATCTTCTAGAACCGGGAATTCGTCAGTTTGGACCTCCAGAATTTATACTCTACAACTGACGGTCGCCTTTAGATGTAAAATGTCGATTAATTTCATGCCCCTATAAAAGGCTTATGGTATACTAATATGACATTCTGTCCTACAACATCATTCTGTGGTATCATTTTAAAACACACACGGACCTAGATTGCAAGTGGTCTCTCTACCTAGTTCAGGTGTTCCAACATCCTGAATTTTAATCAATTCTGCCATAACGAGTTTACTGGTTCGAAAACTCTGGAACTAATACTCTAATATTGGTGACAGGCTCATTATAAGGTTTGCTCATATTTCAATCTACTGGATCATAATGAACACTCGACCACCAATAGCCTTCTCGTGAGGCTGTAACTACTCTACCTACATCGGAACATTACTGACATTCGATCGATTGCATACACACGCATTCGGGATAATTCGGTACACTATCCAACTACTAGGACTACGATACTAGATCGTTGTTGTCATCATCCCCCATTGGGTCTAAAGACTCACGATCAACACCTCGGTGGTTTGTAGACTCGTAACCGTTATGAAAGAACCCGACCATCATCCCTTTTGATGTCTATAAATCACAACATGCCTTTGTTGCTTAGCCTCTTGAGGCTACAACCGATTTGATACCCTTAACTTATGCAACACAGATGTTAAAGTCTAATCGTTTCCCTATATTAACCTACGCATTTTATAGATTCGATTATAGTTTAATAATATATTACTCAATTATCAATAAAAGGAATGACTAGACCAAACACATAGTATACCCTGAAGTCTGAAATAACACTGATGTATCACTAGACGCATACGTAGTCACACTCGACCATGACCTTCAATTGAACATACGTACCTAGGAACTTACTTTAACTTCTTTCGATCTTAGGTGTCCATTATTTTTGCATCCAAGAGAACTTGGAGAGATTAAACAAGTTTCTGATGATATCCTGCCACCGTACTACCATTCTAACTCCCAGAGGAAATCCTTGGGTCCTCTTGTTGCTTGTAGTTTGATTTATTTATTTATTTATTTATACTACTACAATCACACCTGCACTGGCAAAGTGTCTCCATGACTGAATCTCCAACAACCAAAATTGCTTACGCAGGCGTTAACAAGCAGTCGTTTCTTTATCTGAACCTTACTAATCCATTATAGGTGTCCTTAGTTATCCTCACTGCTACCGATAAAGAAACGTCTAAAATAACACTGACTAAACCAAACACATAGTATACCCTGAAGTCTAAAATAACACTGATGTATCACTAGACGCATACGTAGTCACACTCGACCATGACCTTCAATTGAACATACGTACCTAGGAACTTACTTTAACTTCTTTCGATCTTAGGTGTCCTTACTAATCCATTATAGGTGTCCTTAGTTATCCTCACTGCTACCAATAACCTCAAGATTAACTGGTCGTGTATGATCAATGACTCGATTCAACAATCCTATTAGGTATACTGTTGATACATTAGTTCACTTTAGAAGGTATTACTACCTCTTTTAATGGGCACATCCCTTTTCAAACGATATATTCCTAGGCTTCTCTTGTCTTACTTATATGCGCCTCAAATTTTGATTCGTAAAGAAAACACACTCACTTCTGTAATTGCTTCTACTACAGTCAATCCTTGACGTAGGTTTACTAGATGCTTACTGTGGCTTAACTCAAACTCTCTATGTATGATATATGTATTGAATGGTCCATCCTTTTTCTACACGAAAGTATTTGACGCTCCTTATAGTAAACTATGTGACCTAATGAATTTCTAGTGAAATGGCTCTTATGCTGCGGGGATAAATCCTATATCCTTGAACGCGGGAACCTATATGGTTTTTCTTGGTCATCTAAGCTGAACCTGGGGATCTGGTAACTCCTGGATTCTACTTAATGCTATAAAGGAAAATCTAACCATTCCTTGAGACATATAATCCTATGGGTATTCTTGCAAAAGACTACCTTATTCTTTTAACCATAATAATTAAAACGAATAATTTCCACGTATTCGTGTCGCAAATCTCCTGGACTTTTGTCGTTGAAACCAAAAGTCAAACTTCCCTTCGCACTCACGCTTCAGGGGTCGATTCTTCCCCACTTGGGTTCGACCCATTATCTACTGTTGCTCATCACCGATCCAAACTAGCTCTGCTTATGCTATATGTATCTCCTTTTGACTTTGAAGAAACTCATGGTTGTCATATCCAATGACATTTGATATTTCCATCATAGTATTACTATTTGTATTCACCGTAAGTGCTCTCTCCGTATCACGGACCAAAACAGTTCAAAGCTTTTCCAAGCACAAGATCGTCAAGAAACGCGCCGATTCACACATATAGCTAAAGGTATAGGAAGATATGGCTAACTTAGTCAAAATACTAATAAAACGATGGTTGCTGAATCTAATACCCTCCTGCTATTTTCTGGACCAATCGACTTGTCGTCTTCCTAATAACCCTCTCGTAATGGTTATCTCAACCGTTTTCTGGAACACCCGGATGCAAACGTATGGAGCACACTCGCATTTGTCTTTTATACTCTCTACAATGAACTCCCCTTACCTAATCTCTCGAGTGAGAATCTATTGTTCTGAACCTATTTTCCGATCGATGTGCCTGAACCTGCACATGTTCTTTTATCCTCTGATGGAACTCCAGTCCTAACTTTTGAGTCATAGACTCAACTTCCAATGAGCACACACGTTACTTCCTAACTCGTCTTACGATTTGGTATCTATCTTAGCTACAGTAACAAACTTAGCAATCATAACCTAATAACATTTTGTTACAAAAAGATTCATAACGAGTTGAATTCTTGTCTCTACGAGATAAACCCTGATATGGAAGACACCTTCCTTCTCTCTTATTCTTCCCGTGTCAAAAGCTTGATGCTTCTTCCTTAGGTTACGAGAGGTCGACATACAACCACACCATAACAAGTAGCAACTCTAGCCGCCAATAACGAAGGCTGCAATTCTTCTGTCGATCATCGTGATCATGTCTTACTTAAATCTCGTGACTAAAGTTGGCACTATTCCGAACAAGGTTCTTAGAACCCACTCTCTTAAGCAAATTTATTTTATTCGGACTCAATATTTTATGCCCTACTTGAGCCCGAACTTAGATTCACTCTTCTAAACATCACCGTACAACAGGTAATGACAACGCAAAGGAATTTTATAGTGTTAGCTACACTATCTACCAGTGCCTTCGTAACTTTGCGATTCTTCTTGATCCAAGTGTGAGTCCTGTGCTTCTGGTAGTATAGGCCTCTACTACCTTTCACACCTACTCATACTTGTCCCAAAAATTGTCCCGAAGTTTCCAAGTCACTTTCCAACACTACACATGATCACCACTAAAGATACATGCATGTGTCCTAACGAGCACATACAAAAGAACTTGTTAGACTCTAGTAGGATTTTGCGTCTTTATCGATGCCCTACCGCATGAATATACGCCCTATCAAGCAAATATTAAATTTCCTAGTCTCTTTCTAGAATTACTTCCATCTTACCATACTATTTCCTGAGGAAGAACTTCTACTAATAGTAACTAATTATTTGATAAATACGATTGCATGCCTCTAAAATCAAATAGTTTGTCAACTGAATGATCAGGCACTACAACGGTTGGACTCAAACAAGAGCTGCGCAATAGCGCCAAATCAGGCAATCTAAAACTATTTAATTCTGGGAGCATGCAACTTATCGTATTTGTCAAATAACTAATTAATATTAATATAGGTTCTATGTAGCAATAAACAAGAAATCCTTAGGCTATAAGGCATCTTAAGTATCAGGCAATTCTAACTAGCAATTCCTGAAAAGATACCTAGCCTACATACTAGCATGCATTTCTACCATCTCATATATCAACAGACATAACAAATATGACTATTTTGGGAATCACTTTCCTTTCTGAGCTCCAATTGACTGTACGCACCATATTTTTTCATTTTAATAAAGTTCTTTTTCTTAAAAAGATTTGTTAAGATATTCAAATCCTCATTTTGAGTCTGGAATCACACGAATGTTCATCCAATTCTTTCAAACCAGGGCTCTAATCTTATACCAACTTGTTACATCCTGATTTTTCAACAAAAAAAATTTCAATTTTTTCACAAATCCAAAAGCCCATCTTTATTAAAATATCATTGTCATACATTTAGTAAATATAAAAGAGAGTTTTAGAGGAAGTCTAAAAACATTATTAATTTCTTCGATGCGAGTACAGTCACGCTGGAGCCTTTCCATGGTTAGAAGAAAAACCTGAAAAATAGTTATTCAACAACTCTAAGCCAAGGCTTAGTGAGTTTCCCAGGATACCATATATCGCAATACATATACATGCATACAAATAATGGCGCACGACCTTTCGCCGATCCACCAATTGGCTCACGACCTTTCGCCAATCCACCAATAATATGTTTATTTAGACTTACGGCCTACCTGCCATTTCATCGTCAACACACGGGTCTATAGGCTCCCGACCTGTCGCCGTTCCGCCGTCAACCCCTTACTTAACCGTAATAACTTAAATATATTAACATTTAAACACATAGAGATTACACTTTCGACAATATTCTACTAGTTCAAGTACAGTAACAATAAGCACATAGAGATATACTTTCGGCTCTACTCAATAACTCAAGTATAATAACATAAAGCACATAAAGACTATACTTTTATTCTACTAGCTCTCTATCCTAACATACATTGATATATATTGTAATACATAGTATAGTGAGATAACTCACCTAAACAATTTTGATTTATTATTGCTTATACCCCTCGATTACTCGTAGTTTCTCCGAGAAAGAATATATGTGATTAATAATGTTAGCAATGGTGTCTATTTATACTAAAATCGAAGGTAATATATAATTATATATTGACATTGCCATATGAATAAATTAACACGCATCATTATAGATAAACATGCATATTTACATATGACACCTATTGAACACGTATCACTATTTTTTTTAAGAAGACTACAATCATACACATTTGTATGCCACTAATCCATTCATTTATTCTTATTCAAAGAAGTAGCTACCATGCATACGTACACATACATCATTTTATGTACACATTTGTTATTTCATAATTAATTAACTTAATTTATGTGTTTAAATATATACATATTAAATGATTTATTTTAACTAACTGTGTACGTACGTTTAGATATTTATCCTACATTAGTTGTTTTTCTTTAATAATCTATATTTTAATCTCAACTATATGTCATTGGCCAAACTTTCAATAATATTGTATCCTTCAATTAATGCGTGCGACATATTTGTAACAATTTGTGTATGAGCTTTCTTATTATTAATGTGCTGTAGTAACAACTTAATTAGCTTATATCTTTTTTTTTTCTGGTAAATTATATTTTCAAGATTGTCGTATTTTTGTATAATTTTGTCACAATTTGACTTTATTCAAAATATGTATGATTCATTATAATATATAATGGATCACTTTATGAGCTATCAAATTTTAATAGTATATAGTTAACGTTGTAAAATAAACATAATCAACTATTATCAAAACATAATAGATTCTATTTTATGACTTATCTAAATTTTATAACTGACTTCGTAAATATAATAGGTTAATTGTTGTTGAAAATACGGGTGTTACAATTCACCCCCACTTATAATGATTTGCCCCCGAAATCCTACTCCTAGCACGCCTTAAGATGGTGTCTTCACACCTTCTTACTGGGGTACTCGAGGTCAATGTTGGGACCTAGCCAACATCTCCTCATCAATTATGTTCCTCTTTGCTTAGTAAGTTGTAGAACCATGTTTTTTTACCTTAAATATATCCTCGAACTATTTGTGTAATCTTCTAGAACCAGGAATTCGTCAGTTTGGACCTCCAGAATTTATACTCTACAACTGACGGTCGCCTTTAGACGTAAAATGTCGATTCATTCCATGCCCCTATAAAAGGCTTATGGTATACTAATATGACGTTCTGTCCTACAACATCATTCTATGGTATCATTTTAAAACACACACGGACCTAGATTGCAAGTGGTCTCTCTACCTAGTTCAGGTGTTCCAACATCCTGAATTTTAATCAATTCTGCCATAACGAGTTTACTGGTTCGAAAACTCTGGAACTAATACTCTAATATTGGTGACGGGCTCATTATAAGGTTTGCTCATATTTCAATCTACTGGATCATAATGAACACTCGACCACCAATAGCCTTCTCGTGAGGCCGTAACTACTCTACCTACATTGGAACATTACTAACATTCGATCGATTGCATACACACGCATTCGGGATAATTCGGTACACTATCCAACTACTAGGACTACGATACTAGATCGTTGTTGTCATCATCCCCCATCGGGTCTAAAGACTCACGATCAACACCTCGGTGGTTTGTAGACTCGCAACCGTTATGAAAGAACCCGACCATCATCCCTTTTGATGTCTATAAATCACAACATGCCTTTGTTGCTTAGCCTCTTGAGGCTACAACCGATTTGATACCCTTAACTTATGCAACACGGATGTTAAAGTCTAATCGTTTCCCTATATTAACCTACACATTTTATAGATTCGATTATAGTTTAATAATATATTACTCAATTATCAATAAAAGGAATGACTAAACCAAACACATAGTATACCCTGAAGTCTAAAATAACACTGATGTATCACTAGACGCATACGTAGTCACACTCGACCATGACCTTCAATTGAACATACGTACCTAGGAACTTACTTTAACTTCTTTCGATCTTAGGTGTCCTTTATTTTTGCATCCAAGAGAACTTGGAGAGATTAAACAAGTTTCTGATGATATCCTGCCACCGTACTACCATTCTAACTCCCAGAGGAAATCCTTGGGTCCTCTTGTTGCTTGTAGTTTGATTTATTTATTTATTTATTTATACTACTACAATCACACCTGCACTGGCAAAGCGTCTCCATGACTGAATCTCCAACAACCAAAATTGCTTACGCAGGCGTTAACAAGCAGTCGTTTCTTTATCTGAACCTTACTAATCCATTATAGGTGTCCTTAGTTATCCTCACTGCTACCGATAACCTCAAGATTAACTGGTTGTGTATGGATCGATGACTCGATTCAACAATCCTATTAGGTATACTGTTGATACATTAGTTCACTTTGGAAGGTATTGCTACCTCTTTTAATGGGCACATCCCTTTTCAAACGATATATTCCTAGGCTTCTCTTGTCTTACTTATACGCGCCTCAAATTTTGATTCGTAATGAAAACACACTCACTTCTGTCATTGCTTCTACTACAGTCAATCCTTGACGTAGGTTTACTAGATGCTTACTGTGGCTTAACTCAAACTCTCTATGTATGATATATGTATTGAATGGTCCATCCTTTTTCTACACGAAAGTATTTGACGCTCCTTATAGTGAACTATGTGACCTAATGAATTTCTAGTCAAATGGCTCTTATGCTGCGGGGATAAATCCTATATCCTTGAACGCAGGAACCTATATGGTTTTTCTTGGTCATCTAAGCTGAACCTGGGGATCTGGTAACTCCTGGATTCTACCTAATGCTATAAAGGAAAATCTAACCATTCATTGAGAGATATAATCCTATGGGTATTCTTGCAAAAGACTACCTTCTTCTTTTAACCATAATAATTAAAACGAATAATTTCCACGTATTCGTGTCGCAAATCTCATGTACTTTTGTCGTTGAAACCAAATGTCAAACTTCCCTTCGCACTCACGCTTCAGGGGTCGATTCTTCCCCACTTGGGTTCGACCCATTATCTACTGTTGCTCATCACCGATCCAAACTAGCTCTGCTTATGCTATATGTATCTCCTTTTGACTTTGAAGAAACTCATGGTTGTAATATCCAATGACATTTGATATTTCCATCATAGTATTACTACTTGTATTCACCGTAAGTGCTCTCTCCGTATCATAGACCAAAACAGTTCAAAGCTTTTCCAAGCACAAGATCGTCAAGAAACGCGCCGATTCACACATATAGCTAAAGGTATAGGAAGATATGGCTAACTTAGTCAAAATACTAATAAAATGATGGTTGCTGAATCTAATACCCTCCTGCTATTTTCTGGACCAATCGACTTGTCGTCTTCCTAATAACCCTCTCGTAATGGTTATCTCAACCGTTTTCTGGAACACCCGGATGCAAACGTATGGAGCACACTCGCATTTGTCTTTTATGTTGGGTTTTGAGCATTCTAACACTCCTATGGTGTACATGCAACCCTATAAACCTTGGATCTATGTTTTCTCTATTATACATGCAAATATTAACTATTCCAAGGTTTCATCCTAACTAGCATATTATGAAGCACCTATACTACAAAGTTCTAGTTAGATGACATACCTTTTGATGTAGCTTGATGTCTTCAAGCTTTAAGAGCTTAGCCCCAATAGTGTGGAAGCCTCAAATGGAATCACAAATCACCAAACACCTTGGAAGAACTTGAGAGAATATGTATACACACTAAAATCGGCCCACTCTTATTTTCACACACTTGTGCAATTTTGTGAGCCAAGGACCCCTTTATATATATTATGGAGGATTAGGGTTACATCCATGTAAACCCTAATACCCATGACCTTTCATTTACATAGGATCCATGGGTTAAAAGCTCCATAGACCATCCATGAAAGCTTAGCCCAACCTAAATGAACTTGGCCCATTCCATATATATAAGAGTCCATATTTAATTAGTTCTTTTTGATCACTTAATTAATTCTAAATTAATTCTTGATCAATACTAATTAAATAATACGATTCCATATTAATATATTAGAACTTATAATATATTAATATAAATCATAAATATACTATTCTCAAAAGACTATCCATATAAATTGTGCCGGTGAAGTGCAACCCAAATGGACCATGCCGGGTCGGGTCAAGTACATACCAAATATAGTTATGGACTTAGACATTAATCCAACAGTCTCCCACTTGGATAAGTCTAAAACTATTATTGAGTATGACTTCAAAACCTAACTGGCAATCGTAGCTCTTAAAGTCGCTGTCGAACTCTGACCTTGTCAATGACTTGTCCATTAGATAAGGGATCATATATTCCTCCATTCTAGATATCATATGGACTGAGACATGGATTATAATCATTCTCTCTGACCATTTGTTGTTTCCTGATTTTCGATTTATGATGACTGACTGATTGAACAAATCAAATCAGTCCTGGCTTGGCCAAGCACTCACATGTGTCATCGCTAAATCATCGAGGGGCCCACAAATATCGCTTTTATCCCGAAGGTAAAAGGAATGGATAAACTTCGACTCATATGGCTTGTTCTACTACTTGTTGAATCATACACAAAGGCACGTTTTATAACATCGAGTTACCAAATGCGTTTTCATGCAATCAATGTATAACCAACTCATAGTAACAACTCATATCTCTAGGTTTGAAGAATATAAGATATTATCGTCTCATGATCACTCGTGATAAAATCCATGAAGTGATTCAAATGAGCGCAGGTTGAATCCAATACTCAGAACTTATGAGCACTCATGAGTGTTGTAGCACCACTTTTTCCACCAACTTGGACCTCTACAAACCAACCCATGACAGTCTTGATTCATATCTACTTCCAACATATGACCGACTGTGGATGGTTTGAATAACTTAATCATTCAGGAAGAGCAACTTAGTTATTCTGGAAGTCAAAACATGCAAAGTGAAACACAAGAATAAATGAATCAAATATGGTATCAAAACCAATGAATATAAATAAACACTTTTATTTATCACCATACCGATTACTCATTATTCATTGTTTCGGTTTTATCAACTTTGTACTTGAATTAAAAACACTAGTTGTCCCATGCTCCAAGCATGTACACTATGTTTTTCTTAAACAATATCTTTGCCATACACCAAGTATGCACTCTATGTTTGTCTATGATCCTTACTTTGTGAAATAAACCAATTGAACATAATTTCAATGATTCTAATTTCACACTTCCAAATCCTTGTCGTAAATGTAAGAATTCCTAACATTTATCGAAATCTGTTTAGATTTTAAACTTATATGCACTGTTCCTCTTGTAATGATTATGCACAAAGCCATAAAGACTTGGCAACAATCATTCCAATGGAGAGAAATTCCATGGAAACGATGTCTCAAATTCAAAGCGCATTGCTTTGAACATGCTTCTTGCATTAAGTTTCTTTAACCTTACACAGATTGCTTCCACCTATGAAGACAACTCTATATTCCCATTTTGACTACCACTTCTGAACAAGAGTTGCCTCTTTTCAGACTATGTCAATATGGTCCTTCCAATATTAACAGTATACTTCCAACTGTCCTTGAGCAACCAATCTTTGGTAAACCTTAGATTGTCCTCGACAATTGCTTAATCACTTTAGTCATATCCAATTCTAGACATTTTCCTCCTTAATGCCGCAAGGCATTTGGAAAATTCAGAAAGGATAAATATTATAGCACATGTAATCGATCTTGTACCCAAAGCAAATGGGACACGATTCATGATGTCTCACATAAAGACATGATTCTAGACCAGTTTGTTGCTACAATATTTTTATTTGCCATGTTCTCAAAATTTGACTATGAAGAGGGATATCGTAATCATAATCGAATTTTGAGAACACAATATATAGAATTTCCTTAAGTTGAACCAATCCAACATGAAATTCATATATATATATTCTTGACTAAAGATGATTAAGGTCTCAATCTAAGCCTTTAGAACTGAAATGAAGTATATCCTCTCCCTTAATTATAGCAAAACAACTTTTCAATCCCCGCAGCCTCACGAATTGAAACTTTTGTTTTCTATAATTAACATTGCTAACTTGCAACACTAACAATAATTATCATGTTCCCACTAACATGATGATTATTAGCATAACACTTATGCTCCCACTAGCTTTGACATGTACTCAGAAATCAGCTGGACTTCTAGAAATCAATACTTTATTGACTTTCTTACCAAAGTTCAGATTTCTGATACGAGATGCTTTGATAAAACTTTATCAAAATCATACACCTTTCCTTAGATAGCATGCATGTGTGTCTAAACAATTTCAGAACTATGAAAAGGGATGCCGTAATCATAGTCTCAATTGTTTAGACCTTTTGCCATCTGCTTCAAATCTACTTGGTGGAAGTGTTTCCTCACCATTATTTTCATGAAGCGGAGAGAAACCTTATGACCCTTAGATTTTATGGTGTATGTGTTCTTATCCATGTGAATCCTCAAAACCATAGTCACAAGACAAGGATAATGACAAATCCAAACTCATATGGACTGAACTTATGCAATCTTAACTTCTTGCCACCTGGCAGTACAGGGCCTGCCATTGCTTCCAAGTTGTTATGCAACCAATTGAGAACTTTCAGAACTCCTATGCAAAGCCAAATTTAACTGGAATGGGCACAGAATATGTCAACACGATAGATTATAAACCTCAAGTCGTGTGCTAGTGAAGAACCTCAGGTTTTATTCTTGATTAGTTCTTGAAATTCTTTTTAGGATCTTTAAGACTCCCACTATCCTCTTGACATATAAGACTATCTTGCCAAATATTCAAGAGATAGTGCGGATTCTTTATCAAGACAAACACTTCACACAATTGGCCTTAGTTGGTCTTTGTTTTATCCAAAACATCACAACTTACCAATTTCAAATGTACAAGAGTAGGACAATTTTACTCTTACATTTGACAAGTGTTTTAAACCTTTCTTTAAGATATGTCACTCAAGTTACAATCTTGGAGTATGACTCTAAGAATTGTTTTGGAACGAAGTATGACTCATCTTCCTGATCTAACCATTTCAACAATTCATGACTCCTCTTCTTAGTTATAAGAATGCACTAAGATGACCTTTAGAGGACTAATTGTGATATGATTTCCAAATCATTAAGATGATCACAAACATGATACTAAAGTACTCTCCCATCTTTTCAGATTTGAGAAACTTTTATCTTTCTGCCTAATTTGATTCTTCCCATTCGTTCTGCCATACATTGAGACTTTTCCACTGTTTCAGAATTATACATAAACTTGTAAGTATAACCATATTTACTAAACTTTAGTAAATCAAATAGTCTTAACGAGCTTTGTGGTGGACATGACCAGTGCACAAGAATGTGTACTCGATCCCTTTAGTCCTTCACTTAACTCACACATCCATGTGAACAAGTAATTAGTCTTGATTTTCCAATGCTTGAAAGTTCTCATTCATCATACTATTCAACTTGCATGATTCCAAGTTTCGGTCCAATTGAAACTTGGGTGATGAGGAACTTTCCTGATTTGGTAAATTTAGACACTGCCATAAATGAAAGAATCAAATCCATTTTCCAATATTGCTGTCAGTGGAATCATATAAGCAACAATTTTCCACAAATACCATTGTAAGGATACTTCAAATAAATAAAATTAAACAATTTTCTTTTATTTTAAAACTTTGTGGAAAAACTTATCCTTACAATCCACATGGAAAATTGTTGTTATCTATTCCTTAGCAATATATCATAACTTCTTAAGCAACTGCTCTAAATTCTGATGCGATCGAAATCCACCTTCGCGATCAGAATCAGCATATACTTCCTTTAAGATTTCTCTCTATTCTTTGATTCTTAAAACATCAACATGTGACCCAGTCACATCATGTAATGAGGATCTCAGAATAGAACTTAACAGAGTTAGATAATGGGCTCTACCTGATATAGAGTCAAACTTATTGACTTTAACATCCTTAGGTAAATTTGGCAGCTTTGCAATCAACGCCCCTTCCTTTGGCAAAATAAACATATTGACCCTTTGGTAATGGGACTATCTCAGACTTAGTCTTTCTCTTTACCATTTGGTCAACCGGGTTGACTATGGCCAATCCCTTTCCATTGGGAAGAGAATGCTTTTTCTGGATTTCCAGTGTCACCATTGTCACTGTCCATAAATTTTTTTGGAAGTTGATCTTCTAATTAGATTTGCTTTACTATCGTTCCAAATCATTGCTGATTCAACAGCACCAAGCAAATAGATATGATCATTAAGGTTCATGTCATAGTCTGTTTCATAGTAGTCCCAAAGGAACTCACTATGTGACTTAGAAAGTGATTGAACATCCAACTTTCTCAAGACTTTGACACCCAACTCTCCCGGCTTGTCAATATGTGACTTCATCTCTAAGATGTGATCACACATAGACCTTGCTTGCCATTAGGGCTTGAGTGACCTTGAACTTGTGGGTTAGGGAGAATAATTGGAGGAGGTGGAGGAAGAGAAGTATGACTTCCATGAGCCAAACTCGGGAAGTCATATTCATTAGGAAAGCTTGGTTTGGGAAGATCATTGTTGTCTAAACGAGACATCAACAATGGGAGAAATTCACGTAAAGTTGATTTAAGTCCTTAATATAACACCCAATATGATATATTAAGGCTAGGACCCAAAAAACTATTTTATAACTTGGAAGAGGGATGCCGTAATCCAAGCTATAAAATATTTGAAGGTAGGTGAATGACGATTCACCAATTTCCACCAATATAAACGAAATGTATTATTAGGTTTTAATTGGTTTTGAAACTCCTAGATTCTTTTGAGATTCATTGAACTTTTCAATCGCATGTTTCAATCTCGAGTGTGCCCTTCAGGTTTTGTGACTGGGATGCCGAGGATCACAAAACAAGGTGTGAAGTAACCATGCAAATATACTTGGTACCCTTAATATTTACCCCTCAATCGATGTGCCGGTTAACCACACACGCTCCAACGATACTATGATAAACATTAAGTTACCCTTTGCCTACCTTGTTAAGTTCAGGTTAGTGTGCTGGTTAACCACACACGCTCCACTAACAGCTTAAACAAAGTGCAAAGTGTAATTTCATGGATTAGCACCTTATTCACATTTTCCTAAGTAACTAAGATTGAGAATTTATAAGTGTTTAGTTACTTAGTATTTATCATTATAGTTATAATGAAGGGAGAATTATAGTCCTTGTCCTACCTGTTCGGCTAACGACCCTCCACCAGTCAAGGAAGCGGTGGGTGAGAGTGGACACCCATTAAACTGCCATTTTATAGGCAGTAACCTTATACCCCCCTTATAGACCGGCTTCGTGAATGAGGCCTACTAATGGTAAGACGACTTGCTCTTATACATATAATATATTAAACTTTTAATATTATAATAGTATAAGGGTGTATTTTAGACATTTAAAATACTTGGTGGTTTAATCTATTAATTACACTATACTCTTAATTTAATTAAATTTAAACCATGTCATTATGTAATTATTAATTCTCTTTTAATTAAAATCTTTAATTATCTATTAATAAAGTCCATAAGAGTTAATTGAGTTATTAAATAAAAACATCATAATTCAAATTATTAAATTCAAAATTAAAACCATTTAATTAATTGTTTAAGTTATGAACCCAAGAGTTTTAGAATTCAATTCTTTTTTTTTTATCATAAAAAAACTTTTTCCAAATTCCAAAACTTGAGGGCAAGTTTTGTAACTCTTGAAAACTTTTGGATTCCATAACTTATGGAGTTAAATACTTGTTTTATGATGAAACTTTTCATGTTCCATAACTTAAGAACAAGTTATGAAATTCTTTAAAACATTAAGACCAAGTTTTGTAACTCCATAAAAAACTTTGAATCAATTTTTTTTAAAAACCTTTTCATATCCATAACTTATGGAGGTTTCAAAAAACTCTTTAGATCAAACTTTTAAAACTAATAAAATAATCATATCATTTTATCTTTTACTAAATTTGACCTAATTCAACTCATATAACAAATGATTCAAATTTTACAAATAATTAGTTTTTCACAAAAACAAGTAATTATCTTAAAATTTGACAAACGTCATGTTTTTTTTCCTTTTTTTTTTCAACTTGAAAATAAAACATTTGCATCAATATAACAGAAAACAACCCATTGCTCTGATACCACTGTTGGGTTTTGAGCATTCTAACACTCTTATGGTGTACATGCAACCCTATAAACCTTGGATCTATGTTTTCTCTATTATACATGCAAATATTAACTATTCCAAGGTTTCATCCTAACTAGCATATTATGAAGCACCTATACTACAAAGTTCTAGTTAGATGACATACCTTTTGATGTAGCTTGATGTCTTCAAGCTTTAAGAGATTAGCCCCAATAGTGTGGAAGCCTCAAATGGAATCACAAATCACCAAAACACCTTGGAAGAACTTGAGAGAATATGTATGCACACTAAAATCGGCCCACTCTTATTTTCACACACTTGTGCAATTTTGTGAGCCAAGGACCCCTTTATATATATTATGGAGGATTAGGGTTACATCCATGTAAACCCTAATACCCATGACCTTTCATTTACATAGGATCCATGGGTTAAAAGCTCCATAAACCATCCATGAAAGCTTAGCCCAACCTAAATGAACTTGGCCCATTCCATATATATAAGAGTCCATATTTAATTAGTTCTTTTTGATCACTTAATTAATTCTAAATTAATTCTTGATCAATACTAATTAAATAATATGATTCCATATTAATATATTAGAACTTATAATATATTAATATAAATCATAAATATACTATTCTGAAAAGACTATCCATATAAATTGTGCCGGTGAAGTGCAAACCAAATGGACCATTCCGGGTCGGGTCAAGTACATACCAAATATAGTTATGGACTTAGACATTAATTCAACATTTTATACTCTCTACAATGAACTCCCCTTCCCTAATCTCTCGAGTGAGAATCTATTGTTCTGAACCTATTTTCCGATCGATGTGCCTGAACCTGCACATGTTCTTTTAGCCTCTGATGGAACTCCAGTCCTAACTTTTGAGTCATAGACTCAACTTCCAATGAGCACACACGTTACTTCCTAACTCGTCTTACGATTTGGTATCTATCTTAGCTACAGTAACAAACTTAGCAATCATAACCTAATAACATTTTGTTACAAAAAGATTCATAACGAGTTGAATTCTTGTCTCTACGAGATAAACCCTGATATGGAAGACACCTTCCTTCTCTCTTATTCTTCCCGTGTCAAAAGCTTGATGCTTCTTCCTTAGGTTATGAGAGGTCGACATACAACCACACCATAACAAGTAGCAACTCTAGCCGCCAATAACGAAGGCTGCAATTCTTCTGTCGATCATCGTGATCATGTCTTACTTAAATCTCGTGACTAAAGTTGGCACTATTCCGAACAAGGTTCTTAGAACCCACTCTCTTAAGCAAATTTATTTTATTCGGACTCAATATTTTATGCCCTACTTGAGCCCGAACTTAGATTCACTCTTCTAAACATCACCGTACAACAGGTAATGACAACGCAAAGGAATTTTATAGTGTTAGCTACACTATCTACCAGTGCCTTCGTAACTTTGCGATTCTTCTTGATCCAAGTATGAGTCCTGTGCTTCTGGTAGTATAGGCCTCTACTACCTTTCATACCTACTCATACTTGTCCCAAAAATTGTCCCGAAGTTTCCAAGTCCCTTTCCAACACTACACATGATCACCACTAAAGATATATGCATGTGTCCTAACGAGCACATACAAAAGAACTTGTTAGACTCTAGTAGGATTTTGCGTCTTTATCGATGCCCTACCGCATGAATATACGCCCTATCAAGCAAATATTAAATTTCCTAGTGTCTCTTTCTAGAATTACTTCCATCTTACCATACTATTTCCTGAGGAAGAACTTCTACTAATAGTAACTAATTATTTGATAAATACGATTGCATGCCTCTAAAATCAAATAGTTTGTCAACTGAATGATCAGACACTACAACGGTTGGACTCAAACAGGAGCTGGGCAATAGCGCCAAATCAGGCAATCTAAAATATTTAATTCTGGGAGCATGCAACTTATCGTATTTGTCAAATAACTAATTAATATTAATATAGGTTCTATGTAGCAATAAACAAGAAATCCTTAGGCTATAAGGCATCTTAAGTATCAGGCAATTCTAACTAGCAATTCCTGAAAAGATACCTAGCCTACATACTAGCATAAATTTCTACCATCTCATATATCAACACACATAACAAATATGACTATTTTGGGAATCACTTTCCTTTCTGAGCTCCAATTGACTGTACGCACCATATTTTTTCATTTTAATAAAGTTCTTTTTCTTAAAAAGATTTGTTAAGATATTCAAATCCTCATTTTGAGTCTGGAATCACACGAATGTTCATCCAATTCTTTCAAACCAGGGCTCTAATCTTATACCAACTTGTTACATCCTGATTTTTCAACAAAAAAATTTTCAATTTTTTCACAATTCCAAAAGCCCATATTTATTAAAATATCATTGTCATACATTTAGTAAATATAAAAGAGAGTTTTAGAGGAAGTCTAAAAACATTATTAATTTCTTCGATGCAAGTACAGTCACGCTGGAGCCTTTCCATGGTTAGATGAAAAACCTGAAAAATAGTTATTCAACAACTGTAAGCCAAGGCTTAGTGAGTTTCCCAGGATACCATATATCGCAATACATATACATGCATACAAATAATGGCGCACGACCTTTCGCCGATCCACCAATTGGCTCACGACCTTTCGCCAATACACCAATAATATGTTTATTTAGACTTACGGCCTACCTTCCATTTCGTCGTCAACACACGGGTCTATAGGCTCCCGACCCGTCGCCGTTCCGCTTTCAACCCCTAACTTAACCGTAATAACTTAAATATATTAACATTTAAACACATAGAGATTACACTTTCGACAATATTCTACTAGTTCAAGTACAGTAACAATAAGCACATAGAGATATACTTTCGGCTCTACTCAATAACTCAAGTATAATAACATAAAGCACATAAAGACTATACTTTTATTCTACTAGCTCTCTATCCTAACATACATGGATATATATTGTAATACATAGTATAGTGAGATAACTCACCTAAACAATTTTGATTTATTATTGCTTATACCCCTCGATTACTCGCAGTTTCTCCGAGAAAGAATATATGTGATTAATAATGTTAGCAATGGTGTTTATTTATACTAAAATCGAAGGTAGTATATAATTATATATTGACATTGCCGTATGCTCAAATTAACACGTATCATTATAGATAAACATGCATATTTACATATGACACCTATTGAACACGTATCACTATTTTTTTTAAGAAGACAACAATCATACACGTTTGTATGCCACTAATCCATTCATTTATTCTTATCCAAAGAACTAGCTACCATGCATACGTACGCATAAATCATTTTATGTACACATTTGTTATTTCATAATTAATTAACTTAATTTATGTGTTTAAATATATACATACTAAATGATTTATTTTAACTAACTGTGTACGTACGTTTAGATATTTATCCTACATTAGTTGTTTTTCTTTAATAATCTATATTTTAATCTCAACTATATGTCATTGGTCAAACTTTCAATAATATTGTATCCTTCAATTGATACGTGCGGCATATTTGTAACAATTTCTGTATGAGCTTTCTTATTATTAATGTGATGTAGTAACAACTTAATTAGCCTATATCTTTTTTTTTTGGTAAAATTATATTTTCAAGATTGTCGTATTTTTGTATAATTTTGTCACAATTTGACTTTATTCAAAATATGTATGATTCATTATAATATATAATGGATCACTTTATGAGCTATCAAATTTTAATAGTATATAGCTAACGTTGTAAAATAAACATAATCAACTATTATCAAAACATAATAGAATCTATTTTATGACTTATCTAAATTTTATAACTGACTTCGTAAATATAATAGGTTAATTGTTGTTGAAAATACGGGTGTTACAGAGTTGTTGACTAAGAGTTGGTTGTACATTGATAGTACGAAAACGCATCAGTAACATGATGTTATAAAACGTGATGTTGTGTACAATTTGATGATTAGTTAGTACAAGCATATGAGTCGAAGTTTATATGTTCCTTTTAGTCCTTGGAGGATTAAAAGCGATATCTTGGGCCCATCGATGATTTTTTTTGACTTATGTGTCGGGCCCGGTCAGAACTGAATTGATGTGTTCGATTAAGTTCTATGTCAAACAAATCGGAAATCGGAAAACAAACTGCTGGACAATAAGTACGACGTTGTTCCATGTATTTGCCCGGCTGATATCTTGAACAGAGGATTATATGATCACTAATCTAAAATGGCACAACTTAGTTTCGCAAGGCTTTAAAAGAGCTACGATTGCTGGTCGGATCCTGAAGTCATACTTGCAGCTATAATTATTATATGTATCCAAGTGGGAGACTGCTGGATAAGGTGTCTAAGTCCATAACTATATTTGGTATATACTTGACCCGACTTGGCATGGTCCATTTGGGTTGCATGACATCGAAACAATTTGGATAGACTTTAGTGAGAAGAGGATATTTATGGTTTATTAATGTATTATAAGTTCTAATATATCCATATGAATTATTTAATTAGTATTGATCAATAATTAGTTTGGAATTAATTTTGTGATCAAAAGAGACTAATTAAATAAATGGGTATTGATTTGGTAAATCATTCATTCTTATATAGTGGGCTTATGATCTATAGTTCTTCATGATGGGATAAACCCATGTGGTGACCCATGGATACTCCATGGAGTCTAAAACCCATGGATCATGAGGAATATGGAAAGACATGAGTTACATGGTGTAACCCTAAGGTGCACACTATATAACGAAGCCTCATCCAAGCAAAATCGGCACTAAGACATACACAAGTGAGGGCTAGCCGATTTTGGTGCATATCAATCTTCTCTTAAGTTATTCCAAGTTGTTGGTGGTGTTATGTGAAGCATTTGAGGCATTACATTTGGGGTGCTAGGCTCACAAAGTCTTAAGGAATCCAAGCTACAAGAAAGGTATGTCATTCTACTAGTTTTTATATTACATATACCCCAATCATATGCTAGTTAGGGTGAAACCTTGGAAAAATGGAAGTTTGCATGTATAATAGAGAAAACATAGATCCAAGGTTTCTAGGGTTGTATGCACACCATATGAGTGTTAGAATTCTCAAAACCCATCACTAATCATAACTACTAGGCAACGAGTTGAGAAACATGTCAATGGCAAGATCCTTGTCGAATTTCACATTGAGCTTCTCCAATCTTTCCATATGTCTCTGTATTTTCTACACATAAGCACACATAGATTCCCCATCTTTCAATTTGTACACCATAAGGGCCTTGGCGACTTCATAATGCTCATGTATTTCTTTCTTGAGAAACATCTTGGAAAGAGCCAAGTTCATGTCATAAGGTCAATAGTCCTCATAGGTCTTTTGGAGCTCAGGAGTAGCAGATTCTTTGTTAATTTCTGGGATTGGATTCTGGAGAACATATTCCTTATTCTTAACTCTCAACGTCATTTTCAAATTGCACAACCAATCCATGTAGTTTGGGCTAGTGATATTGTCCTTTGAGAGTATAGACAAGCGAGTGAACTTGTGAGTGATTGGAAGAGGAGGAGGAAGATCACCATTTCCATACATATTAAACAAGAGATAGGATTTTAGTTAGTTGATTTAATCCTTAATATTTTAAGCCAAATTAATAATCAAGGTTGGGATCCATAAATACAATTAGAAATTATGAAGAGGGATATCGTAATCTAATTGCAAATTTATTTTTGTTAGGTAAAGCATTTTACGAATTTCAAGCTAATATGAAATTCATAGATCATTTGAATTTCATTGGTCTATTCAATGTCATATTTAATCACAGATTATGTTCATGAAATTGTGACTGGGATCGAGGATCACAAACAAGATGTGAATAACCATGCAAACCCGTGTGACATGCTCGAGGTCATTTATGATGTCACATTGATGTGTCGGTTAACCATATATGCTCCATCAACAACCATAAATTCGAGTATGTGTCATCATTTCATCTTTGTAGTCTCACATTAGTGTGTCAGTGAACTACACACGCTCCACTAACGACTCACAAAGAAATGATGTGCGTTTTCATGGATTAGCATACAGTTTCACATTTTTCCTAAAGTAACCAGAGTGTGTAAGGTCCTGAAACGGATCTTTACCAATAATCAAGCAATCAAACAATCAGAATAAGAATAGAAGAAGAAGATTAATCAAGCTTGCACACGTTTATTGCAATAAAGCGTCTGGTACAACTCGATACAGTAAACCGTAAACAATCTGGCATCAACAACTGGACAAAGACCTACAACTCCTCTATATATACTTGACTTGGGCCGCAAACTGGGTTTACGGTCGTAAACTCACTCTTGGGCCGTAAACAGCTAAACAACACCAAAAACACACTAAATACTCATAATGAACTATTACAATGAACGCCTAGACGAAACCATTAACTGGACCCTTCAATCTCCCCCTTGGTTTGGTGCTAGCTTGGAATCAGTTTTTGTCAATTACCAGCACATCAGATTTTCCCATAGCTCCATTCCACATCTCCTTCTCAATAATCTCAGCAACCATCGAAGTGTACTCCTTAGCATCGGATTCAAAAAGATCTTCAGCCACCTTGATCTGATGAATAGAGAGCTTATGTATATCCCACCTACCAAACTGAAGCAGATCCCTCTTGTCATATAAGCGGATACAACCCTCTTTAAGCTTGATGACAGCAGAAGCTGTAGTTTCATCAAACATCCAGTATTGCATGGATTTGAGAGATCCATCTGGATGATTTTGAAGAACGGGAATCTGCTTTACTTGAGCAGTAGCGGGCCATATCAATGACCGAAGTGGCTGATTTGTTTTGGGATCAATGACGCTAGGGTAAATCTTGATAATAGACTCTGCAGTCTTCATTGAGGGAAATCCCTTAGCCACTTGATCTTCCAAAAATGTCTTGAACTGAGTCGCCATGGGATTATTTGATGGATTTGAGAAAGGAGCATTTGATAGCTCCGTAAGGTCAATCCTAGTCAAGGAGTTAAAATCATGAGCATCTTTGTATAGTTCAGTATTGCCACTCTTTCTTCTCACGATCCACATGTTGATAGTATCATGAAATCCCCACGAAATGATCCCTGACCTATCACCATAAATGTCTCTGAAACGATTTTCTCCCAGATCCGTAAAGGTGATCTTTGATTGATCCCAGGGAACATTGTGATCTAATCTCCTTTTGAATAGAAATTGACCCCTTTCAGCTGTCTTGGCCAATTTAGCTCGTTTCAATGCCACTACATTCGGAGCCTGCGCCGTTTCCTTGTCAAAACGATCAACGACGGTGGTTGTTCTTGTAGGTTGTGGAACTATGGGAGCATCTTGATCAGGAAGATAGATCTTTGGCTCATCGACAGATGACTTGAATTTGTCGCCAAAATCTTCTTCCAGCTTCTTCTTTAGATCATAGTAGCTGGCGGTCAATAAGCCAAAATGCGTCTGAAGATCAGTAATCTGCTTTGTCTTCAGAGCTTTATCTTCAATAAGTTCGGCAACTTGAATATTGAGCTTTGCATTTTCAGTCTGAAGGTCTGCAACCTTGATATCCAGCTCAATATTTTTCTGATCTAAATCAATATTTTTCTGATTCAGTGCATCGATCTCCTTCTGAAGTCCAAGTATTTAAGGATTCTCTTCTCCTGAGCTGCCACCCCCAATAGAAATTCCTTTGCCACGTGAGGGAGGCGTTGTGAGTTGTTCTTCGGCCAAATACCTGGCTAGCCTCACAGAAGCAGCATCATGGTCTGGCCTGGGAGGAGAGAAGCCTGTGGGGAAAGAAGAGCCACCAGCTTCATAAAAGGTGCTAGGACCTTCACTGACGGGTTCAGATGAAACAATGGCAGAAGTAATTGTTGGTGGAGTTGTAAAGCTTTGAAATACACCCGAATCAGGAATTCCCTGTCTAGGGTCAAGTCTTCGTCTCTTTATTGGAGGTTGAGAGGCCTGTGTAGTTGTGCGATCACTTTCCAATGGCTCAGATGTAGGTGGAACAACATCAAGGGGAGGAGTCCCTGACACTGTCACCATAGGAATTGCTATTTCCGCCATTGTATTGGTAAGAGGAGGCATGGCTTCGAGAACGTCTTCATTTTCCCTTATCTCTGTAGCTGGATGAGCAATTTCCTCGATATTGTCAAGTAGCGTGTTGAGGTTTTCACCGGTCATGAAGTCTTCATTACTACCAAAATTTAAAGGAATTTCATTGTTATCGAACCCAGTGAGATCGAGGTCTTCATACAAATCAGTCGCCGTTCCGCTTTTTGAAAACCCCTCATTATAATCACTTTGGACCTGAACAGATGTCAGTTCATGTTCCTCAGCTACTTGAGCATTAGGAGCTGGAGTTTCTTCTTCTTCAGCACGATCCGACACTGTAATAACATCATCTTCCGAAATGACTTTCTCAGAAGAAGTAGGCTCAGATGACATTTTGTCTGACGTTCCATGAGATTCGGAGGATTCATTTATCTCAGCAAATTTTCCGAATTTCACAAGAGGATGTAATCCTTGGAAAACGACCTTGCCCTTGCGATTCTGCTTAATAAGGCCAACAGTGTGGGGGCCTAACGACTTCATATCTAGTGTGTCTCCCTCTTTGACCATCTCCGAAAATTGGTTGTCAATGAACAGCTGAATAAACCTAGGATACAACAAGAAAGAATCTCTGGTCTCCCGGTTTATAGCATTGATGTTTACTATGAACTCATCCAATATGAACTTTGAGAAGTTGAATTTGATACCAGCAGCCAGTGAAACAATTGCCCATGTGTTCCTGAGCGAGATTTCATCAGCACCTGATTTTCTGCCCGAGATACAGCTCACAAACACATGATCCAAGAATCTCCAGTAGGGTGGCAGAAGCTTCTTCACTGTGGGAGGATAGATGCCTTCATACCCCATCTTCTTGAGAATCTTTTGCACATCTTCAATCCCGATTTCAGTAGGAAAATCAGGTTGATCATTAATCAACAATGTTTCTCTGATGTACTGCTCAGTGATCATAATCTTGCATCCTTTAACCACAGCTTCAACGGTAACTGCTCCTTTGTCTCTTGTCATCTTAGCAGTCTGCCAGAACTCCCTGAGAATTTTCTGATAGATGACTGGGTTCATAGTAATGGCAAAGGCTAGGCAGCATTCTCTCAGTCTGTAGATCATCGACCTGAAATCTCCATGAACAGCAGGAGGATCATCCACTACAATAGCCAGGTTATGCATGTCAGCAAACTTCAAACTTGCCATTGATCTGCACTAAACCAGGCCAAGTAAGAAAACAAAAGATTTGAGCAGTTAAAGCTTTAATTTTTCTTAATTAATCAATTTCATTTTGGCCTTAAAAAGAAATATTTTGATCAAAATTTTGAGTTTACGGTCAAACAAGGTCAAAACAGTGTTTACGGTCCAGATTAGGTTTACGGCCGTAAACCCACTGCAGTAATCTCCTGACCGTAAACGGAGTTTACGGTCGTAAGCTCCAAAGGGAGTTTACGGTCGTAAGCTTCTAGACCGTAAGCTCAGACCGTTTACGGTCGTAAGCCCTCCCTAAACCGTAAACGCCGACGAACTGAAAAACCTCGATTAATCCCCCAGTATCAGTCGAATCGATGAACAAACACCATTTCCTCAGTCGGTTTTAGCATACCTTTGATGTGGACTAAACGATTTTGCAAAAACACACAAAAAATTTTCGAGGATGAGAGAGAATGGAGAGGTTTTGCGGCCGGAAGTATGAAAAAGAGGGTGGAAAGGGTTTCCAGCAGTAAACTCCACCTTTTATACCTCCTTTGAATTTTACATGTCTTCCACAAAGTATAAGGCACAGTCCAAATCCCAATTAAATTTTCAAAAATAAAGCCTTTTGAGGATTTTTTAAAATTAAAATTAAACTAAAAATAAAATAAAATAATTTCTAAAATTTAAGAGTTTAAAAAAAAATTAAATTTTGACAATTAAAAATAAAAAATAAAAATAAAATAAAAATAAAAATAAAATTGAGATAAAATAAATACAGACTTAAATTCATCTCAAAAATTACTGAAAATAATTTTGTGACACTGGGATCAAAGTTGTTAGACAACCTTTATCCACTTGTCGGTACCTTTATCTTCACGTCTTTGTCTGGTCGATCGCCAGTATTGTGATCCACTTAAACACGAAAAATTGTGACAGAATTAGGACATACCATTAGTTACAAGACAAAGTGATCCTAAGTTCCTAGATAATATTTCTTAAGGACCATTCAACTGACGACGACCAGGGATATTGTTGTCCACCTAAATTGAGCAGCGAGATCTATAGACAATCTGTAAGTGTTCAATTTTAATTGTACTAGAACATGTTTCCCGCTTCCTGATATGCTCCAGTAATCAAGGACTTCCAGAATACTCCTTACATCGGGTGAGCAGACAATTATTAAGAGAGAAGATAGATTTAGAATGCATATGTTATACACCCAGGTCGGATCTCTTCCAATCACGCAGAGGGTGAAACATATGACTAACTGAAGTTTTAGAGGGATTGAGAAAAAGAATGATGCATATACTGTGTACCAGGTCGGATTGTGAGTCACGCAAAGGAGACAGTATATGGCTAACAGATAGAAAGAATTGCATAGATAGAGGATGCAGAGAAATAGAGTTGCATATGTTACAGTCCAGGTCGGATCTCTCGGTCACGCAAAGGAAGCAACATATGACTAACAGACAGATAGAAATAAAACAATTTTCTACAGACCTAATTTATCGGAATTCACCAGTCACCCCATCAATACCGGAATTAAGGACAGAATCCGCATATCGAGGAAAAGTTAATCCACGGTTCCAGATACAGGTTCTTTTAATGTGACCAGTAGATTCCCATATTTATCTCCCTGCTCAACCTATCCAAGCGTCGTATTGTCAGGCTAAACGGATCTAACTAGGTCAAGATTTGTCAAGTCTATGAATTCCTTAAGTTCAACTCTGCCTAGTCAAGTCCATTTAGAATCTTTCGTGCCTACCAGCGCATCAAACACAGAGCATAGACAATTTAATTTTGGGTACGTTACGGAGACTCAGATTGCCTGTTATCACTTGATAATATCACTTCCCAGTACCACATCTACAAGCAAAACTGCTAGCGACATTGTTTTTTTTAATGTTTTTGGATTTTTTGAATGTTTTCTGAAAAGAATAAAACAGAAAGAAAAACTTAGCACACAATATTTTTGGATTTTTCATATTTTCTGAAAAAGAAATAAAACAGAAATAACACTATTTTTGGATTTTTTAATTTTTCAATTTTTTTGTTTGGTTTTTGTTTATTTCTCCCCCTAAATTTGTGCATGAGTGAGAATGAAATCACTAAAATGCACAAATTTAAACTAACCTAACCAATAACAAAAATTTAATCCTCAAAACGAATCATTTTCAAAAATCCCACAAGCACATCGAATCGAGCTTTGTTAAAAGGCTTGGTGAACAGATCCGCCACATTATTAGCAGTGGGAACCTGTTCCAGCTAAAGGAGCGAGCGCTCATAACAATCTCTGATAAAATGAATTTTGATATCAATGTGCTTGGTTTTGGAATGTTGGACAGGATTTTTAGTAATTTGAATCGCGGCCTCATTATCACAGT
This sequence comes from Lactuca virosa, assembly GCF_052849685.1. Classification (NCBI taxonomy): domain Eukaryota; kingdom Viridiplantae; phylum Streptophyta; class Magnoliopsida; order Asterales; family Asteraceae; genus Lactuca; species Lactuca virosa. The sequence goes on from NC_136428.1 coordinate 83,576,595, forward strand.
GAATGGGGGTTTCTAGATAATTCAAACCGTAGTCCAACAGCTGATGTTGGATCCATATAACTTGAGAGCAATAAGCAGATGCCGCAACATATTCCGCTTCTGCTGTTGAGGTGGAGACGGTATGCTGTTTCTTGCACTGCCACGACACCAGCCTATCTCCAAGGAATTGGCACCCTCATGATGTGGATTTCCTGTCAAGCTCACAGCCTCCATAATTACTGTCAGCAAAAGCATATAAATCAAATTCAGAATTCTTCGGATACCAAAGACCCAATTTTGGGCTGCCTTTGACATACCGAAAAATCCTTTTGACAGCAATAAGATGTGAAAGTTTAGGATTACCCTGATAGCGAGCGCATTGACAAACTGCAAACATGATGTCGGGACGGCTTGCAGTAAGATACATCAACGATCCGATCATCGATCTGTAGTGTGTCTGATCTATGGATTCGCCATCAATATCTGGATTCAGCAGGGGTCTTTCAGCCATTGGTGTCGATGCAGGTTTTGCGTCTTGAAACCCGAACTTCTCAAGAATATCCTCCACATACTTAGCTTGATGTAGTAGGATTCCGGTTGAATTTTGTTTGACCTGAAGCCCCAAAAACATGGTCATTTCGCCCAGTGAACTCATCTCAAACCTCTTTTTCATCACGCCTTCAAACTCTCTGCATAGCTGTGGACTGGTAGACCCGAAGATAATGTCGTCAACGTAGATCTGGACTAGAATCTGATCATTACCCACATGCTTGATGAATAAAGTTTGATCAATAGTGCCGCGAGAGTATCCATGCTCGAGCAAGTGCTTTGTTAGAGTCGCATACCATGCTCGAGGAGCTTGATGTAACCCATACAACGCCTTGTCCAACTTGTAGACATGATTAGGAAACTTTGAGTTAACGAACCCAGGGGGCTGATCAACGTAGATTTCTTCCTTCACCTTGCCATACAAGAAGGCAGTCTTGACATCCATTTGGTAAACCGTGAATTTCATGTAGGAAGCATATGCAAGGAAGATACGAATAGCATCCAAGCGAGCCACGGGAGCATAAACCTCAGTATAATCAAGACCCTCAACTTGTCGAAACCCGCGAACCACCAACCTTGCTTTATTGCGCACTATTACACCAGAATCGTCCTGCTTTTTACGATAGACCCAACACGTGTCAAGAGACCTTTTGCCCTTTGGTAACTCAACCAATTTCCAAACCCCGAGCTTTTCAAACTGATTTAGCTCTTCATGCATCACATCTACCCAGCTGGGCTCATTCAAAGCCATTTCAACGTTCTTGGGCTCTATTTGAGATATAAAGCAAGAGTAGAGACATGCATTGACATCTCCACTCTGACTTCTGGTTTTAACTCCATCACCCAGCTGACCAATGACGTTATCAATAGGATGATCACGTTGAATTCTCGAAGGTATTTCTTGGCTGATATCATTGAGTGAAACAGGAAGAGTGTGAATGTTGAAACCTCCATCATTTGCTGATTGATCCACATTAGATGAATCTGCTACAAACTCATTAGCAATTTCTTCAGGAAAGAGTAGTTCCATAAAATTTGGAGTGACAGCGGAAGCATCTCTAGACATGAACTCTCTTTCAACAGGGGTAAGAGGTGTAGCATCAGCATCAGGAGTTCCATTTTGAACTTTAGACTCTGGACTATCAAATCGATCAGATGACTCCCCTTCAGGTGGAGTAGAGGACTCCCCCTCAGATGGAGCAGAGGACTCCCCCTCAACCGTTGGAGGTCTGTAAACAACTTCTTCGTCTTCGTCTTCAGAAACAATCTTCGAACCAGAAGAGGATCCAATTGAACCATCTGAAGACACATTTAAGGATTTGAAAAGCGATGTGTAATCAAATAACCAGTCAGGACCCACTCGAGCGTCTGTTTCATTCTCCTCCAACCAGCGCACGTCATAGGATTCGACAATCTGCTTAGTCTTCTTGTTGTAAACCCTATACGCGGTGCGCGTAGCATACCCTACAAAATAAAAATCATCGGCTTTGGCATTGAATTTAGGGTTGAATTCCAAGTGAAGAAGGGTGCAAGGGCATCCAAATACACGGAAATGGCTGACTGAAGGCTTGTGTCCATAGAGAATCTCGTACGGTGTCTTCATCTGAGCTTTGTTGATTAGAACACAATTCTGCACGTAGCAAACAGTGTTAATTGCCTCGGCCCAAAAGAAAACGGGTAATTTAGAATCACAAAGCATTGTCCATGCAGCGTCTTTTAAAGTTCTATTTCTCCTTTCAGCAACACCGTTTTGTTGAGGCGTGTGAGCAGAGCTGTATTGACGCACGATCCCCTTTTCTGCGCAAAAATGGTCAAGAACCGCACTCTTGAACTCAGTGTCATTCTCAGTACGAAGCGCCTTCACCTGGTTGTTGGTTTGATTCTCAATCATCACGATGAACTTCTTTATCAGATCAGCAACCCCAACTTTGTTGTATAAGAAGAAGACCCACGTAAAACGAGAGAAATCATCGACCACAACTAGACAGTACGAACTTCTATTGATGCTCAGGACGTTGACCGGACCAAATAAGTCCATATGCAATAATTGGAGCACCTGACTGATTGAGTTGACTTGCTTTGGCAGGTGTGGTTTTCTATGATGTTTTCCTTGGGCACATGACACACACTTCTCAAATGTAATAAAGTCTCTGACAGGTAAGCCTCGGACCATCTCATTTTTTAGCAAGGCGATTTAGGTTTTTCGCGTTAGCATGACCGAGTCGACGGTGCCACAACATTGCGTGTTGTTCGGAGACTTTTGAAAATAGGCAAGTGACTTGTTCAGGTATGTTACTGTTCATGTCAATAATGTAAGCATTCCCATCCCGCTTAGATTTGACGAGAATCCACTCTTCCGGGATGACAATGCCTGGCTTGAGAATCATGCATTCTTTATCGGTAAAATGGGTAGAATAGCCTTTGTCGCAAATTTGGGAAACACTAAAAAAGCTATACTTTAACTCGGGAGCAAAGTTGACATTTTCAAAGCTTAGCACTCCATTTGTAACGGTTCCTCTCTGAGTGATCTTGCCACCATCTCCGCCCGCGAAGGAAACATACCCCCCATTAAAAGATTGAATGTCGCTCAATTGGGAGATGTCTCCTGTCATATGCCGGGAGCAGCCGCTATCGACGTACCAAGGACGGACGACATTCCTCCGCAACTGTCCCTGTAAAATGAGCGGGATCATTTAGATTTGGGAACCCAGGTCATCACTGTCCTGGGTTTCCTTTTTGCTTTCTCTGATTTATCTTTTAATGTTTTCAATTTAGGATCCTCATTTCTAATCACTTCAGAGGATGATGATGATGGATTGGAAATTGATTTGGGCATCCAATGATATTTAGGTTTATAACATTTTCAGGTGGTTTTGAAATAGGTTTCTTATTAGTTTGCACTGAGCCTCTTGATGTTCTACTAGAAGTGGTTGAAGATCCAGAACTGGTTTTTGACGAAACCGATCTTGGCGGAGCCTTGTTCAGTTTTGGCAAACTATTTGGAGCTTTGTTATGAAAAACCTTTTAATTCTTTTGAAAAACAGCCCTTTTTCTGCTTCGATCATCTTTCCAATCATCATTTCGAGAACGAGTTCTTAAGGATTTTCTAATTAAAGACCTTCCTCGAGATTCGTTCTCTCCTCTTGGTGACATATAGTTCACAAAGATCCTATTTTGACAATTCCTAACTATATGACCACCAACACCACAATTAAAACAAATATGTTTATTATTTGAACTTGTACTACATTTCTCAGATTTATTTTCTTGACAGACACTCTTACTCTTCTCAGAAGAACATGCATGAGAAATAGGTTGTGAGATAAGTGAGGGTGCCTCAGATGGTGTGACTTGTGGAATTGATGGGTTATCATGAGAATCACAAGCATCAGAATTACCAAACAGTTCATCAAACATATCAAAGAAATCAAATTCAACAGTAGCAGATGTGGAAGCATCACACGAAACATTCTCAGTTTTAATATCAGAAACAAAAACTTTTTCATTTGAAACAAAAATATCAGAATCAGAAACAGAAACAGAAACAGATTCTCCAACTCCACGCTTTGCCTGATCTAAGGATTGATCTGCAGGGGAAGTAGAAACGTTAGTACTTTCAACATTTATAAATCCTCCTGAAACGAAACCAGATGGCCTGCCATAAACCATGAATGGTTCGTTGGCAATCTCATCCTTGGATAGCGGTTGATACCGATATGTATGATTATAAGGAGGAGATACACTATCATATCCTAAACCCTCTTGTTGGTTTCGTTTGAACTGCATGCAGTGATCAATCATGTTGGCAACTACCTCGCTTGATCCATCAAATTTTCTAAAATCAAAATTTGCAGTTTCAAATTGTCTTTTTAATGTATCAAGCTCAGTAATTAACTTGTCATTTTGTCTCTTAATATAATCATAAAGTTCACATGTTTCACTGTATTCTGTCTGAATTCTTTTAAAATCTTTTATTTTTGTCTCTAACTGGGCCTTAAGGGGTTTTTGTCCTTTCCTAAGCTGATAGCCCTCATATATAAGGTCCTCTACTTCTCTACGTAATAATTGAATTTCATCATGAAGAAGTTTAACATATTCATTACATGCTTGAGAGCAAGAAGGTAGATTTACATCATTCTTCCTGGGCTCGGAAGTAGAAGACACCATCAGAGCAAAATGCAGCTACATCATTTCTGCTTCAGGATCAGCTGCATCATTTTTCAGGGGATCATCATCAATTTGAACTAGGTGAGCGTTTTCTGGCCCTGAAATATTCAAAGCCTAAATCTGGTCCTCCCAGTCAAAGGACTGAGCGACCATAGCAGTCTCACCATTAACCACAACACCTGCACGGTTGTTTCCCACTGCAGCCATTGTCCTATTGTTGTTCGTCCTACGATCTGGTTTTGGACACTCACGAGCAAAGTGACCCGGCTCGTGGCAGTTGAAACATCGTAGCATGCCCTTGTTGAATCCCACCTTCTTGTCAGCATTCATGCCCCAGTTGTTCTTCCCTGTCTTCTTAGCAAACTGCTTGGCCCTGAAAACAGCCATAGCAATCTGCCATGTAATGTCCATCTCTTCCACGTCTTCTGGATGAATCTGATCCAGGTCAGCAAATGATTGCTGAGGTGGAAGCTCTCCAGCTACAAAAGCATTGTAGCAGTTAACAAGCCCAGTGGCTAGAGCCAGATTTTCATCAGTGTCTTTCGTGTTTGAGGAAGAGGCTACAACTGGCACATTTGGAGGGGGAATAGCTTGTGGAGTGACAAATGGCTGGCTTTGAGAATGAGGAATGGATGATGCAGTAGCGAAGGTCTGAATCTGAGGTTGTTGAGCAGCAAAAGCTTGTCCTGAGGAAGACATGATTGATGAGAGAGCATTGTTGGATGAGATTCCAAGATTTGCAGTAGAGTACGAGTTCACATGGTTAATTTCTCTCTATTTGTCATCAATATCACAAGCTTTGATGATCGCCATGATTTCAGCAAGAGTGAGGCGATTTAGATCCTTGGTCTTCTTAATCACAACAACATTCATGTCCCATGATCTAGGAAGAGCATTCAGAAGCTTCTAGTTAATCTCTGACTTGGTCAAGAAAATCCTAGATATATTCATGTCAGTGGTGAGAGTTGTGAACCGCTGCAGCTGCGCCTCAAGAGTCTCTCTGGGAATGTAGTTGGACATATTGAACTTTTGTCGCAACATGTCCTGGCGACTCTCCTTCATATCTTCATTGCCTTCATATACCTCAATTAGGGCTTCCCACAAATCTTTAGCTGAAGTATACTCTCGCAAACCTTGAGCAATATCAGGAGATAGTGCCATGGTTAGAGTGGCTAAAGCCCTTTCTTGTTCTTCCACCTTTTCAAACTCTTCATCTGTGTAGTTTTCAACAGCTTTGTCAATCACTTGTCCTCCAACCGTCATAGTGATTCTAACAGGGCCTCTAAGAATGATTCTCCAGACTTTAAAGTCCTTCATTTTAATGTACTTTTCAATCCTGTATTTCCACTCAGGAAATACATCTACAAATATTAATCTTGGAATACGCATAGTAGTGCCCATGACAGTATCAAGTTCGTGAAAATGAGTTTGACTTTGAGATTCCATCAGAAATTAAATCAAATTAATGTCAGAAGAGAGTTTACGGTTGATGTGATTACGAGCGTAAACTGTGTTTACGGTTAATGAATTTACGACCGTAAACTGGGTTTACGGTTGAAGTGTTTACGACCGTAAACTGTGTTTACGGTTTGGATGATTACGGTTTGGATGTTTACGGTTTAAGTGTTTACGGTTATTGAAGCTTACTTTACGGTTAATGAAGATTCACAGTTTACGGTTGATTAAGGTTCTTGAGTTTACAGCTGTAAACTGAGTTTACAGTCGGCAATAAACTCCCAGAAGTTCTTCAAAAACGCGATTTTGGAGTAGATTCAATCCCTTTAACCACGAAAACACTAAAACCAATCTCGAACAATAAAGAATGTCAGTCTAAAAAGTCGAAAACTCGATTGAATGAAGCTTTGACACCGGTTTTTGCTCTGATACCAATTGTAAGGTCCTGAAACGGATCTTTACCAATAATCAAGCAATCAAACAATCAGAATAAGAATAGAAGAAGAAGATTAATCAAGCTTGCACACGTTTATTGCAATAAAACGTCTGGTACAACTCGATACAGTAAACCGTAAACACTCTCGCATCAACAACTGGACAAAGACCTAAAACTCCTCTATATATACTTGAATTGGGCCGCAAACTGGATTTACGGCCGCAAATGGGTTTACGGCCGTAAACTCACTCTTGGGCCGTAAACAGCTAAACAGCACAAAAAACACACTAAATACTCATAATGAACTATTACAATGAAAGCCTAGACCAAACCATTAACTGGACCCTTCAGAGTGAAATTTTATAGAAGGTTCTTGTACTTTATACATTATACTTTTAATGTGATTATGGCCTATTGAATCCGTTCGGCTAACGGTCCTCCACCATAAAAAGAAGCGGTGGGTGAAAAGGAGACCAATTCAACGAACATTTTATAGGATGTTTTCTTATACATGTCTTATAGTATGGCTTCGTGAATGAGACGTACTAGAGATTTGACTGACTTTTAATGATACAAATAGTAATATACTATTATACATATGTATAGGATGTATTTTAAACACAATGTTTAAATTTAATTATCTGAATTAACAATTAATTAATTAATCTTTTAAACCAATTATGGATTTTATAATTATCTTTTAATTAAGCCATTAATTAAATATTATATCAAATTCATTAAGGGTAATTCCATTTAATTATCTTATAATTAAGTATTTCTTTCCTTATTTACTTCCTCAAAATTCAAGTTAGGGTTTCAAAATTATCTAGTATTATTTGGTTTTGATTTTATCAGAACAAATTAGATAATAACTAATAATTGAGCTACTAATCAAATTAGGCAAGCAAATTTGGATAAAAACGAAATTACGAAAGCCGCGTCGCACTTAAGCGTGCCACTTCCTGCGAATATTTTTTTAAGGTTTCATGTACTATGCACTATAAATTAAAAAGGCATGGCTCTGATATAACTATTGAGATTTTTAGGTTACAATTCAATTGTACATGCAGAATTTCACTTAACTCTTAAGGGTATATGCAACCTAAATTGGATCTATGTCTTTTCACTATTAATAACATACTTAAGAAACAAAACTATAAGACTCATTGTGTTTTCACTGATAAACGTATCCCCATCTTCCGTTATATGGAAACCATAAAACTCAGGTGCTGAGCTAACTTTATTGTATCGACGAAGAGGCAAAGAATTGTCAATGGGCTCAACAGGTTCCACCTCAAGTAAAGAGCTAGTGTCACTGAAGGTTCCTTCATTGGATGACTCTTGAATTTATTCAAGATCTAACACACTCACACTGTACTCTTTGTATATGATCTCTCTCTCTCGCGAAAGACTCCCATTTGAGCTATGAAGACCACGTTCTCACAAGGTATGTATAACAAGTATCCAAAAGACTTTTATGGATAGCCAATGAAAATACATATTTCGACTCTAGGTTCCAATTTATATTGGGTCTCGCACCTAATGAGTAACTCACAATCCCAGACCTTTATATGTGCGAGCGAGGGAGGTTTCCCTGTCCACATCTCATGAGGTGTTTTTGTCACAATTCAGAAATTTTTTTGATCAACAAAAGTCTAAACTCTAACCTAGTACAAGTGAAAACACATTGCAATCCTTGTTGCATTGTATCCTCTATAGCCTTAAGGACATGCTTATAAGCTAGTAAGTAAATGTAGATTGAAACCTATGTTGTGTTAGGCAAGTATAAATTAACATAAGTTAAAAGACTAAGGTGTAAACCATAAAATAACGAACCATATATGTGTTTTCGGTCCTAGGATTCTAGAACAAAGAGTTAACGGTCCAAACATCCAAGAACCAAGTAGTTTTCGGGCAAGGAATTAATTATCAAAGGAGTTTTCGGTTAGGTAATCAAGTAATATAGGGTTTTCGGTCAAGTATGACCGAAATCACCCTTTAAAGGACCGAAAACACAAGTTCAGCCCACATTAGAACCGAAAAAACATTTGACCAAGCCCATTAAGACCGAAATCTAATCCCTATATATATATATATATATATATATATATATATATATATATATATATATATATATATATATATATTCATCCGAAAACCAACCACATTTCTCATTTTGTGCACCAAAATCCCTCTCAATTTGCTCTCAATTATCATATGTAAACCCCATATATTCCTAAGAATTTTTCCCATATTTCCTTATTTTCACCAAGAACACCAAGAACGCCAAGAACAATCTTTAAATATTCAAGCTTCCACCAAGAACACCAAGAACACCAAGAAGACCCAAGAACACTTCAAAGAATTTTAACAATTGTTTTTGTAAGTATTCCTTACATAATTTAGTGTTGTCTAACACTTTAAATTATTAGTACCCTAATATAAATACAATATCGTTTATAAATATTATTAGGATACGATTATTTTCACGTATTCTAATCTGAGAATCATCGTTAGCACTTCGTGACTCAACTGAGCACACACATTCGAGGTGAGTTCATACCCCTATGTTTTCACTATTTTTCAATGTTTTTAGGGGGGGGGGGAATACAAGTAAAACACAAGAAATCTTGTGTTAACATTTAAATGATTTCAAATGATTTCGAACCATGCCAAGTTTTTTAAACTGATTCAAACTATTTTAAATTGTTTCAAACTACTTCAATTATTTTATACCTTTGTTTTTCCTAAATATATGAGTATAAAACTTGCTTAACAAAAATTTACACCCTTTTGTAACATGTCGAGCAAAAGGGTATCTTTTTTCAAATATTTTATTGTGTTATTCAAACTGTTAAATTCTAAGATTTTCTTTGTATACAGAACATACATGTAAACTATAATAGGTATAGTTTAGGTAACACTTACATTATTCTACTAAGTCAAGGATATCATACTAAAATAATTATTTAATTATTGTACACTATGAGTACGCTACTACAAGGTAATACATACATTTTCAAGTACAAGAGAACACTAGTACACTATACGTAAATTAGTTAATACAGGGTTGTGAGGCACTACTGCTTTGTATCCATTAGGGTACAGGTTAAAGACCTACAAATTACAACCAGACTCTCATGGAGGGGGAGCGTGAATTTGTGTATAGATCTATACGGGGACTGACATTCCCGCGCCCTGACTGTTAGCTACAGTTGGAACAGAAGTTCTGGGGTGACAAATATCATAACATTCTGACGCCCGAAGAACGCCGTGCAGGCCACTAGTCAGTTTAGCATGGTTATGAGAAAATCACAATAGTATCAACTAAAACGTTTAGTTTACGGGAAATACATAGCTTCAAAGGGTTTTATAAAAATAATAGAACTATACTACACTACTTATCTAGAACTGTGAACTTACATTTTAAAAAGGACCTTTAATGCTAGTTCTATGATTCCTTAGTTTATACGTTACAGTTATATATAAATAATATTCGATAGGCAGTAGGATGTGTGAAGTCTGCTATTCTATGACTCCTTAGTTTACTGCCTATTCCTTGTTTGGTTGTGGGCTTAGAGTAGAATCACACAGTCTACTACCTATTCGATTTTGGTTATATATGACTTGTATACACTAAGTAATCATAGGGGGAAACAGGTATAGGTCAAGTCTGTAACACCCGTATTTTCAACAACAATTAACCTATTATATTTACGAAGTCAGTTATAAAATTTAGATAAGTCATAAAATAGAATCTATTATGTTTTGATAATAGTTGATTATGTTTATTTTACAACGTTAACTATATACTATTAAAATTTGATAGCTCATAAAGTGATCCATTATATATTATAATGAATCATACATATTTTGAATAAAGTCAAATTGTGACAAAATTATACAAAAATACGACAATCTTGAAAATATAATTTTACCAAAAAAAAAAGATATAGCCTAATTAAGTTGTTACTACATCACATTAATAATAAGAAAGCTCATACACAAATTGTTACAAATATGTCGCACGTATTAATTGAAGGATACAATATTATTGAAAGTTTGACCAATGACATATAGTTGAGATTAAAATATAGATTATTAAAGAAAAACAACTAATGTAGGATAAATATCTAACGTACGTACACAGTTAGTTAAAATAAATCATTTAATATGTATATATTTAAACACATAAATTAAGTTAATTAATTATGAAATAACAAATGTGTACATAAAATGATTTATGCGTACGTATGCATGGTAGCTAGTTCTTTGGATAAGAAAAAATGAATGGATTAGTGGCATACAAACGTGTATGATTGTTGTCTTCTTAAAAAAAATAGTGATACGTGTTCAATAGATGTCATATGTAAATGTGCATGTTTATCTATAATGATACGTGTTAATTTGAGCATACGGCAATGTCAATATATAATTATATATTACCTTTGATTTTAGTATAAATAGACACCATTGCTAACATTATTAATCACATATATTCTTTCTTGGAGAAACTACGAGTAATCGAGGGGTATAAGCAATAATAAATCAAAATTGTTTAGGTAAGTTATCTCACTATACTATGTATTACAATATATATATCCATGTATGTTAGGATAGAGAGGTAGTAGAATAAAAGTATAGTCTTTATGTGCTTTATGTTATTATACTTGAGTTATTGAGTAGAGCCGAAAGTATATCTCTATGTGCTTATTGTTACTGTACTTGAACTAGTAGAATATTGCCGAAATGTTTAATCTCTATGTGTTTAAATGTTAATATATTTAAGTTATTACGGTTAAGTTAGGGGTTGACGGCGGAACGGCGACAGGTCGGGAGCCTATAGACCCGTGTGTTGACGATGAAATGGCAGGTAGGCCGTAAGTCTAAATACACATATTATTGGTGGATCGGCGAAAGGTCGTGAGCCAATTGGTGGATCGGCGAAAGGTCGTGAGCCATTATTTGTATGCATGTATATGTATTGCGATATATGGTATCCTGGGAAACTCACTAAGCCTTGGCTTAGAGTTGTTGAATAACTATTTTTCAGGTTTTTCTTCTAACCATGGAAAGGCTCCAGCGTGACTGTACTCGCATCGAAGAAATTAATAATGTTTTTAGACTTCCTTTAAAACTCTCTTTTATATTTACTAAATGTATGCCAATGATCTTTTAATAAAGATGGGCTTTTGGATTTGTGTTGTATATATTTAAAAAAAAATTAAAATTTTTTTGTTGAAAAATCGGGATGTAACAAGTTGGTATCAGAGCCCTGGTTTGAGAGAATTGGATGAACATTCGTGTGATTCCAGACTCAAACTGAGGATTTGAATATCTTAACAATTCTTTTTAAGAAAAAGAACTTTATTCAAATAAAAAAAATATGGTGCGTACAGTCAACCGGAGCTCAGAAAGGAAAGTGATTCCCAAAATAGTCATATTTGTTATGTCTGTTGATATATGAGATGGTAGAAATGCATGCTAGTATGTAGGCTAGGGATCTTTTCAGGAATTGCTAGTTAGAATTGTCTAATACTTAAGATGCCTTATAGCCTAAGGATTTGCTTGTTAATTGCTACATAGAACCTATATTAATATTAATTAGTTATGTTACAAATACGATAAGTTGCATGCTCCCAGAATTAAATAGTTTTAGATTGCCTGATTTGGCGCTATTGCGCTGCTCTTGTTTGAGTCCAACCATTGTAGTGCCTGGTCATTCAGTTGACAGACAATTTGATTTTAGAGGAATGCAATCGTATTTATCAAATAATTAGTTAGTATTAGTAGAACTTCTTCCTCAGGAAATAGTATGGTAAGATGGAAGTAATTCTAGAAAGAGACACTAGGAAATTTAATATTTGCTTGATAGGGCATATATTCATGCGGTAGGGCATCGATAAAGACACAAAATCCTACTGGAGTCTAACAAGTTCTTTTGTATGTGCTCGTTAGGACACATGCATATATCTTTAGTGGTCATCATGTGTAGTGTTGGAAAGTGACTTGGAAACTTCGGGACAATTTTTGGGAAAAGTATGAGTAGGTGTGAAAGGTAGTAGAGGCCTATACTACCAGAAGCACAGGACTCACACTTGGATCAAGAAAAATCGCAAAGTTACCAAGGCACTGGTAGATAGTGTAGCTAAAACTATAAAATTCCTTTACGTTGTCATTACCTGTTGTATGGTGATGTTTAGAAGAGTGAATCTAAGTTCGGGCCCAAGTAGGGCATAAAAGATTGAGTCCGAATAAAATAAATTTGCTTAAGAGAGTGGGTTCTGAGAACCTTGTTCGGAATAGTTCCAACTTTAGTCACGAGATTTAAGTAAGACATGATCACGATGATCGACAGAAGAAATTGCAGCCTTCGTTATTGGCGGCTAGAGTTGCTACTTGTTATGGTGTGGTTGTATGTCGACCTTTCATAACCTAAGGAAGAAGGATCTAGATTTTGACACGAGAAGAATAAGAGAGAAGGAAGGTGTCTTCCATATCAGGGTTTATCTCGTAGAGACAAGAATTCAACTCGTTATGAATCTTTTTGTAACAAAATGTTATTAGGGTATGATCGCTAAGTTTGTTACTGTAGCTAAGATAGATACCAAATCATAAGACGAGTTAGGAAGGAACGTGTGTGCTCATTGGAAGTTGAGTCTATGACTCAAAATTTGGGACTGGAGTTCCATCAGAGGGTAAAAGAACATGTGCAGGTTCAGGCACATCGATCGGAAAATAGGTTCAGAACAATAGATTCTCACTCAAGAGATTAGGGAAGGGGAGTTCATTGTAGAGAGTATAAAAGACAAATGTGAGTGTGCTCCGTACATTTGCATCCGAGTGTTTCAGAAAACAGTTGAGATGACCATTACGAGAGGGTTATTGGGAAGACGACAAGTCGATTGGTCCAGAAAATAGCAGGAGGGTATTAGATTCAGCAACCATCGTTTTATTAGTATTTTGACTAAGTTAGCCATATCTTCCTATACCTTTAGCTATATGTGTGAATCAGAACGTTTCTTGACGATCTTGTGCTTGGAAAAGCTTTGAACTGTTTTGGTCCGTGATACGGAGAGAGCACTTACGGTGAATACAAGTAGTAATACTATGATGGAAATATCAAATGTCATTGGATATGACAAACATGAGTTTCTTCAAAGTCAAAAGGAGATACAGATAGCAAAAGAAGAGCTAGTTTGGATCGGTGATGAGAAACAGTAGATAATGGGTCGAACCCAAGTGGGGAAGAATCGACCCCTGAAGCGAGAGTGCGATGGGAAGTTTGACTTTTGGTTTCAACGACAAAAGTCCAGGAGATTTGCGAGACGAATACGTGGAAATTATTCGTTTTAATTATTATGGTTAAAAGAAGAAGGTAGTCTTTTGCAAGAATACCCATAGGATTATATGTCTCAAGGAATGGTTAGATTTTCCTTTATAGCATTAGGTAGAATCCAGGAGTTACCAGATCCCCAAGTTCAGCTTAGATGACCAAGAAAAACCATATAGGTTCTCGCGTTCAAGGATATAGGATTTATCCCCGCAGCATAAGAGCCATTTGACTAGAAATTCATTAGGTCACATAGTTAACTATAAGGAGCGTCAAATACTTTTGTGTAGAAAAAGGATGGACCATTCAATACATATATCAGGCATAGAGAGTTTGAGTTAAGCCACAGTAAGCATCTAGTAAACCTACGTCAAGGATTGACTGTAGTAAAAGCAATGACAGAAGTGAGCGTGTTTTCTTTACGAATCACCATTTGAGGCTCGTATAAGTAAGACATGAGAAGCCTAGGAATATATCGTTTGAAAAGGGATGTGCCCATTAAAAGAGGTAGCAATACCTTCCAAAGTGAACTAATGTATCTACAGTATACCTAATAGGATTGTTGAATCGAGTCATTGATCCATACACGACCAGTTAATCTTGAGGTTATCGGTAGCAGTAAGGATAACTAAGGACACCTATAATGGATTAGTAAGGTTCAGATAAAGAAACGACTGCTTGTTAACGCCTGCATAAGCATTTTTGGTTGTTGGAGATTCAGTCATGGAGACGCCTCGCCAGTGCAGGTGTGATTGTAGTAGTAAAAATAAATAATCAAAATACAAGCAACAAGAGGCCCCAAGGATTTCCTCTGGGAGTTAGAATGGTAGTACGGTGGCAGGATATCATCAGAAACTTGTTTAATCTCTCCAAGTTCTCTTGGATGCAAAAATAAAGGACACCTAAGATCGAAAGAAGTTAAAGTAAGTTCCTAGGTGTCGCACCCCCAAACCAGAACGGCGGAAATGTTCGGGGGCGGAGGACTTTAAGTAAGTATCACAACACATGTAACATAGTAATCAAAGTACAAACAACCATTGCATTAATAAGTATAAGTTTTACATAAGCGTTTAAACATTACATATTCAAACACTGAAGTAGGTATAGGAGAAGACAAGAGTCGCGGTACGGTACTAGGTAGTCTTCTCAAAAGCTTCAGGAGTGTACCTGTCTACTGGATTCCTAAGAATACAAGTTATTTGGAAAGAGTAGATCAGCATTTAAGCTGGTGAGTTCATAAGTATTTTAGTTCTTTTAAGTATACCCTAAGTTCTTTGAATAAGTTCACTGGTTTCTCCAGGAAATCGTATATTTCCTGAGGTGCTAGATTGATAACCTCAATAGTTTCCCTCTGTAATTACTTAGTTTATACTGATTATACATAACACAATATCGAATGGAAAGTCAATTGGGTGCATCTGCCCTAAGCCCACAACCAAACACGGAACAGGAAGTAAGGCGGAAGTCACACATTTCACTGTCAATCGGATATTACTTATGTATAACTATGATGTAATAACTAAGGAATTATAGAATTAACCACTAAAGGTCTTTTATGTTATACTAGTTTACGGAGATTGAGTGACTAAGTTCCATCGGATAAGTGGTTTAATCCATAAACCGTTCTCTTTGTATTACTGTTTTGTATTTGTATTCCTTTATGAAGACTTGAAAATGAGAGTGTGCCTGGCTCCACCAGGTGTTAATGAAAACTGTATTAAACCATTGTATTTTTGTATTCTATAAACTGGTACTTTGAAGGTGTACTTTCGTTTATTTGTTTATACACTAACGTATTGTTAATACCTTTTTAATGAGTAGTTTTTATTATAACCATACTATGACGGATGGCCTGAAACAAACGCTTTGTGGGCGTTTAAACTGGTGATAACAATTGTCACTCATCGGCGTGTATGTCGGACTGTAGCTAGCAGCCTGAGTGCGGGGTTGTCAATCCCGATATAGATCTACACACACTTGTTTCGATCCCCGGCTGGAGATTCTGGTTATAATGTCAGGACTTTCCTATGTTGTCTAAAATGAATTAAACAACCTGAATATAGAGTCTCATAAAAAGCATATTAAACGTTATATGTATATTAGTTTTGAAAACCTAATCATTCTGAAATAATGATTGACAGTATATTCTTAGTTTTCCAAACATGTAGTTGATAAGTGTAAACCCTTGATTTGTTTTGAATCAAAACCCTAGTTTCTTGTAAAACAGTGTATTCTAGTATACTTAAATTATGAATTATTACCTTGTGTTTGCTAACTCGGGTACTTTGTATAGTACCTTTGCTAATGCAAACTCGGCAGAATGTATTATTACTTCGTGTTTGCTAACTCGGGTACTCTGTATAGTACCTTTGCTAATGCAAACTCGGCAGGATGTATTATTACCTCGTGTTTGCTAACTCGGGCACTCTGTATAGTACCTTTGCTAATGCAAACCCGGCATTACCACGTGTTTGCTAACCCTGGTACTCTGTATAGTACCTTTGTTAATGCAAACTAGGTATGATGTATCTTTACTTCTTTAATATGTTGTTCGTATATTAAAGGTATTATACATATCTTAGTATAGTTTAATGAATTTTTGGTAATTTCCTTGGGAAGTATACAGTCGTGAATCATACTTGTATATTTAGTTTGGAATCATAAATTATACCTATTATAATTTATATGTTCTATCTGATTAGCATGAATTCTCGTGGATTATCACCTTTGCTCAGCCTTATACAAAGGTAATGATACTAAAAGGAGTAATCTTTTAGACTCATATATGTATAATATATATATATATATATATATATATATATATACATATATATATATATATATATATATATATATATATATATATATATATATATATATATATATATATATATATAATTAAGAAGGAAACGACCTTCGGACAAATAACACAACCCTAATTCCACATCCAAACGAGGAAAAGGATATAGGATAATTCATTAGTCCTAAGCCATTCAAATCTTATTTATATATTTATACATATATAAACATGATTTTGGCATTTATACTTTGAAATAGCTTATAAAACATTTTTCAAAGAATTTTAACGGAGTTTTTACATGACTTTAAAGATTTAACATGGCTTCACGTTATTTTGAAAGTATTTGATAATTCTTAAAAGCATACGAAAACTTTCTGTGTGATTATTATCACACAGTTATTAACACAATTTAATATTGTGTTAAACTTGTATTCCCCCCTAAAAAGCATTTAAAAACCATTGAAAAGGTAAATTATAGGGGTATGAACTCACTTTGATAAGCGGTGATTCGGGCAGCGTTTCGTTTCCCGTAAAGAGTTTATTTAACGAGAAACCGGCTCAAACCGGGCAGAGTTTCGACAGGAGAGAGGATGACTTCTCGAGAATTACGGGGCTCCGGGGCTTGCTTCAGGCTTTAGACACGATACCGGGGGCTTAGGGGTTGTTTGTGAAGTTATGGAAGTGAGAGGAGTGAAAAAGGGCCAAAAATGGGGTGAAAAACCCTTCTTAGCCGAGGAGTCTCGCACCCTTTATATAGGGGTGCGAGGGTGCGGTCCGAAGGGGCAACTGGCGAAGCACAGATGACTCAGCAGCTACGTGGCAGCTTCTGCGAAGGCCACGTGCGAAGCTTCTGATAGATGGAGTCTTTGGATTGGCTAGACTGCGGTCCAATAGGAGAGTGCCACGATGCGAAGGGGGTGTCCGAGGGTGATGCGCAGGGTGTCTCCTGCGAAGGTGGCCGAGAGGGATTGGACCGCGGACTTGGTCGAATCAGCAAGTGTCACGCGAAGGTTCGGACCTATCAGCGGGTGACACGTGGAAGCCTCGCATGCGAGGTGACGTGTCCGAAGCTGACTCATGCGAAATTTCCCGGTTTTCAAGATTTTCTTGATTTTTGTGCCAAAAACTTGCGAAAATCACAATTTTCGCATACGAGCTTCGTTTTTGACGTTCTTTATATGTACGCGTAGGTAAAATCATACTCTACGAGTTTCGTTTAGACTTCATCGGCTGGTTTTGACTTTATTTTTAATATTATTATTTTAAACAGACCGGGACGGGAATCCGTTAAAAATTCATAACTTCTTCGTCCGACGTCCGTTTTTGTGTGTCTTTTTACCGTTGTGCTACTTTTGACGAGACCTTCGATTCTCGTTTAAGTTGCGTCGGCTAAATATCGATCGATTTATATTTCGAATTTTTAGCTGTCTACTGCTAAACCGAAATTTCGGAAAATAATAACTTCCTCATACGAAGTCGGATTTTTACGTTCTTTTTATGAACGTTCTCGGTTAAACATATTCTACAACTTCCATTTAGATAGTTAAGGCTAAAAATCCTTTTATCGAAAATTCGCTTTTTACACTGAACAGTGTTTTGTCGGTTTTACCGCGGATTTTCGATTGGTCATAACTTCTTCGTTATAACTCGGATTTCAGTGTTCTTTATGTTTTTGGAAACCTTGTTACAAACTCTACCACTTGGTTCATCCCAACTACGATTATTGATCAATTTATTTTTGACCAAAATTTGACTGGTGTCACACTAGGTACGTATGTTCAATTGAAGGTCATGGTCGAGTGTGACTACGTATGCGTCTAGTGATACATCAGTGTTATTTTAGACTTCAGGGTATACTACGTGTTTGGTTTAGTCATTCCTTTTATTGATGATTAAGTAAGATATTATTAAACTATAATCGAATCTATAAAATGCGTAGGTTGATATAGGGAACCGATTAAACTTTAACATCCGTGTTGCATAAGTTAAGGGTATCAAATCGGTTGTACCCTCAAGAGGCTAAGTAACAAAGGCATGTTGTGATTTATAGACATCAAAAGGGATGATGGTCGGGTTCTTTCATAATGTTTGCGAGTCTACAAGCCACCGAGGTGTTGATCGTGAGTCTTTAGACCCGATGGGCGATGATAACAACAACGATCTAGTATCGTAGTCCTAGTAGTTGGATAGTGTACCGAATTATCCTGAATGCGTGTGTATGCAATCGATCGAATGTCAGTATGTAACGCCCGTAGATCCGGGCAAGTCAATTTAGAGATAATAGGGGTCGAAAACGACTTTTCGACAAAAGATTATTTAGAATAAATAATCTTAACCAAGTTGTAGAAAATGTCTCAAGGGTTCCGTATATATAAAGAACACAGAAATCCGAGTTATAACGAAGAAGTTATGGCCCGTCGAAATTTTTCGGCAAAACCGGCGCGACACCGGGAGACGTGAATAGTGAATTTACGATAGAGCGACTATTAGCCTTAGTGATCTAAACGAAAGTCGTAGAATACATTATACCGAGAGCGTGCAAAAAAAGAACGCCCAAATATAACTTCGTATGAGGAAGTTATAATTTTTCAAAGATTTGGCATAGCAGTGCACAACCTGGAATTCGAATTTTAGATCGAACAGTTTTTGGCCAACGCGACCTAAATGAGAATTGAAGATCTCAGTAATAGGAACTCAACGACAAAAAGACAGACAAAAACGGAGTCCGTATGTAAAAGTTATGAATTTTACGCGGACATTTAATAGTGTAATCACCTCCTACTGTTAAATTTAAGATCGGTCGAGAATTAGCCGACGGAGTAAAAAGGAAAGTTGTAGATTTTATTTTTACCTACGCGTGGACATAAATAACGTCAAAAACGGAGCTCTTATGCGAAAGTTATGGACGAAGCTTAGTCTCTACTTTTCGAGCGCGACGAATTCGATAAAGTTTTGTAAATACGAGATAGAATGAGAATTAGCCAACGAGGTCTAAATGAAAGTTGTAGTACTCGTAAATACCAACGCTTGGATATAAATAACTTCGGAAACGGAGCTCGTATGCAAAAGATATGGACGAAGCTTAGTCGCTACTCTTCGTGCGCGATAAATACAATACAATTTTTGTAAATCTGAGATAGAAGGAGAATTAGCCGACGGGGTCAAAATGAAAGTTGTAGTACTCGTAAATACCAACGTGTGGATATAAAGACCGTAGAAAACGGATCTCGTACGCGGAAGATACGGACGAAACTTAGGGGCTACATTACTATAAAATCCCTATAAATAAAGGGTGAAATGTTCCTATTTTCTTCACACCATAAGCCTTTCTTTCTCTCTCTAACTTCTCTCTAGCCTCCCTAAACCCCTCCCAAGTCTAGGGAACCTCCCTAGCACGAGAAGAAAGCCACGGAGCGCCCGACGGCTCCGAGATGAAAACCTTTCGGCTCGGAAACGCTGCTCCAGCGAAGCCCGTTTTTAATAAAAACCCGTTGTAAGTGAGCTACGCCTATACTATATTTAATATAGCTTTTATTTAAATAGTAATGGTATTAGGACCTTATAATAATTATTTGGGCTATTATTATGGGTTATATAAGTGTCGTTATAATATCTTTTTAACCACTCGCGGTACTGGGAATCTGGTTTGGAGGGCCGCTTGGGTTGCTGGATTCAGAAGTGTTATATGCCAAAATGATCATGCCCTCCGGTGTTCCATGTCTGGCCCATGTCAGTACATAGTGGGTGAAGAGTATTGTTTAATGCTTATATAATAGTAATGATAACTAGACTATTAATTAGTCTCGGTGAATATTAGACTAAACTCTAGTGGTAATGATACTAGGTTTTGTCAAAGGAAAATTGTTTTAAGAGTAACGAAGCGCTGTCCGAATACCGAGTCACCACCTTATCATGTGAGTGCATAGTTACTTTCATCTTACACATAGATATTAAGTACTTTATATAAATTACATGCTATGTGTGCATATTATATGTATACTTGCTATCTATGATGGATGAACGATTTTATACATGTTTTAAATGATTTAAACTGTATATGTAATTTATATCTACAAAATATGTTGGGTAAAACGTGGGTAGACGAATTATGAGTTGGATGATGAGTTGAGAGGTGATATAGACCATGAGGTAAGGGTGAGAGGTGGACGATGTGAGAAGCCTTTTTCGCAAATGATGTCCCCGTCATCTAGCAGAGTATGGATGACAACCACAGACTATTCTAGACAGTCTAGTGGAACACTAGCAGGCTCGCAACCTGTAGGTGTTGTGAACGATGTGTTCACCCGGTGTACTCTAAACCCTGGCGATCATGCAGACTTGGTGCCTAAACCTTGGCGATCATGCAGACTTGGTGCCAAAACCCTGGCGACTATGCGGACTTAGTACCTGTTGTATAAACCCTGGCGACTATGCAGACTTAGTTCCTAAACCCCCAGTGACGATGGACTTCGTGCCGATTCCTTAGGATGATCCTTAGGGATGAATGAACGAGGAATAGTTGATTCTTAGGGTAGATCCTTAAGAGTAAAGAAGATAATGGGGATGGGTAATTGGGTTGATTGTTTGATGTTTAAACATAATAATTATATTATTGTGGGTTGAAAACCCTTTGTACTCACCAGGTTTCCCAACCTGACCCACTCCAGCTTATTTCTATCACAGGTGTCGATAGGAAGTTACATTACACTGAGAGATTTAAAAGAGATGTAGATTACTAGTGTAAATGAATGTAAGTTGTGTTTATGCTTATGTTTCTATATTGACGGTGACATCCCAAATGTTTTAAAAATGAATAAAAATACATTTCTTCGGAAATGATTTGATAACGTATTTCTCATGTTTTACTGGGAACAAATTCCGCAACATTTTTATTAAAAGAAGTACTCTAATTTTTATAAAGCATTAACAAAATCGGTCCTCTCTGGCCATTAAAATGGGGATGTCACAGTTGGTATCAGAGCATTAGTTTAAGCGAACTAGGAATAAGGATTTATTTCTAGACTTAAACTTAGAATGCTAAGCGATGATCGTGAGGAGTGTGTCTAATATAATTTAGGTAATACACCTGAATAGACACAAGCACTAGCTAATTTAGGGAAAATGCCTAACATGTTTTTATGTGCTAAATGATTTATGATGCTTTATGATGCTATCGTCTGATCGGATCTATGGTCTGTTGCCGACCGGATCTGGAAATTTTATGTGCTCAGATTTCTAAATGTTTAATTACAGTATTAGAACTGGCATGTAACTTTTTGAGGTAATAAGGAGGAATACGCGTCTAAATCTTCCTCTATCTATATTCTCGTCTCGATACACCAAACGACTGCCTTGGTGTGCAGAACATCATGGTGAAGACTCATAGTGAATTGAGTAAATGGTGGAAATGAGAAGGCTTACGATACTGATTGGAAGATATCGTAAGAGTGATATATTGCCTTTAGAATACATCTAAATAGGTAATACGTCTGGTACGGGAGAAGTACACTTTCAATTGGCGGAAAAAAAAGAATTTTTGGAATAATCCATGAAGTTATCCCATCGTCTGACATTTCCATCACCAACCGAGTTGAACTAGAATTGATGATTGAAGATACGCATGGAAGAAGTCCTAGTAGAGTCTAGGGAAAATTTTAGGATTGATTGGACACATTTTTATGTGTTAAAATTGTTTTTGTGATAGTAACTTGGAAAGCTGCGAGACAATACTTGGGACGAGTATGAGTAGGTGTGAATGGTAGTAGAGGCCTATACTACTGGAAGCACAGGACTCACACTTGGATCAGGGAAAGTCACAAGGTTACCAAGAATCTAGTAATTGATACCATTTTTTTCAAGTATGTTGTTACCATCGTTTCAGTAATGACTAAGAAGATTGTTGTTATTCCGACCCTAGTGGTCATATCGAATTGAGTCCGACTAAGACGAGTATGTTACATGGTTCAGAGAAACAAGTCTGATGTAGCATCTGACTTAAGCTAGAAGATTGAAGTGAAGGACAATCAAAGCGATCAGTAGAGGTATCGTGATAGTTGCTTGTAGCTAGAAATGCTACCATTTAAGATATGATTAGAACATGAAGGAAGGTATAGTCTGTTTTGGAATTTGACTCTAAAAGACCTGAGTCCAAGCAATGCATCATACGATGAGAGGTCATTAGAACATGACCCATCAGTCTATTATAATAATCGAAGGAAGAAACTTATCTCAAGTTTGTTAAAGAAGGAGTCTCCAATAAAGATCGATATCGTGACATGAAGAACATAATTGAAAGTCTAACATGAGATAGAGAGCGGGTCCAAGATCGGGCACCGCCTACAGTTAGGAACTCTTAGAGTTAGATACTCGTTCGAAGAAACATCAACGTTACGGTGATTAATTTGGATGAAGAGATAACGTATGGAGTCATCATGTGAGCCCTGATTCGTTGATGATTCTGGGACGTAATCATCCTAAGGGGGAGATAATTGTAACGCCCGTAGATCCGGACTTGTCAATTTAGAGATAATAGGGGTCGAAAACGACTTTTCGAGAAAATATTGTTTAGAATAAATAATCTTAACCAAGTTATAGAATATGTCTCAAGGGTTCCATACATATAAAGAACGCCGAAATCCGAGTTATAACGAAGAAGTTATGGCCCGTCGAAGTTTTTCGGCAAAACCGGCGCGGCACCGGGAGACGTAAATAGTGAATTTACGATAGAGCGACTTTTAGCCTTAGTGATCTAAACGAAAGTCGTAGAATACGTTAAACCGAGAGCGTGCATAAAAATAACGCCCAAATCTGACTTTGTATGAGGAAGTTATAATTTTTCTAAGATTTGGCATAGCAGTGCACAACCCGGAATTCGAATTTTAGATCGAGCGGTTTTTTGCCAACGCGACCTAAATGAGAATTGAAGATCTCATTAGTAGGAACTCAACGACAAAAAGACAGACGAAAACGGAGTCCGTATGTAAAAGTTATGAATTTTACGCGGACATTTAACACTGTAATCACCTCATACTATTAAATTTAAGATCGGTCGAGAATTACCCGACGGAGTAAAAACGAAAGTTGTAGATTTTATTTTTACCTACGCGTGGATATAAATAACGTCAATAATAGAGCTCTTATGCGAAAGTTATGGACGAAGCTTAGTCTCTACTTTTCGAGCGCGGCGAATTCGATACAGTTTTGTAAATACGAGCTAGAATGAGAATTAGCCAACGGGGTCTAAATGAAAGTTGTAGTACTCGTAAATACCAACGCTTGGATATAAGTAACTTTGGAAACGGAGCTCGTATGCGAAAGGTATGGATGAAGCTTAGTCGCTACTCTTCGTGTGCGATAAATACGATACAGTTTTTGTAAATCTGAGATAGAAGGAGAATTAGCCGACGGGGTCTAAATGAAAGTTGTAGTACTCGTAAATACCAACGTGTGGATATTAAGAACGTGGAAAACGGAGCTCGTACGCGGAAGATACGGACGAAACTTAGGGGCTACTTTACTATAAAATCCCTATAAATAAAGGGTGAACTCTTCATATTTTCTTCACACCATAAGCCTTTCTTTCTCTCTCTAACTTCTCTCTAGCCTCCCTAAACCCCTCCCAAGTCTAGGGAACCTCCCTAGCACGAGAACGAAGCCACGGAGCGCCCGACGGCTCCGAGAAGAAAACCTTTCGGCTCGGAAACGCTGCTCCAGCGAAGCGCGGTTTTTAATAAAAACCCGCTGTAAGTGAGCTACGCCTATACTATATTTAATATAGCTTTTATTTAAATATAGTAATGTTATTAGGACCTTATAATAATTATTTGGGCTATTATTATGGGTTATATAAGTGTCGTTATAATATCTTTTTAACCACTCGCAGTATGGGGAATCTGGTTTGGAGGCCCGCTTGGATTGCTGGATTCAGAAGTGCTATATGCCAAAATGATCCTGCCCTCCGATGTTCCATGTCTGGCCCCTGTCTGTACATAGTGGGTGAAGAGTATTGTTTAACGCTTATATAATAGTAATAATAGCTAGACTATTAATTAGTCTCGGTGAATATTAGACTAAACTCTAGTGGTAATGATACTAGGTTTTGTCAAAGGAAAATTGTTTTAAGAGTAACGAAGCACTGTCCGAGTACTGAGTCACCACCTTATCAGGTGAGTGCATAGTTACTTTCATCTTACACATAGATATGAAGTATTTTATATAAATTACGTTCTATGTGTGCATATTATCTGTATACTTTCTATCTATGATGGATGAATGATTTTATATATATTTTAAATGATTTAAACTGTATATGTATTTTATATCTATAAAATATGTTGGGTAAAACGTAGGCAGATGAAGTATGAGTTGGATGATGAGTTGAGAGGTGATATAGACCATGAGGTAAGGGTGAGAGGTGGACGATGTGAGAAGCCTTTTTCCCAAATGATGTCCCCGTCATCTAGCAGAGTATGGATGACAACCACAGACTATTCTAGACAGTCCAGTGGAACACTAGCAGGCTTGCAACCTGTAGGTGTTGTGAACGATGTGTTCACCCGGTGTACTCTAAACCCTGGCGATCATACAGACTTGGTGCCTAAACCTTGGCGATCATGCAGACTTGGTGCCAAAACCCTAGCGACTATGCGAACTTAGTGCATGTTGTATAAACCCTGGCGACTATGCAGACTTAGTGCCTAACCCCTGGCGACTATGCGGACTTAGTGCCTGTTGTATAAACCCTGGCGACTATGCAGACTTAGTGCCTAAACCCCCGGTGATGATGGACTTCGTGTCGATTCCTTAGGATGATCCTTAGGAATGAATGAACGAGGAATAGTTGATTCTTAGGGTAGATCCTTAAGAGTAAAGAAGATAATGGGAATGGGTAATTGGGTTGTTTGTTTGATGTTTAAACATAATAATTATATTATTGTGGGTTGAAAACCCTATGTACTCACCAGGTTTCCCAACCTGACCCACTCCAGCGTATTTTTATCACAGGTGTCGATAGGAAGTTACATTACACTGAGAGATTTAAAAGAGATGTAGATCACTAGTGTAAATGAATGTAAGTTCTGTTTATGCTTATGTTTCTGTATTGACGATGACATCCCAAATGTTTTAAAAGTGAATAAAAATACATTTCTTCGTAAATGCTTTGATAACGTATTTCTCATGTTTTCCTGGGAACAAATTCTGCAACATTTTTATTAAAAGAAGTACTCTGTTTTTTATACAATATAAACAAAATCGGTCTTTTCTGGCCATAAAAATGGGGATGTCACAGTTGGTATCAGAGCATTAGTTTAAGCGAACTAGGAATAAGGATATATTTCTAGACTTAAACTTAGAATACTAAGCGATGATCGTGAAGAGTGTGTCTAATATAATTTAGGTAATACACCTGAATAGACACAAGCACTAGCTAATTTAGGGAAAATGCCTAACATGTTTTTATGTGCTAAATGATTTATGATGCTTTATGATGCTATCATCTGATCGGATCTATGGTCTATTGCCAACCGGATCTGGAAATTTTATGTGCTCAGATTTCTAAACCTTTAATTACGGTATTAGAACTGGCATGTAACTTTTCGAGGTAATAAGGAGGAATACGCGTCTAAATCTTCCTCTATCTATATTCTCGTCTCGATACACCAAACGACTGCCTTGGTGTGTAGAACATCATGGTGAAGACTCATAGTGAATTGAGTAAATGCAGGAAATGAGAAGGCTTACGATACTGATTGGAAGATATCTGTCACACCCCCAGCCATCGGCGGAAACACCGGGTAGTGTAACGTTATTCTTCGTATCACAGTTATATAACATACATTGAACAGTACTAAAGAAAATACATACCTTTATTGATAACTGAAAGTTACATAACTGTTTTTCTAGAACCTATTACATAATATCCGACTATGACATACTTCTTAATGAACAGAAAGGTAATAGTAAAACTTCTTTTGTTCGAATACATACCAGCTTTTCAAGTTCCTGAAAACACATGCATTTTAAAATACGTCAACATAAAGTTGGTGAGTCCATAGGTTTTGACTCCATAAAATAATACATTTTCCACATTTAAAAGTATAGTTTTTGAAAGTATCATTTTGACTCTCCAACATTTAGTATGTATATTAGGTATAATAGTTTACTTATCAATTAAGTGTTATACCTAAACATTCCTAATCCTAAGGTATAAGTAGGGGAAACTTATACTTAACATTAATACTTGTATACGACAAAGTATAATGTTTCTAACAATTTTCTACCATGAGCCTGTAACCGCTGCTATGACATAATACCTCTGATAGAACACACTCATGATTTACCATGAGAAACAAACACACTCATGATTTACCATGAGAAACAACACCGTACGCTTCATCGACGCCGGAACAATAACAAATAAAAGGATAGTTCATCACTTGCTTTTGGTAGACTATAGCTAACAGTCACAAGTGGGGTGGTCAACCCATATACTAATTATACACGACTTCCTCGCTCACACGGGATTAACGGTTACAGTTCAGAGGATTTCCACTAAGATCCCCAATCTTAGTTGATGAATACAATTACTCATGTAGACTTTGACGGCTTCCTATAGCTCTAACAACAAAAGTATCTTTATGTCTAAAACCCTAAGTTACTAGACTATGTTTTTAAACATTACTCCCAACTTCATAATATTTAGGCAGTATAACAGCTATATCTTGAAGTAAAACCAGGTTTTATCTTGACCTAAAACCAATAATAACAACATATAACGTTCCTAGTTTTATCTTGACATAAAACTATCAATAACAATACCAAGTTTTATCTTAACATAAAACTAACAATAACAACGTATAACATATCCAATTTTATCTTGACATAAAACTATTAATAGCAACATACTTTATAACTTAACATATAAATCTTCCGAATATAACTTCGGAACTATATCGCACACAACATATATATAGAATCTTAAGTATAACTCAAGATCTACATTAGTAAATTAACATACTGATAAGTTGATAATAGTTGTATATATTCAAAATATTATATTTAGAACAACTATACCCCGACTATTATAGCTATATACTATCATATAGACATAATAATTACATATATATAATATCTAGCATGCGTTTCCCCCCAAAATATTAGAAAGTGGGGCCATGAAACTCACCCTAGTAGCGTGATTTTATGTTATCTAAGCAAAAACGGTCAGCGTACGAGGTCGTCGGGGCTCGGGATGCAAGAGGGCCTCAGCAAAGGAGAGAAAGGGAAGAAGTTTAGGTGTAAGAATGGCTGAAGTCGGACCTGATATTTATAGTAATGATTTTAGAACCTCACGTCGTGAGTTTTATAAGGCTCACGTCGTGAGTCCTGCATGTTCATCCCGTAGACTTGCCATTTGCGTCCCTAGCTTCGGAAGGTGGCCATGTGACTCCTCACGTCGTGAAAAACTCCGTGTTCACGTCGTGAGTTTGGATCTTATCCCCTCGCAGCCTCGTCACACCTTCTAGATCCGAAATGTGGCGGTTTGAGCCCTCACGTCGTGAGTTTTTATGCTCACGTCGTGAGTTCAGTCAAATTAGGGTTTCTGACAGCGATATCTTCGGAAGGCCATAACTTTTGCATACGAACTCCATTTTTGAAGTTCTTTATATCCACGCGTAGGTATTTACGAGTACTACAACTCTCTTTTAGACTTAAATAGCTAATTCTAAGTCTATTTTAAATTCCTCTTATTATAGAGATTTATAGTGTTCGGTTTATCATAACTTCTTCATGCGAAGTCAGATTCAAACATTCTCTATATTTTTGGAATCGTATGGACATATACTTTGAGTTGTATCATAAAGAAGGTTCATATTTGTATTAGAATTTATCATGAACGACATAACACTCTTACCACATTACTAGTTTAACATAATCACATTACATGATTGGCATAATCACATGTGATTGTCTATTGACCTATTTTGACTAGTGTTACATTCTCCCCCCGTTAGAATAATTTTGTCCTGAAATTTATCTTATGGATGGGGTTTCGTTAAACAGTTGGGGGTATTTTTCTTTCATCTGATCTTCACGTTCCCAAGTAAATTCAGGTCCTCGCAAAGAGTTCCATCGAACTTTCACTATGGGAATACGACTTTGCTTTAATCGTTTGACTTCTCGATCCATAATCTCAACAGGTTCTTCTACAAAGTTGAGTTTCATATTGACTTGTATCTCTTCGAGAGGTATAACAAGAGTTTCATCGGATAGACATCTTTTGAGGTTTGATATGTGAAAAACATCGTGCACATTTCTTAGTTCTTGAGGCAACTTGAGTTGGTATGCGACAGAACCAATTCTTGCCAGAATTTCAAAAGGTCCTATATATCGTGGGTTTAGTTTGCCTCGTTTCCCGAATCGAATTACAACTTTCCAAGGAGAGACTTTCAACATTACTTTATCTCCAACTTGGAATTCTAAAGGCTTACGTCTTACGTCAGCATAGCTCTTTTGACGATCACGTGCAGCCTTTAATCGATCCTTAATTTACACGATCTTTTCAGTTGTCTCGTGGATTATTTCTGGTCCAGTACGTAAGGTATCGCCTGTACGTTCTCTGGCCATCTGCGTATCTCCAACTTCTACCCAACACACTGGGGAACGACATTTTCGTCCATAAAGAGCCTCAAATGGTGCAGCCTTGATGCTGGTGTGATGACTATTGTTGTAGGAAAACTCAATTAACGGTAAATGAGTATCCCACACATTTCCAAAATCTATTACACAGGCTCGGAGCATATCTTCTAAAGTCTGAATGGTTCTCTCACTCTGACCATCAGTCTGTAGATGGTAAGCGGTACTCATGTCTAGACGTGTTCCTAAGGATTTTTGTGGAGATTGCCAAAATCGTGAAGTGAATCTACTATCTCGGTCAGAAATAATAGAATTTGGAACTCCATGCAATCTGACAATTTCCTTAAGATAAACTCTAGTCAGCTTCTCTATCTTGTCGTTCTCCTTAATTGGTAAGAAATGGGCGGACTTAGTCAACCTATCGACTATCACCCAAATAGTGTCGGACCCACTAGGAGTTTTAGGTAACTTAGTGATGAAGTCCATTGATATCTGCTCCCATTTCCATTCAGGTATTTCTGGTTGTTGAAGTAAACCTGAAGGCTTTTGATGTTCTGCCTTTACTCTAGAACAAGTCAAACATTTGCTCACATAAGTAGCAATTTCAGCCTTCATTTTTGGCCACCAATAATGTACTTTTAAATCTAAGTACATTTTGTCAGAAACTGGATGCACGGAATATCTGGACTTGTGGGCTTCTTCTAAGACCAAGTTCCTGACTCCACGGAACCTAGGCGTCCAAACTCGGTTCATAAAGTATTGTATTCCGTCATCTTTTCGTATAAGTTGCTTTTCCATTCCTCGCAAAGCTTCGTTCTTAATGTTTGCTTCTTTTAGAGCCTCAAGCTGAGCTTCTCTAATTTGTGCTGTAAAGTTAGAATGGATAGTTATAGTTAATGCTCGTACTCGTCGGGGTTTAATATATTCTTTCCGGCTCAAGGCATCTGCTACCACGTTTTCCTTTCCGGGATGATAACGAATCTCACATTCGTAATCATTCAACAATTCAACCCATCTTCTTTGTCTCATATTAAGATCTTTTTGGTCGAAGATGTGTTGGAGACTCTTGTGGTCGGTAAAAATAGTACACTTAGTACCGTATAAGTAATGTCTCCAAATTTTTAGTGCAAAAATTACAGCTCCAATTCAAGATCATGGGTAGTGTAATTATTCTCATGCATCTTAAGTTGTCGTGATGCATAGGCGATAACTTTTCCTCTTTGCATCAACACACATCCCAATCCTTGATTTGACGTGTCGCAGTATACAACGAAATCTTCTGTTTTTGAAAAGCAGCTTCTTGTTTGTCTTCCCAGTTGAACTTCGTATTCTTCTGGGTTAGTGCTGTAAGTGGCTTGGCTATTTTGGAGAAATTCTCTATGAATCTACGGTAATAACCAGCAAGTCCTAGGAATTGACGCACCTCTGTTGGCGTCTTTGGTGCTTCCCAATTCCTGATTGCTTCAACTTTGGATGGGTCAACATGAATTACTTCGTTGCTAACTACATGACCTAAAAATTGTACTTCTCTAATCCAAAACTCACATTTGGAGAATTTAGCGTACAACTTTTCTTTTCTTAGTAGTTCCAAGATTATTTGCAGGTGTTGACCATGTTCTTCCTTGGTTCGTGAATATATCAATATATCATCGATAAATACGATCACGAATTTATCCAAGTATGGTTTGCAAACACGATTCATGAGATCCATAAACACTGCTGGGGCATTGGTTAATCCAAAAGACATAACTAAGAAATCATAATGACCATAACGTGTTCTAAATGCTGTTTTTGGAATGTCGTCTTCTTGTACTCTGAGTTGATGGTATCCTGATCTAAGATCTATCTTTGAGTAGTAGCTGGATCCTTGCAGTTGATCGAATAAATCATCAATTATCGGAAGTGGATAACGATTCTTGATCGTTAGCTTGTTTAGCTCCCGATAATCAATACACATTCGAAAGGATCCGTCCTTCTTCTTGACAAACAAGATTGGTGCTCCCCAAGGTGAAAAACTTGGTCGGATAAAGCCTTTGTCAAGAAGTTCTTGTAGTTGGCTAGACAATTCTTGCATTTCAGATGGAGCCAACCGATAAGGAGATTTCGCTACTGGGGTTGCTCCTGGAGTTAAGTCGATTCGAAACTCGACTTGTCGGACGGGAGGTATTCCAGGTAGATCTTTAGGAAACACGTCAGGGAAATCACATACTTGAGGTATGTCCTTGATTTCTTTTGTCTTTCTCTTCCTATCTACAATGTGGGCTAAGAATGCGCTATATTTCTTATGTAGATATTTCTGGGTCTTAGTACAAGAGATGACTTTGAGGTTCTTCCCAAATTTATCACCATAGATAATCAGGGCTTCGCCGTTTGGTAAGGGTAGTCGTATGGCTTTCTCATGACATAGAATTTCGGCGCGGTGTGAAGATAACCAATCCATGCCAATTATGACATCAAAACTACCGATAGGCATTGGCATGAGGTTGACATGAAAAAGGTAGTTATTAAGAGTTAATAGACAGTTTTCTAGGATTTCATGTGTTTTCTCAGTTTGACCGTTAACGATTTCTACTTCATAGATTTCTTTTAATCTGCTAGACTTATGACTTAACAAATTTCTAAATGTTGGAGTTATAAAACTTCGATCTGCTCCAGAGTCGAAGAGTATAGAAGCATATAAATTATCTATAAGAAACGTACCAGATACGACCGAAGGGTCCTGGATAGCCTCTCTGCTTCCAATCACAAACGCCCTGCCACGTCCTATGCCTCCCTGACTCCTTAACTTTGGACATTCTTTCTTGATATGTCCAACCTCCCCACACTCGTAGCATTTTCTTCCTTCACCACGGCCTGTCCCATTATTGGTTTGTTGATCGACTGTTGCAGGTGTTGTGCTCCTGCAGTAACTAGCAGTATGCCCCTTTTTCTTGCACTTCATGCAGACAAAACAGTCACCTGGATGATGACGGTTGCACTGATTGCACCATGAAGATTTTGGTTGTGTAGGTACTGCTGTTGTGGCTGCATAATTGGTTACCACTTCTTGTCTTTTCTCAGATGATTGTTTGGGATTCTTCCTATTAAACTTGCGCTTGTTTGTTCTAGATTTGGGAGACTCGGCCTTTGAGACCACTTCTGTTCCTTGGATCTCTGTGAGGGTTAGCTGATGAGCTATCCTCTTGGTGCTGTCATAAGTAGTAGGCTTTGATACGATCACCATGCCTTTAATTTGCGATGCTAAACCCTAGATATATCGCTCAATCTTTTTATATTCAGGGGTTACAAGTGCTGGACACATTACAGCAAGATCATTAAATCTAGCGGTATAAGCTTTTATCTCTGAACCCTTCATGGTTAGGGTCCACAGTTCTTGTTCCAGTTTATGTATCTCCTCCCTAGGACAATACTCCTCTACTAGCATCATTTTTATCTCCTCCCATTTCATGGAATTTGCAGTATCAATTTCCATGGTATTCACATGGTTGTTCCACCAGGTGAGTGCTGCATCAGCGAAAGTACATGCTGCAAATCGTACTTTACAATCATCTGGACAGAAGCTTATTTGAAAGACGGACTCTGTCTTTTCTATCCACCTCGTCAAATTAACTACCCCTTCATTTCCATGAAAGCTTTTTGGACTGCAATTCATAAAATCTTTGTAGGTACATGTTCTAGTGGTCCCTACATGGCCTTCATTTCTAACTCCATCTCTTGTGACATTAGATAGAGCCGCAGCAATTCTTTGAGCTATGATTTCTTCAAGTTGTACTGTACTTATTGAGGGGTTTATTTCTGGTGGTGGTTGCGGTTGTTGTTGTTGTGGTGCTGATGGTCGGTTAGGGTTTAGCCGATTACTCCTTCTAGGCATTTTGTTTTAGTTCCTATTATAAATAATAAGAATTTTATGAGTTTTGTTAATCATTTAATACACGAGTACTAAATACTCCAGTTATTATTCATAGTGTAAAACGTAATAGACAACACAATGATTATTGTAACATATGCTTCATATTATTACCAGTGGTTACATCAGTTTATTTAGGTTATAAGAGAAAAGTTTCTATAAACATTTCAAAATTTTCAAGGTTTTCTACATCCTTGCTATAAACTTTCCTCTTTTCGCCTTAACTAGTCTGATTTTCTCTATTTACATAACCACTAGTTGGAGCTTATCTACCAGAAACCTAAGTGATGACCCAGCACGTCAGTGACATTAACCACTTGCTCTTCAAGTGCTTGAGTTCTCTGCTCAAGACTTCCCGTGCGTTCTTCATTTCTTGAGGTTTGATTGTAGAGCTCTAACTCTGCAATCCTGGCATCGTGAGTAATCATTATAAGCAAAATTTATACGATGATGGACATCCATCACCGATTCCTGATCTCGTGTCCTTTGCCCTTCTAGCCTTCGTACTCTTCCAGAGAGATGAGTAGCCCTCCCTTCGACAATTTCCATTTTGTCTTCAATTTTGACACTTTTCTCAAACAATTGAGATAAAGTGTTATCTTCAGAAGAATGTGGGATATATGGTCGAGATGATTGACCAGTCTCATACATCTTGGCAGCTCTTTCTTCCGCCACCCACCTATCAACGGTTTGTGCGATCCGTGCAGGTTCATCTTGAACTCTATGACTTCCTGAAGATGTCGCCTTCTGACTCTTCTTAATCTTTTGCCATATCGGTATGGATTTACGTGTCGTGCGTTTCATTTTTACTCCTCCTGGAACTTTACGGTAAAGAGTGTTCAGTGGTGGTAAAGATGATGCCACCGACACTGTCTCCTCCATGGATTCACTTCCTTCCATTGGTTCACTCTCTTCCCATTCGTTGGAGGGTAAAGGTGCTCCATCGTCAGAAGGTATTGGATGAAAGGTGGTTGGATTTATAGGGTAGTAAGGATCGCCTACCATCATGGGGAATGAAACTTCCTCTTCTTCATCTGTGTCCTCGATGATTATCCATTCTCTTGAATGTGCCATGCCGAATTCCTATACATTTTGGATCACCAAAAAGTTTTAGTCTATCAAATATTACTCCCAAATTAAATAGTTCATATGATCGGATTATAATAAAATGTAGTTGCGCACCTACACCTAGTTGTGATAGGATATATGCACATATAAACTTTAGTTGGAATATTTGATCTAAATCCTTGAGATCAAAAACATTCTGGGTATTAAGGTGTATTCTCATCGCGGGTCTGAGTCTTTACATATGACTCTATATTGTTATTTATTGTATTCATGCTTTAATTATTGTTTGTTACTTCAGGTCTATCTGATAAGGCTCCGGCCAGTCAGGACAGTCGAAAGGGCAGGATCATTTTAGCATATAGCCGTTCTGAAATCCAGCAACCCAAATCGACATGTCTATCCTTGTCACCGCTCCCGTAAGTAGTCCTTCAGTAGAATAATTAATAATACTTTTTATTTATAGGCTAAGGGATATACCTAAACCTAATAGAGTAAGTCCTAAACTATAGACGTGCTTTCCTAAGAAAGTACTAGTTCACTATAGTTAATAGCTCTGATACCAATTTCTGTCACACCCCCAGCCATCAGCGGAAACACCGGGTAGTGTAACGTTATTCTTCGTATCACAGTTATATAACATACATTGAACAGTACTAAAGAAAATACATACCTTTATTGATAACTGAAAGTTACATAACTGCTTTTCTAGAAACTATTACATAATATCCGACTATGGCATACTTCTTAATGAACAGAAAGGTAATAGTAAAACTTCTTCTGTTCGAATACATACATGCTTTTCAAGTTCCTGAAAACACATGCATTTTAAAATACGTCAACATAAAGTTGGTGAGTCCACAGGTTTTGACTCCATAAAATAATACATTTTCCACATTCAAAAGTATAGTTTTTGAAAGTATCATTTTGACTCTCCAACATTTAGTATGTATATTAGGTATAATAGTTTACTTATCAATTAAGTGTTATACCTAAACATTCCTTAATCCTAAGGTATAAGTAGGGGAAACTTATACTTAACATTAATACTTGTAAATGACAAAGTATAATGTTTCTAACAATTTGCTACCATGAGCCTGTAACCGCTGCGATGACATAATACCTCTGATAGAACACACTCATGATTTACCATGAGAAACAACACCGTACGCTTCATCGACGCTGGAACAATAACAAATAAAAGGATAGTTCATCACTTGCTTTTGGTTGACTGTAGCTAACAGTTACAAGTGGGGTGGTCAACCCGTATACTAATTATACACGACTTCCTCGCTCACACGGGATTAACGGTTACAGTTCAGAGGATTTCCACTAAGATCCCCAATCTTAGTTGATGAATACAATTACTCATGTAGACTTTGACGGCTTCCTATAGCTCTAACAACAAAAGTACCTTTATGTCTAAAACCCTAAGTTACTAGACTATGCTTTTAAACATTACTCCTAACTTCATAATATTTAGGCAGTATAACAGTTATATCTTGAAGTAAAACCAGGTTTTATCTTGACCTAAAACCAATAATAACAACATATAACGTTCCTAGTTTTATATTGACATAAAACTATCAATAACAATACCAAGTTTTATCTTAACATAAAACTAACAATAACAACGTATAACATATCCATTTTTATCTTCACATAAAACTATTAATAGCAACATACTTTATAACTTAACATATAAATCTTCCGAATATAACTTCGGAACTATATCGCACACAACATATATATAGAATCTTAAGTATAACTCAAGATCTACATTAGTAAATTAACATACTGATAAGTTGATAATAGTTGTATATATTCAAAATATTATATTTAGAACAACTATACCCCCGCTATTATAACTATATACTATCATATAGACATAATAATAACATATATATAATATCTAGCATGCGTTTTCCCCCGAAATATTAGAAAGTGGGGCCGTGAAACTCACTCTAGTAGCGTGATTTTATGTTATCTAAGCAAAAACGGTCAGCGTACGAGGTCGTCGGGGCTCGGGATGCAAGAGGGCCTCAACAAAGGAGAGAAAGGGAAGAAGTTTAGGTGTAAGAATGGCTGAAGTCGGACCTGCTATTTATAGTAATGATTTTAGAACCTCACGTCGTGAGTTTTATAAGGCTCGCGTCGTGAGTCCTGCATGTTCATCCCGTAGACTTGCCATTTGCGTCCCTAGCTTCGGAAGGTGGCCATGTGACTCCTTACGTCGTGAAAAACTCCTTGTTCACGTCGTGAGTTTGGATCTTATCCCCTCGCAGCCTCGTCACACCTTCTAGATCCGAAATGTGGCGGTTTGAGTCCTCACGTCGTGAGTTTTTATGCTCACGTCGTGAGTTCAATCAAATTAGGGTTTCTGACAGCGATATCTTCGGAAGGCCATAACTTTTGCATACGAACTCCGTTTTTGACGTTCTTTATATCCACGCGTAGGTATTTACGAGTACTACAACTCTCTTTTAGAATTAAATAGCTAATTCTAAGTGTATTTTAAATTCCTCTTATTATAGAGATTTATAGTGCTCGGTTTATCATAACTTCTTCATGCGAAGTCAGATTCAAACATTCTCTATATTTTTGGAATCGTATGGACATATACTTTGAGTTGTATCATAAAGAAGGTTCATATTTGTATTAGAATTTATCATGAGCTACATAACACTCTTACCACATTACTAGTTTAACATAATCACATTACATGATTGGCATAATCACATGTGATTGTCTATTGACCTATTTTGACTAGTGTTACATATCTTAAGAGTGATCTCTTGCCTTTAGAATACATCTAAATAGGTACTATGTCTGGTACGGGAGAAGTACACTTTCAATTGGCGAAAAAAAAAGAATTTTTGGAATAATCCATGAAGTTATCCCATCGTCTGACATTTCCGTCACCAACCGAGTTGAAGTAGAATTGATGATTAAAGATACGCATGGAAGAAGTCCTAGTAGAGTCTAGGGAAAATTTTATGATTGATTGGACACAGTTTTATGTGTTAAAATTGTTTTTGTGATAGTAACTTGGAAAGCTGCGAGACAATACTTGGGACGCGTATGAGTAGGTGTGAATGGTAGTAGAGGCCTATACTACTGGAAGCACAGGACTCACACTTGGATCAGGGAAAGTCACAAGGTTACCAAGAATCTAGTAATTGATACCATTTTATTCAAGTATGTTGTTACCATTGTTTCAGTAATGACTAAGAAGATTGTTGTTATTCCGACCCTAGTGGTCATATCGAATTGAGTCCGACTAAGACGAGTATGTTACATGATTCAGAGAAACAAGTCTTATGTAGCATCTGACTTAAGCTAGAAGATTGAAGTGAAAGACAATCAAAGCGATCGGTAGAGGTATCGTGATAGTTGCTTGTAGCTAGAAATGCTACCATTTTAGATATGATTAGAACATGAAGGAAGGTATAGTCTGGTCTGGAATTTGACTCTAAAAGACCTGAGTCTAAGCAATGCATCATACGATGAGAGGTCATTAGAACATGACCCATCAGTCTATTATGATAATCGAAGGAAGAAACTTATCTCAAGTTTGTTAAAGAAGGAGTCTCCAATAAAGATCGATATCGTGACATGAAGATCATGATTGAAAGTCTAACATGAGATAGAGAGCGGGTCGAAGATCGGGCACCGCATGCAGTTAGGAAGTCTTAAAGTTAGATACACGTTCGAAGAAACATCAAAGTTACGGTTATTACTTAGGATGAAGAGATAATGTATGGAGTCATCATGTGAGCCCTGTTTCGTTGATGATTCTGGGACGTAATCATCCTATGGGGGAGATAATTGTAACGCCCGTAGATCCGAAGTTGTCAATTTAGAGATAATAGGGGTTGAAAATGACTTTTCGACAAAAGATTGTTTAGAATAAATAATCTTAACCAAGTTATAGAATATGTCTCAAGGGTTCCGTACATATAAAGAACGCCGAAATCCAAGTTATAACGAAGAAGTTATGGCCCGTCGAAGTGTTTCGGTAAAACCGGCGCGACACCTGGAGACGTTATAATATCTTTTTAACCACTCGCGGTACAGGGAATCTGGTTTGGAGGACCGCTTGGGTTGCTGGGTTCAGAAGTGCTATATGCCAAAATGATCCTGCACTCCGGTGTTCCATGTCTGGCCCTGTCTGTACATAGTGGGTGAAGAGTATTGTTTAACGCTTATATAATAGTAATAATAGCTAGACTGTTAATTAGTCTCGGTGAATATTAGACTAAACTCTAGTGGTAATGATACTAGGTTTTGTCAAAGGAAAATTGTTTTAAGAGTAACGAAGCGATGTCCGAGTACCGAGTCACCACCTTATCAGGTGAGTGCATAGTTGTGACATCCCCATTTTCACGACCAGAAAATGCCGATTTTGTTTATGCTTTATAAAAATCAGAGTACCTCTTTTAATGAAAATGTTGCGGAATTTGTTCCCAGTAAAACATGATAGATACGTTATCAAAACATTTCTGAAGAAATGTATTTTTATTCATTTTAAAACATTTGGGATGTCATCGTCAATACAGAAATATAAGCATAAACAGAACTTACATTCATTTACACTAGTGATCTACATCTCTTTAATCTCTCAGTGTAATGTAACTTCGTATCGACACCTGTGATATAAATAAGCTTGAGTGGGTCAGGTTGGGAAACCTGGTGAGTACATAGGGATTTCAATCCCACAATGTTATATCATATATATAATTTAGAACTCACAAAATATACAATTTCAACATATATATATATATATATATATATATATATATATATATATATATATATATATATATATATATATATATATATATATAAGCAACTCTTACCCCACCCCGTTAATCCTTACAATGAGACTATCCATACTCTCGGACCTTAAATTTTACCTCTTACTTAACCCATACTCTCAGATCTAATTCATGCTCTCGGATCAATAATTGTGCCCATTCCATACTCTCAGATTAGGGACAAGTGTCTATGTGTAAATCCATTCTCCCGGATTAACGACAAATGACTATGTCCTATCCATACTCTCGGACTGAGGACGACTGACTATGTTTTAATCCATACTCCCGGACTAAGGACGACTGACTATGTCTTAATCCATACTCCTGGATTAATGACAGTTGACTATGTCCAATCCATACTCTCGGACTAGGGACAATAACTATGTCTAATCCATGCTCCCGGATCAATAACATATACTAAAGTTCTATTCTCTGAGTATAACTCACTCGTACTCATAAGAAAATACTACCTAATATTCCTCATAATTAATTTAGGTTTACTCTTTATCCTAAATCATCATATATAATCAGGTATGTTCTTTAACACGTATTTCAGGCGACATCAATTAACTCGCACATAAATATATAATTAATACTTCAATCAATACTTGTATTATAATCATGTTCATGAAAGGGACTATGCACTCACCTGCAAAGGTGGTGACTCGGTACTCGGAAAACACTTCGTTTACTTTAAAACAAATTTCCGTTGACAAAACCTTGTATCATTTCCACTAGAGTTTAGTCTAATGTTCAACGAGAGTAATTAATAGTCTAGCTATTATTACTATTATATAAGCGTTAAACAATACTCTTCACCTACTATGTACAGACAGGGGCCAGACATAAAACACAGGAGGGCAGGACCATTTTGGCATATAGCACTTCTGAAATCCAACAACCCTATGCGGCCCTTTAAACCAGATTTCTCGTACCGCGAGTAGTTAAAAAGATATTATAACGATACTTATATAACCCATAATAATAGCTCAAATAATTATTATAAGGTCCTAATAACGTTACTATATTTAAATAAAATCTATATTAAAAATTAGGTAGGCGTATCTTACCTACGAGGGGGTTTGGCTAGGAGCCATGCTCTGCAGGGGCAGAACTTCCGAGCCGAAAGCTCTTCTTCTCGGAGCCGTCGAGCGCTCCGGGGCTTTCTTCTAGCGCTAGGGGAGTTTTTTGGGAGGTTTAGAGAGAATGTAGAGAGAAGAAAGAATGGGAAAGGTGTGAAGAAAATGAGGGTGGGAGATGATGTATTTATAGGGTGAAATATGGCTGAAATTGGTGCCACATGTCACCATCTAGTGGCAAGCCTTGGGGAGAAAGCAATGGCCAAGATTGTGCCACGTCACCCCTTTTGCGGCAGCCCCCTGCCGAATTCTAAACCCCGTAACTTTCGCATACGAGCTCCGTTTTTGACGTTCTTTATATCCACACGTAGGTAAAAATAAGATCTACAACTTTCACTTTGACTTCGTCGGCTAATTCTCGACCGATCTTAAATTTAATAGTAGGAGGAGATTATACTGTTAAATGACCGCGAAAAATTCGTAACTCTTTCATACATACCCCGTTTTCGTCTGCCTTTTTATAGTTGACTTCCTATTAGTGAGACTTCAACTCTCATTTAGGTCACGTAGGCCAAAAATCGCTCGATCTAAAATTCAAGTTTCGGGTCGTGCACTGCCATGCCAAATCTTAGAAAATTCATAACTTCCTCATACGAAGTCAGATTTGGGCGTTCTTTTTATGCACGCTCTCGGTTTAATGTATACTACAACTTTTGTTTAGATCACTAAGGCCAAAAAGTCCTCTATCGTAAATTCACTATTTATGTCTCTCGGTGCCGTGCCGGTTTTGCGTTAAAACTTCGACGAGCCATAACTTCTTCGTTATAACTCGGATTTCGGCGTTCTTTATATGTACGAAACCCTTGTAACATATACTACCACTTGGTTAAGATTACTCTTTCTAAATAATATTCCATCAATAACTCATTTTTTATGCTTATTGTCTCTAAATTGACTAGCCCGAATCTGCGGACGTTACAATAGTTACTTTCATCTTACACATAAATATGAAGTATTTTATATAAATTACGTGCTATGTGTGCATATTATCTGTATACTTGCTATCTATGATGGATGAACGATTTTATACATGTTTTAAATGATTTAAATTGTATATGTATTTTATATCTACAAAATATGTTGGGTAAAAAACGAGGGTAGATAAATTATGAGTTGGATGATGAGTTGAGATGTGATATAGACCATGAGGTAAGGGTGAGAGGTGGACGATGTGAGAAGCCTTTTTCCCAAATGATGTCCCGTCATCTAGCAGAGTATGGATGACAACCACAGACTATTCTAGACAGTCCAGTGGAACACTAGCAGGCTCGCAACCTGTAGGTGTTGTGAACGATGTGTTCACCCGGTGTACTCTAAACCCTGGCGATCATGCAGAATTGGTACCTAAACCTTGGCAATCATGTAGACTTGGTGCCAAAACTCTGGCGACTATGCAGACTTAGTGCCTAAACCCTGGCGACTATGCGGACTTCGTGCCTGTTGTATAAACCCTGACGACTATGCAGACTTAGTGCCTAAACCCCCAGTGACGATGGACTTCGTGCCGATTCCTTAGGATGATCCTTAGGAATGAATGAACGAGGAATAGTTGATTCTTAGGGTAGATCCTTAAGAGTAAAGAAGATAATGGGGATGGGTAATTGGGTTGATTGTTTGATGTTTAAAAATAATAATTATATTATTGTGGGTTGAAAACCCTATGTACTCACCAGGTTTCCCAACCTGACCCACTCCAGCTTATTTCTATCACAGGTGTCGATAGGAAGTTACATTACACTGAGAGATTTAAAAGAGAAGTAGATCACTCGTGTAAATGAATGTAAGTTCTGCTTATGCTTATGTCTCTGTATTGACGATGACATCCCAAATGTTTTAAAAATGAATAAAAATACATTTCTTCGGAAATGCTTTGATAACATATTGTTCATGTTTTACTGGGAACAAATTTTGCAACATTTTTATTAAAAGAAGTACTCTGATTTTTATAAAGCATAAACAAAATCGGTTTTTGCTGGCCATGAAAATGGGGATGTCACACAGTAATGTTCCGATGTAGGTAGAGTAGTTACGGCCTCACGAGAAGGCTATTGGTAGTCGAGTGTTCATTATGATCCAGTAGATTGAAATATGAGCAATCCTTATAATGAGCCCGTCACCAATATTAGAGTATTGGTTCTAGAGTTTTCGAACCGGTAAACTCGT
Source organism: Lactuca virosa (assembly GCF_052849685.1). Classification (NCBI taxonomy): domain Eukaryota; kingdom Viridiplantae; phylum Streptophyta; class Magnoliopsida; order Asterales; family Asteraceae; genus Lactuca; species Lactuca virosa. The sequence goes on from NC_136428.1 coordinate 83,619,038, forward strand.
TATGGCAGAATTGATTAAAATTCAGGATGTTGGAACACCTGAACTAGGTAGAGAGACCACTTGCAATCTAGGTCTGTGTGTGTGTTTTAAAATGATACCATAGAATGATGTTGTAGGACAGAACGTCATATTAGTATACCATAAGCCTTTTATAGGGGCATGGAATGAATCGACATTTTACGTCTAAAGGCGACTGTCAGTTGTAGAGTATAAATTCTGGAGGTCCAAACTGACGAATTCCCGGTTCTAGAAGATTTCAAAAATAGTTCGAGGATATATTTAAGGTAAAAAAAACGTGGTTCTACAACTTACTAAGCAAAGAGGAACATAATTGATGAGGAGATGTTGGCTAGGTCCCAACACTGACCTCGAGTACCCCAGTAAGATGGGGGAGAGTTGAAACACCCGTATTTTCAACAACAATTAACCTATTATATTTACGAAGTCAGTTATAAAATTTAGATAAGTCATAAAATAGAATCTATTATGTTTTGATAATAGTTGATTATGTTTATTTTACAATGTTAGCTCTATACTATTAAAATTTGATAGCTCATAAAGTGATCCATTATATATTATAATGAATCATACATATTTTGAATAAAGTCAAATTGTGACAAAATTATACAAAAATACGACAATCTTGAAAATATAATTTTACCAAAAAAAAAAAGAAATAGGCTAATTAAGTTGTTACTACATCACATTAATAATAAGAAAGCTCATACACAAATTGTTACAAATATGTTGCACGTATTACTTGAAGGATACAATATTATTGAAAGTTTGACCAATGACATATAGTTGAGATTAAAATATAGATTATTAAAGAAAAAAACTAATGTAGGATAAATATCTAAACGTGCGTACACAGTTAGTTAAAATAAATCATTTAATATGTATATATTTAAACACATAAATTAAGTTAATTAATTATGAAATAACAAATGTGTACATAAAATGATTTACGCGTACGTATGCATGGTAGCTAGTTCTTTGGATAAGAATAAATGAATGGATTAGTGGCATACAAACGTGTATGATTGTTGTCATTCTTAAAAAAATAGTGATACGTGTTCAATAGGTGTCATATGTAAATATGCATGTTTATCTATAATGATACGTGTTAATTTGAGCATACGGCAATGTCAATATATAATTATATATTACCTTCGATTTTAGTATAAATAGACACCATTGCTAACATTATTAATCACATATATTCTTTCTCGGAGAAACTACGAGTAATCGAGGGGTATAAGCAATAATAAATCAAAATTGTTTAGGTGAGTTATCTCACTATACTATGTATTACAATATATATCCATGTATGTTAGGATAGAGAGCTAGTATAATAAAAGTATAGTCTTTATGTGCTTTATGTTATTATACTTGAGTTATTGAGTAGAGCCGAAAGTATATCTCTATGTGCTTATTGTTACTGTACTTGAACTAGTAGAATATTGCTGAAAGTGTAATCTCTATATGTTTAAATGTTAATATATTTAAGTTATTACGGTTAAGTTAGGGGTTGACGGCGGAACGGCGACAGGTCGGGAGCCTATACACTTGTGTGTTGACGACGAAATGGCAGGTAGGCCGTAAGTCTAAATACACATATTATTGGTGGATCGGCGAAAGGTTGTGAGCCAATTGGTGGATCGGCGAAAGGTCGTGAGCCATTATTTGTATGCATGTATATGTATTGCGATATATGGTATCCTGGGAAACTCACTAAGCATTGGCTTACAGTTGTTGAATAACTATTTTTCAGGTTTTTCTTCTAACCATGGAAAGGCTCCAGCGTGACTGTACTCGCATCGAAGAAATTAATAATGTTTTTAGACTTTCTCTAAAACTCTCTTTTATATTTACTAAATGTATGACAATGATCTTTTAATAAAGATGGGCTTTTGGATTTGTGTTTTATATATATTTAAAAAAATTGTAAAATTTTTTTGTTGAAAAATCGGGATGTAACAAAGTCACTATGTACAAGAACAGTACACTATTTTCTAACACAGAACATATATTTCTGGGGAAAACATATATCTATATAGTTTTATTAAATAATAAAACTACAAGTATACTATTTCAGAGTACATTAATATGTATACATTTAGCTCTTAAGGCCTAAAGGCTACATCTCATTTTACTAAGAAAATATTGGATTTTTTGAAAGAACACGCTCACATTTCCAAAAGGACATTTACTGTTAACTCTGTAATTACCTAGTGGATATGTTAGGGTTATATACAATAAAGATCCGACAGGCAGTGGAATGTGTGATTTCCGCCTCATTTCCTGTTCCTTGTTTGGTTGTGGGTTTAGGGCAGAACCACACAATCTGTAACATCCCCATTTTCTCGGTTGAAAAAGACCGATTTTGTTTATGCTTTTTAAAATAAAATAAGAGTAATCTTTCAAAAGGTGTTGCGGAATTTGTCCCAAAAAAAAATATGATAAAAATTTATCAAAGCATTTCTTAAAGAAATGAATTTTCATTGTATTATAAAACCTTGGGATGCCATGTTTAGATACAGATCAAAAGGATAAACAATACCATATAGGCCTTACAACAGTTATTTATATCTACTGGCCTATAATCCAATATCCCTCGTCATAATCCAACTATGCTCTTGTTCCACTACCTGTAATATAGAAAACTGAGTGGGTCAGGCTTGGGAGCCTGGTGAGCATATAGGGTTTTCAACCCACAATAAATAAATTTATTAATTTTCATCCACCAACAATAAATTTATTAATTTCATCAACTAACAATAAATTTATTAATTTCATCAATCAACAATAACCCTGATTACCTGTTTCCGTTATCCTCACTTTATGTCCCTAAACATCTAATAAAAGGGACCTAGTTTAAGGATCATCATTGGGCAAATGACACTACTTAAGGGATACTTCTGCAGTTTCTTAAGGTTCCACCCTAAGAATCCTCTATCATTCACTCATTCATTCCAAAGGATTGTCCTAAGGAATAGGCACAAAGTCCATCGTTGTCAATAGCACAACTGCCAACGTTCTCTATTAGGCACAACTGCCAATATTATCCTTTAGGCGCAACTTCTAGGATTGTGTTGTTCTCAACCAGGCGCAGCTGCCAATATCATCTATTAGCCGCAACTGCCAATATTATCTTTTAGGCTCGGCTGCCAATGTTATCATCTATTAGGCACAGCTGCCAATATTATCTATTAGGCGCGGCTACCAATATTATCATATATTAGGCACAACTGCCAATATTATCCTTTAGGCGCAGCTGCCAGGATATTTATATTACAACTGGTGAATACTTAAATCAAAATACCTGGTGAACACTCCGTTCAAAAATACTTAATGAACACCTAGTTTAGAAACACCTAGTGAACCCTCAGTTGAAAAACACCTACAGGTTACGAGCCTGTTAATGTTCCACTGGACTGTCTAGAAAAGTCCATGGTCGACATCTATATTCTGCTAGATAACTGGAACATCATCAACATCGAGACCTCTCATCATTTTATTTCATCACACATCAGCTATTTCATCTACCCATGTTATACCCAACATATTTGTAGATAAAAGTACATATACAGTTTAAATTATTTAAAACATGTATAAATCATTCATTCAACATCCATCTCAAATAAACAAACAATATATATACACATAGCACGTGTTTTATATAAAATACTTCATATCTATATGTAAGATGAAAGTGACTATACACTCAAATGATAAGACGACAGCTGGACAACACTTCGTCCCTTAAAACAATCTTTTTCGATGAAACCGGGATGTTTTCTCAAAAAAAAAATGGGCTTCGCGCGGGAAGAGTTTTGTCTCGAAAAACTCTTTTTCTTGGAGACTTCGGGACTTCGGGCTTGCTTCAGGTGTTAGGGGTGTTCACGAGGCTTCGGGCGGTGTTAGGATAGTTTGAGAGAGTTTAGAGAGTAAAATTTTGTAAACAAAATCAAGAAGCCTCGCTTTCTATTTATAGTAACCGAAGCATGGCATTACGTTGGGCGTAATTCTTCGGTACGCGGGGCGTACTGCCTTGCGAGCCACTACGATGGGCGTACTTCGCTACGTTAGGTATAGCATGATACGTGGCTCCGAACGTGTCAATTGTGCGAGCTACCTGTCGCAAGTGAAGCAAAGGCGTTGTGGTTGACTCCAGATCGAATACGTGCGAAGTACGTTGGGCGTAATCTTTATGTACGCTGGGCGTATTCCTTCGGACCAGCCATGAAGTTTGTGCCCAGAACTTCAAAAATCCACATCTTTTGCATACGAGATCCGTTTTTGACGTTCTTTATATCCACGCGTAGGTGAGATTATGCTCTACAACTTTCGTTTAGACTACATCGGTTAATTTTGAATTAAATTTTAAAGTTATATTTTTAACTGGCCAGGACAGGAAAAGTCCGTTAAAAATTCATAACTTCTTCATCCGACGTCCGTTTTCGTCTGTCTTTTTACCGTTGAACTACTATCAACAAGATCTTCGATTCTCGTTTAGGTTGTTTCGGCTAAAATTCTCTCGATCTAAAATTCGAGTTTCGGGGTGCATACTGCTAAGCCGATACTTAGAAAAATCATAACTTCCTCATACAAAGTCAGATTTGGGCGTTCTTATTATGCACGCTCTCGGTTTAACGAACACTACGACTTTCATTTAGATCGCTAAGGCTAAAAAGCACTTTATCGTAAATTCACTTTTTACGTCACACAGCGTCGTGTCGGTTCTATCGCGAAACTTCGACATGTCATAACCTCTTCGTTATAACTCGGATTTCGGTATTCTTTATATCTCCGGAATCCTTGTTTCAACCACTCCAACTTTCTTCATAGATATCGGCTATATCTAACATTTTACTTTCGACGCTTATTTTTATCCTTAATTTATATATCATAATAATTAAGTATAAAACACATAAATTCACACAATTCATTCTTATTACTTCAAAATGTGTTATAATAGTTGAGGTAGACTATTACATCGTCTTTAATGATTAGCCCAGAAATACGGGCGTTACAGTTCTCTCCCCCTTAGAATGATTCCGTCCCCGGAATCATACATCAGCAAACAAATGCGGATAGAGACTCATCATGTCACTCTCCGTTTCCCGGGTGAGATTTGGCCCATTCGTATGTTTCCATCGCACAAGCACTAAATTGACCATCTTGTGTCGCAACTTCTTAGTCTTACGGTCAACAATTGCCTTTGATTCTTCAATTAACCTCTTGCTTTCATCCAATCTTAATTCAGAAATTGGAATTATGTCGGGAACTTCTTGATGGGTTTTGAGCATTCTAACACTCTTATGGTGTACATGCAACCCTAGAAACCTTGGATCTATGTTTCCCTATTATACATGCAAATATTCATTTTCCAAGGTTCTCAATGTAACTAGCATGTTATGGGGTACTTGTAATATAAAACTTTAGTAGAATAACATACCTTTTCTTGTGGTTGATTGCTTGGAGTCTTGAGATCCTAGCACCACTAATGTGGATGCCTCAAGTGGAATCACAAATCACCAAAACACCTTAGAAGACTTGAGAGAATAGTATGCACCAAGTAGAAATCGGCCCACCCTTTGTACTCACACACTAGTGCCATTTCATGTGCCAAAGACCTCTTTATATAGTATGGATGATTAGGGTTACATCCATGTAAACCCTAATACCCATGACCTTTCATTTCCATAGGATCCATGGGTTAAAAACTCCATGGACTATCCATGCAAGCTTAGCCCAACCTAAATGAACTTGGCCCATTCTATATATACAAGAGTCCATATTAGTTTCTTTTGATCACTAAATTAATTCTAAATTAATTCTTGATCAATACTAATTAAATAATATGATTTCATATTAATATATTATAACTTATAATATATTAATAAATCATAAATATAGTATTCTCAAAAGATTATCCATACAAATTGTTTCGGTGAAGTGAAACCCAAATGGACCATGCCGGGTCGGGTCAAGTACATACCAAATATAATTATGGACTTAGACACCTTATCCAATAGTCTCCCACTTAGATAAGTCTGATAACTATAGCTGCAAGCATGAATTCAGGAACCGTCCAACAATCGTAGCTCTTAAAACTCAGTTGAACTATGAAGTGCCATTTTAGATAAGTGATCATATAATCCTCTGTTCTAGATATCAGCCAGACAAATACATGGAACAATGTCATACTTATTGTCCAGTAGTTTGTTTCCCGATTTCCGATTTGTTTGACATAGAACTGAATTGAACACATCAATTTGGTTCTGACCGGGCCCGACACATAGGTCAAAACAAAATCATCGAGGGGCCCAGATATCGCTTTTAATCCTCCAAGGACTAAAAGGAACAGATAAACTTTTACTCATATGCTTGTTCTGCTACTTGTTGAATCATACACAAAGGCACGTTTTATAACATCAAGTTACTGATGCGTTTTCGTACAATCAATGCACAACCAACTCATAGGCAACAACTCATATATCTAGGTTTGAAGACTTATATGATATTACCGTCTCACGATCACTCGAGATAAATTCCATGAAGTGATACAAGTGAGTGTGGGTTTAATCCAATACTCAGAACTTATGAGCACTCATGAATGTTGTATCGACTTTTGCTATGTCTAACCACCTTAGACATCTACAAGCCCAATTCATGACAGTCTTGATTCATACCTACTTCCAACATATGACTGACTGTGGAGAGTTTGAATAAAGTAATTATTCTGGAAGTCAAAACATGCAAAATTGAAACAATAGTAAACAATTGACACAAGATAGCAACACCTTACTTATAACTAAACAACAACTTTTATTTAATCATCAAATGTCAATTACATTTTACAAGTTTCATAAATAGCTATCTAATCTATAAAACTAATATCTTCCTTCAGCCCGATGCGCCTCGCATGCTGCAAATGCCTAACCCTAGTCAGTCCCTTCGTGAGGGGATCTGTCGGGTTCTCTTCTGACGATACTCTCTTTGCCACGAGGAGTCCTTCTTCCATCTTATGTCTTATGAAGTGATATTTTCTGTCAATGTGTTTGGATCTGACATGATCTCTCGGTTCCTTGGCTAAGGCAACCGCACTATTGCTGTCACAGAAAATCTTCATAGGCTCCTTTATAGCTGGTACAACTCCAAGGTCTTCGATGAAGTTCCTCAGCCATATCGCCTCCTTCGCCGCTTCACACGCTGCTATGTACTCTGATTCACAAGTCGAATCAGCCATTGTCTCCTGCTTGGAACTTTTCCAGGTAATTACTCCTCCATTCATGGTAAAGACCCAGCCCGACTGAGAGCGGAAATTATCCTTATCAGTCTGAAAGCTAGCGTCACTATACCCCACTACTCTCAAGTCATCACTCCCACCAAGGGTAAGGACCCAGTCCTTAGTCCTCCGCAGGTACTTGAGAATGTTCTTCACCGCAGTCCAGGGAGCCTTGCCAGGATTCCCCTGATATCTGCTGACCATGCTCAATGCAAAGGCCACATCAGGGCGGGTACAAGTCATAACATACATGATCGAGCCAACAGCGAAAGCATATGGTAATCGACTCATCGCAGCTATCTCAGCCTCTGTACTCGGGCTCTGAGCCTTGCTCAGTTTGGCATTGTGCTGGATTGGTAAGTCACCTTTCTTGGAATTTTGTATGTTGAACCTTTTCAACACTTTGTCCATATAGGTGCTTTGACTAAGTCCAATTAGTCTTTTACTCCTTTCTCTCAATATCCTTATCCTTAGGATATAGGTAGCTTCTCCAAGGTCCTTCATAGCGAAACACTTCCCAAGCCAGGACTTAACCTCCTGCAAATTTGGGATGTCATTTCCCATGAGTAGTATGTCATCCACATACATTACCAAAAAGCTAACTATACTCCCACTAGCTCTGACATATACACAGGACTCATCTTCGCTTCTTGAAAATCCAAACTCTTTGACCTTTTCATCAAAACAAGGATTCCAGCTACGAGATGCTTGTTTCAATCCATAAATGGATTTCTCAAGCTTGCACACTCTATCAGGGTACTCTATACTGACAAAACCCTCTGGCTGACTCATGTAAACATCCTCAGCCAACTTTCGATTAAGAAAAGCGGTTTTGAATTCCATTTGCCATATTTCATAATCATGAAATGCAGCAATGGCTAGCATAACCCTAATAGACTTAATTTTCGCTACTGGTGAGAAGGTTTCATCATAATCAACTCCTTGAGTTTGAGTGAATCCCTTCGCAACCAGTCGCGCCTTATAAGTGTGCACTTTCCCATCCATGTCGGTCTTCTTCTTGAAGATCCATTTGCACCTGACCGTCTTATGACTCGGTACATTGTCAACCAAGTTCCAAACTTGATTGTCATACATGACCTGAATCTCGTTGTCCATAGCCTCTTTCCATTTAGCAGACTCGGAGCCTGCCATGGCTTCCCTATAGCTGTTAGGTTCATCCAAGTTTACCAGTGTACTATCACTGATAAATGTATCACCTTCCGCAGTAATATGGAAACCATATTAATGCTCAGGAGCATTCCTAACTCTAGTGGAACGCTTCAGAGGTACAGACTCGTCAGTTGGTTTAACAGGATTTTCCTCCTCATGTTGATTGCTAGGGTTTGAGGTTCCTTCACCACTTGATTTTTGAAGCTCTACAAGGTCAATTCGCCTCCCACTGTTTCCTTGGCTTATAAATTCTCTCTCTCGAAAGATCCCTCTCCTTGCCACAAAGACCACATTCTCACTGGGTCTGTAGAAGAGGTAACCAAAGGATTTATGTGGGTAGCCGATGAAAATACACCGCTCACTATGAGGTTCGAGCTTGTCCTGAGTCTCACGTCTCACGAAAGCCTCGCAACCCCAAATCTTGATGTGGTCTAAATTGGGAACTTTCCCAATCCACATCTTGTGAGGTGTTTTGGCAACTTTCTTGGTAGGCACTAGATCAAGGATATGGGCGGCAATCTTTAAGGGATACCCCCAGAATGAGATTGGTAATGAAGCTCGACTCATCATGGAACGAACCATGTCCAACAAGGTTCGATTGCGCCTCTCAGCCACACCATTAAGTTGTGGTATCCTAGGAGGTGTCAATTGTGAAACAATTCCACATTCCTTAAGATAGTCAAGGAACTCTATACTAAGATACTCTCCTCCTCGATCGGATCGAAGCATCTTAATGTTCCTGCCCAACTGATTCTCCACTTCCTGTTTAAACTCCTTGAACTTTTCAAAGGTTTCCGACTTATTCTTGATTAAGTAGACATAACCATATCTACTATAATCATCGGTAAAAGTCACATAGAAGCGGTTAGCATCCCTTGTGGCGGTTCTGAAGGGTCCACACACATCTGTATGTATGAGGTCCAACAAACCTTCACCCCTAGCACAAGTACCAGTGAAGGGTGACTTTGTCATTTTTCCAAGCAAACAAGACTCGCAACTATCATCCTACTTTAGGTCAAATGACTCCAAAACTCCAGCCTTTTGAAGTTGGCCTATGCGCTTCTTGTTGACATGTCCAAGACGACAATGCCACAAGGATGGTTTATCCAAACTAGTGGAAGAATCGATATGTAACATATTATTTCCTAAGTTATCTACAACCGACACAGTTTCATATACACCATCACAAGGTAATGCTTTAAAATAAAGAACATTATTATAAAAAGCATTAATACCACCACATTCATTATCAAATGAAAAAGTAAACCCTTGTTTGTACAAACCGTTAAAACAAATAATATTTCTCGCCATTTCAGACGAGTAACAACACTTATTCAAATCTAACACTAACCTACTAGTTAGCAACAAAGAATAAACTCTAATCTTGGTGACAGGTGAAGCTTTCCTATTCCTCATGATCAAGTTTATCTTTCCGTGCTCCACATCCTCACTTCTTCTTAGGCCCTGCAAATCAGAACATATATGAATACCACAAACTATATCAAGGACCCAAGAATTAGTATGTGGTGAGTTACTAGACAATATAGTGTAAATACATGCATGGGTAGGTTTGACCTTCCCATACTTAACATCTTGCAGGTACTTGGGGCAGTTTCGTTTCCAGTGCCCCTTATCATGACAATAGAAGCATTAAGTTTCCTTTGGGTTGGAAGAAGGAGTGACAGAACCACCTTTGGTTCCACTCGAAGAGGAGCCATCAAGAGACTTTCCCTTGGTACCCTTCAAAGGGGTCTTCCTATTCTTCCTACTTTGCCCGATTGCCAGAACAGGGGTGGTGTTAGGAGTAGGAGTAGTAACAACCGATTTACCCTTGAGACCACTTTCTGCAGTCTTCAAAAGTCCCTGAAGCTTGCTGAGTGTGACCTCCTCCTTGTTCATGTGATAGGTCATTCAGAATTGATCATAACAAGTAGGAAAGGAGTGCAGTATGATATCAATAGCCAACTCCTCGGGGAAGTTCACATTCAATTTCAGCAAACGGTCCACAAACCTTTGTATTTTCTGCATGTGGCCCGTGATGGGTTCACCATCCTTCATTCGGGTTGTTATCATGGAAGAGATGATTTCATACCTCTCTTAACGAGCACTTTGATGGTAGCGGTCCATCAGGTCCATGTGCATCTCAAAAGGATAAAACTCCTCATAGGACTTCTGAAGTTCAGCTGTCATTGTGGCCAACATGATACATGCCACCTTGGTGGCATCTCTCTCATGTGCCCTAAAGTCAGCGATCTCCTGTGGAGTAACATTAGACTCATCAATTTCTTTCAGCTCCTTTTCAAGGACATATTCCTTGTCCTCGAAACGAGTGACCATCCTGATGTTCCTGATCCAATCATGAAAGTTGGAACCATCAAAGATGACTCTCCCACAAAGGTTCATGAGAGATAAGGAGCCAGTAGGGTTTGAGCCAGAAGCAGCATTGTTAGACGACATATGAAAAAGAAGAAAGACAAGTTTAGATTAGATATAGAATCCTTAATAAGACACGCAAATGTAATATTAAGGCTAGGACCCAACACAATATGTAACGCCCGTGTTTCTAGGCTAGGCAATAATGTTGATGTAATAGTCTAGGTTAACCTTTGTAACTCGTTTTGAAATAATAAGAAAGTATTATTTGAGTATTATGTGTTTTATGCTTAATTATGTGGCTTAATTTAATTAAGAATAAAAATGAGCGTCAAAAATAAATATTAGATAAAGTCGATATCTATGAATGAATTTGAAGTGGTCAGAACGAGGTTTCCGAATATATAAAGAATGCTGAAATCTGAGTTATAACGAAGAAGTTATGACTTGTCGAAGTTTCGCGACAGAACCGGCACGACGCTGAATGTCGTAAAATATGAATTTAAGTGAGAGCGATATCTAGCCTTAGTGATCTAAAAGAAAGTCGTAGAATACGTTAAACCAAGAGCGTGCATAAAAAGAACGTCTAAATCTGACTTCGCATGAGGAAGTTATGATTTTTCGAAGTTTTGACTTAGCAGTATGCAGCCCAAATCTCGAAATTGAGATCGAGTGATATTTGGCCAAAACAATCTAAAGGAGAATCGAAGATCTCGTCGTTAGTAGTCCAACGGTAAAAAGACAGACGAAAACGGACGTCGGATGAAGAAGTTATGATTTTATAACGGAGTTTTCCTGTCCCGGCTTACTGAAAATAATATAATAAAAATAAAATCAAAATTAGCCGACCGAGTCTAAACGAAAGTTGTAGAGCATAGTCTCACCTACGTGTGGATATAAAGAACGTCGAAAATGGAGCTCATATGCGAAAGTTATGAGTTTTTGAAGTTCGAGGCACGCATACCAAAGCTTATCCGAAGAGTACGCCCAACATAACCGAAGTACGCCCAGCGTACTGCTTGCAGTGGCATTACGCCCAGCTTAATTAGGATTTACGCCCAACGTAAATCGGGGTTTCAGCCCCTATAAATAGAAGTCGTGGGCTGCCGAATTTGGTTGCTCATTTCTTTCTCCCTCACTCGTTTTACCTCGTTTTGCGTGCAAGCTTTACCCCCGAAGCCCCGGTATCATTCCCGACACCCGAAGCAAGTCCTGAAGCCCCGAGGATACCGAGAAGTAAAGTTTCCGAGCCGAGACTCTGCCCGCGTAAAGCCCGGTTTTGGAGAAAACATCCTGGTTTTTATCGGAAAAGATTATTTTAAGAGACGAGGTGCTGTCCGATCATCGTTTATCAAGTGAGTGTATATTCATTTTCTTCTAACGCATAGATATGAAGTATTCTTTATAAAATACGTGCTATGTGCTTATATATTATTTTTGTATTTGAACTAGTTGTTGAATGGATGTTTTGTACAGGTTTTAAGCTGTATATAAATGTATATATTTTATCTACTAATATGTTGGGTAGAACATGGGTAGACAGTTGGTGTGTGATGAAATAAAATGATGAGAGGCCTCGTTGTTGTTGCTGATTCAGTCATCTAGCAGATTTTAGATGACGACCACGGACCTTTCTAGACAGTCCAGTGGAACGCTAGCAGGCTCATAACCTGTAGGTGTTAATGAACTTGGGTGTTCATTTGTTGTACTCCATCCCCCCCCCCCCATGGTTGCCTTATTTGACATAAATTCCTGGGAAACCCCCAAAGCAGTGTTGTCGCCCCGATGAAAATCCTTAGGCTAGGTCCCTTGTGATAGTTGTTTTAGGGACATAAAGTGAGGATAACGAGAATGGGTAATTGGGTTATTGTTGGTTGATGAAATTAATATAATTATTTATTGTGGGTTGAAAACCCTATATGCTCACCAGGCTCCCAAGCCTGACCCACTCAGATTTTCTTTGTATTACAGGTAGTGGCACGAGAGCATAAGTTGGATGACTTGTGAAGATGTTTTTGTTTATAGACCAGTAGTTGTATATAACTGTTGTAAGGTCTAGTTTGTATTGTTTATGCTTTTGGTCTGTATCGGAACATGACATCCCAAGATTTTTGTTATAATGAAAATACATTTCTTTAAGAAATGCTTTGATAAATTTTGTTTTATCATATTTTGTTTTGGGAACAAATTCTGCAACTCTTTTAATCAAATGATTACTCTGACTTTACATTAAAAGCATAAATTAAATCGGTCTTTTCTGGCCGTGAAATTGGGGATGTCACAAAATACTTCATAACTTCGAAGAGGGATGCTGTAATCCAAGCTATGAAATATTTGAAGGTAGGTGAATAACGATTTACCAATTTCCACCATGAAAAACAAAATAAATTATTAGGTTTTAGTTGGATTGAAACTCCTGGATCTTTTGAGATTCATTGAACTTTTCAATGGCATGTCTAAATCTCGATTGTGCCCTCTCAAGTTTGTGACTGGGGTGCCGAGGATCAAAAACAAGGTGTGAATAACCATGCAAATTAACTTGGTACCATTAATATTATAACCTAATCAATGTGTCGGTTACCCACACGCGCTCCACCGATCTATGATAAACATTAAGTCGCCCTTTGCCACACTTACTAGTCCATCTTGGTGTGTCGGTTACCCACACACGCTCCACCAACGACTTGGTAAGGTACAAAGTGTAATTTCATGGGTTAGCACCATTTTCACATTTTCCTAAAGTAACTAAGATTAGGAATTTATAAAACATTTAGTTACTTTATAATCATTATACTTTTAATGAGGATTATAGTCTTTTTCCTACCCGTTCGGCTAGCGACCCTCCACCAGTCAAGGAATCGGTGGGTGAGAGTGGACACCCATTAAGCTGTCATTTCATAGGCAACAACCTTATATCCCCCCTTATAGACCGGCTTCGTGAATGAGGCCTACTAACGGTAAGACTGACTTGATCTTATACATATATATATTATTAACTTATAATACTATAAAGTATAAGGGTTGAATTTTAACTTTTAAAACTCTAGGGTTTGGAATTAAAATGTGCGTGAGACTTTACAAATTCCAAGACTTGAGGGCAAGTTTTGAAACTATTCAAGACTCTTCATTTCAATAACTCATGAGTTTTAATGGTTTTAAAGAAAAGACTTTTGGAATTCCATAACTTGAGTACAAGTCCATTAATTGGCATTTAGATCAAGAATTACACTAACAAACAATTTGCAAATAATTCGTATGATCTACTAAAACTCATAAGCATGAACATTCATATCAACAATTTCAAGAATCATATAAACACATAAAAAACTTGAAATTTTGATAATAACCATTGTAAATGGATTAGCATAATCATTACCACATCAAAAACAGGTTTTATAAGTCCAAAACAGTTTAGGGTAATGATACTAGTCCATTTCCAGCAGCAAAACTCGAAAATCTACACACGGGGCCTCCTACTTGCCAAGTGCAAGAACCTACTCAACGAGTAGGATGAATTTTCACTTAGACTCGTCGATTCCCCCCATGGACTCGGCGAGTCCACTGAACAGTGAGCAGAATTTCGACTTTTTCAAGCAGTTTGCATCATGTATAAAGAAAACAAGCCTAGGAAATGATACCACTGATGGGTTTTGAGCATTCTAACATTCCTATGGTGTGTGAGAACAAGATATTTGCGCAGGGATAAGGTTTGAGAACTCAAACCTTGAGTGAATGCTTGAGATCAATGTCTGCTTAATAATGGATGTTCAAGTGGAGACTGGAAAGACCAGTCAAGTCTTAGATAATCGATTCAACAAATGATCAAGAGATTAATTGAGAACAAGTAAATAGTGATCAAGGTAAAGTTAATAAATGAGGAACAATAAGAATGTTCTTAATGTGATAAGTGTAAATGCCAAAAGTGAGAGAAAGATCCGTTGTTGACTTGTATTGAATGCTCCTATATAAAGGAGAGAATGTTACAGCGGATTAACCCAAGTGTTTACATAGGACCGGACAAAAGATACAAGTCTGACATTCTGATTGTCCTAAATCAACTTTAGATTAAGTCCTATGAAATGTTACATCAAAATACAAGACAAAAGTAATAAATGCATAAGAGACAAAATAACTTCATTCCGGACAAGCAATGTTTCGGAGATGAAAGTTTGGTTCCGGATCAGCATGCATTCCGAACTTCAGGATTAGCTCCGGAATGCGTTCCTCTTCAAAATACTTTACTCCTTTCCTTCAGCTCTGGACAGGTTCCGGATCACATCTTCCTTCGGAACCAACAGCCTTCGGAATATGTACTTAGGATTGCTAGAGGTTCACTTTCAGGTTCCAACAATCTCCCCCTAAGTAAACTTAGCAATCCATCGAGCTTAGTTCATTTCTTCCTTGATGAAGGTGTATGCTCGGAACAACCATTCTCGCACCGCAATGTACCAAGTTAGTTGACTTAAAAACTTCGCCTTAACCTGTTCCGGAGCATCAGACTTGGATGCCTAGGATATGAACTTCTGCAGAGCTTTGGTAGGAACCAGGTGTTTGTCAAGGACTTGGAAGAAGTCCTTCTTGTTTGTTCTTCTGGTGGTGTAGACAAACCCTAGAACCGGTTCTTCGATTGGACCATCTGCAAGAATTTCAGCTTCCAGAAGAACAAAGTCGATCTTTGCCACGAATTGTTCGGTTCCGTAGAGGTGAGCAAGTTCGTAATCACATCTGCAAAACTCAGCAACATAGTCTTTGAGAAAGCTGAGAGCTGCGTGATAGGCACCCATACTGATGTCATCCTTTTTATTTTCTCTGAAGTACGCAGCAAAAGTAAGGATGTCGTTCGGATTCATAGAAGGAAAATCTGCATCAGTAACAGTCTTTGGAGTTGGTTTGTTCCGGAAAAGATGGAAACGGAACAGTGGACAGTTCAGCTCAAATTTTACCAAGATTTGTCTTCCGAAGCCATGAACCTTAGTGATCCTCTTTCTTGTCCATACTTCCTTGAAAGTTTGAGCATTCTTGTCGTAAAAGGTTTTGAGCCTTTCACGTTCGGTCCGGATGATCATTTCTGGATCATCGGTCGGGTGGAGCGGAGCAAACTTCATGTAGAATTTGCTAAAAGGAGAGAGAGGAAGATCCAGTTGATCAGCATCATTTGAGGGAAGTTCATAGAAGAGAGTTGGGATGATTTCCTTTGCTTGAAGTATGCCTTCACGGAAAAGAGGAGAAATACCACGCATCGGATCTGGTTGATCTTTTAAGGCTTGAATTCGGATGTTGTCCTCTAGTGCCTTTTGAATTTCTTCCTCAGACCATCCAAATTTTTGTTTGAGGGGAGGTCCGGAGTGAAAGGCCTATGGTTAGAAAGTCATCGGTTTCTTCCCTTTGTCTCTCTGAAGGGCATCAATAACTATTTTCATGCTCTCGTCAATGACGAATTCCGGAGTAGGAGTTGGAAGTGATTCTTCCGGAATTTCATCTGGAGTACGGAGAGGAGAGCCTTGATCAATTTGGGCTATTTTTGGTTCCGGAATGGGAGCAGGAGGTATCATGGAGGGAGTGGCTCAGAAGGCTTGAGCGGTAAGGAACGATTTTGCCTTAGCCATTTTAACGACCATTTCAAAAGCATCCGGAAGAGAGGATGGCCATGAGACGGAGGACCAGATCCTCTTCTGTTCTTCTGATAATACTTTCGGAGCAGTCAGCTTTGGGGCTTGAAGGCCAAGAATCCCTTTAGGAGCTTCATCCGGAATGTAAATATCATAGTCTTCATCTCCTTCATTTCCTTCAGTAATACCCAGGACTCCGGAGACAAATTGGACATCTTCTTCGGAATCGAGGTCCTCATCCCGGAGTGAGAATTCTGAGGCTGGCTTCCATCTCTTACTTGGGCCTTCTCCCCCTCTTGCATCGGTGACCCTGGAAACCGGTGCAAGCGATAAGTCCTCCTTGATATCATCAAGTTTGGAGAACACCTTCTGAAGACCGGTGGAGAGTTGAAGATTCAGGGTGTCATAGGCTTCAGAAGTGGGAGCTTGTTCAGATAGATGCTTGAAGGTGCTGCTAAGGATTTCAATCATCTCATCAAACTTCCTGTTCGGAACATCAACAATGTTCCAGGTTGAGCGCAGGAGTTTGATGAGGACTTGTTGGATGATCAGATTCATCTCATCCTTCTTCCAGATCTCCTTTTCCAATCGTTGAATTTGTTTCTCATGACGAACATGAGACTGATTGATTAGGTCGTTGGTAGCAGACACAAGATCGTCATGAACCTTGAGCGTGGAAGAGATGGTGTTGAGGTAGTTGTCGACAAGAGCATCGTATTTGGAATCAATCTGCTCAACAGTGTGTTTCAGCCGGATGGAAATCAGCTGGTCAAGTTGAGCTTCTCTCTCTCTACTATGGTTGGTCCGGACTGGTGGGAGAGAGACTGAAGGATGGCATCAAGTTTTGAATCAAGTCCAGAGACTTTTTGATCCAGTTTTGAATTCAGCTCTGTTACAGAAGTCTCTACAGATGACACTTTAGCCATAGTGTCAGAGACATTGGTGCGGATCTCCAGTAGGGCGAATGGGTCAACATGATCACCAGCGGAGGATTCGGAATCTGAATCTGAGTGTTGCGGAGGAGGCTGGTGAGCATCCGGAATGGAGGAGGGACCCGGTTTGGTAGCATCATCGTCTTCTTGAAGTTGTGAGTTGGAGCCGTCATCCGGAGTGGAAGTGGAGGAGGTTCCGAAGTCAAAGGCAGACCTGGATACGGATGCTTTGGACTGATAATGAATGGATGTCATGAGATGAGCATCCGGAACTGTTGTTGCTTCTTCCTCCAACATAACCTCTTCAGAAATCTCTTCTTCCAGATCAGTATGGAAGATGCTTTGGTGAATGACTATTGGGGGCAGTTCCGAAGTGAGTTCCTTGATGGCGTCATCGTCTGAGGGAAGGACATAGGGCATGTTGCTTTGGATATCCCGGTTCCTCATGGAGATGAGAGTGGATTCAACTTGAGCACGAGTCAGGTCCGGACGCCTTGAAGCAGCCCTGTTCACATAATCTTCCCACAGAGGATCATTAGAACCTGATCGTCATGTACCCCTTCCGGGTATCAGACCAGTTGTGGCATCGGAAGTTGGAGAGACTGCTCCTCCTTCCGGATGCTTGGGTTCCGGAACAACGGTTCCGGAGTGTGTGTGTGTGGAAGAAATAATGGGATTATCAAATGTGACACGTGGTTGTGTTCCAGGGGGTGCAAGGAACTTTGTTCAAAACCAACATCACCCTTTTGGGAGGGTGAGGGTGGAATATTTGTAAACTCCCCGTGAGTGTGTGCTTGTGATGATGAAACATTGAGGGGTACCTCAGATGAGTGGACAGGAGGGGTGTGTGGACAGCCAGAATCAGCCAGAATGTCATGAGTGCCCTCCTGTTGAGAGGGGGCACTGACTTTGGCTTTCTTTTTGGTCTTAGGTTTGGCGGGTGAGGCCTTTCGTTTGGCCGGTTGCTTAATCCTGGGCCCGGACTTAGTGTGAGTGGCCTCTTCCTGAATAGGCTCAACTGAGACCGGGGCAGGTTGTGTTGGGTCGAACACAACCGAGGTCTCAAGATGGTGTTTCAGAAAGGGAGATCCGGAAGGAATGAGGGCCAACATATTGTCTGGAAGTCGTCCGACCGGACCAAAAGATGATTGGTCCGGAATTCTGCAGGTCTTAACAAGTTTGAAAGATACACATACCTCTGGAGGAATGGTGCTCACCGGAATGGGGATGTTGAGTTTCTTGAAGATCTGTTCAATCGTCAGGGCCCAAAATCTAGGGCTCGAAATCTCGTTCGGTTTCCATTTGACGGCGAATTTGCAAAAATCTTGCCATAAAACTTCTGGAAGGTCGACATCATTGTTTCGTCCGGAATAGATGTTGAATACCACATTCAGTCAATCCTTGCTTAGAGTATCAGTGCCTCCATGCTTGCCTGATAGTCCACGGATGATGAAGTGCATAAGAACGGTCCAGAGCCCTGAAACTGCAGTCTTCTTAAAATCTTTTGCCCTATAGTCTTGATTGTATTCGATGAAGTTAAGAAATGTCTGGAACTCTTCAGCAGTTGGTTCCACCACTTTGAAACCAGCAGGGTTGGGTGAAATTCCAATGGCCTTGAGAAAGGTCGCTTTGTATACGGGAATGGTGCGATCATCGATGATGGAGGCTAACAGAACATCATCTTCAAGTTTGATGCTTGTGAATGCACGATGAAGATGAGAAAGAGGGAGTGGAGGATCTGGGATTTTGGTAGGTGGAATGGAAAGAGGATGATGAGCAAGGAACTCAATCATGATCCTGATTGATTGGTCGTAGTCAAGGGGGTTTAAGGAAAACAGTTAGGTAGTGTCCCTAAGAAAGGGTTCTTGATCTGCCGACGATGATGATCCCTTCGATCCTTTCGATGATTTCTTCCTGGCAATGGATTTCTTTGGAGTTTGAGCAGTAGAGGCTTGGTTCTTGGAGGACTCCATTGTTGAAGATGATGAAGGCTTGAAGAACACGAAGAACTGTGAGGGTTTTAGAGAGTTTGTGAATTGAGAGATCCTAAAGAGGTAAAGGTAAATGTGAAAAGGTATTTATAGGTAGGAAAAGTCGGGTCGAGTCGAAAAAAAAAAGGTAATGATGAGGATCCGAGATCCATCGGGTCGCATTTAATGTTGGGAAATTGAGATGAAACACTTGAGGCGAAAGGGCAAGGTAATTGGTCTAAAGAGGGGAATGTAACCGTCAATTCGTTTTCCATCATAGAGGGCATGCAATTATGTCACGCAAATCGAGGAAGATTGGATAAGGATCTCCCTAAAAGGTAACCGTTGAGAAAAACCTTTTCACCTTATTATCTCTTGGTATTCCGGATGAATTGTTCCGGACAGTGCATGATCCGGAGGATAAAAGGAATGTTCCAGAATAGATGATAAAAGGAGTTTCCGGAGCAATTTTGAAAAATTCCGGAGCATATTTGAAAATTCCGGAGCATTTTGAGAATTCCTGAGCACTTGAATTTTCCGGAGCAAGTTTGAAATTCCGGAGCAGATTTTTAAAATTCCGGAGCACTTTGAAATTTCCGGAGCTAGTTTGAAATTGCGGAGCAGATTTTTAAAAATTCCGGAGTACTTTGAAATTTTCGGAGCAAGTTTCAAATTCTGGAGCAGATTTTTAAAAATTCTGGAGCACTTTGAAACTTCCGGAGCAAGTTTGAAATTCCAGAGCAGATTTTAAAAAATTCCAGAGCACTTTGAAATGTGTTCCGAAATGGTGATCCGGATGATGGTTGATCTTGATAGTCGTGAAGAATAAACTGTACACCTTAAAAACTAAAGGGATAATTAGTAAAAAAGACAGGTAAAAGGATCCTATGTATTTAGAGGAAAAATAGTTCCGAAGCAAAAATAAATGAGTTCGGAGCATATTTTTTTCTTCTGAATACTTCTATCAAAGAGAACATGTCTCCTGAAAGAATTGAGGATCAGGCATCATCATACCCATTTTGTTCAGAAAACCATTAAATTTGGTTTCGTCTAATGCCTTAGTAAAGACATCAGCAATTTCATCGTCAGATGGAACAAAAATAAGTTCGATGTTACCATTTAGAACATGATCTTTAATAAAATGGTACCGAATGTCAATGTGCTTCGTCATGGAGTGTTGAATTGTATTGTGAGAGATCGCAATGGCACTTTGAGAATCACAGTAGATAGGAATGCGTTGAAATCGGTAACCATAATCCAAGAGTTGAGATTTCATCCAGAGAACTTGAGAGGTACAGCTGGCAGCAGCAATGTATTCAACTTCAGCTGTAGAGAGAGCAATGCAGTTCTGTTTCTTGGATGACCAGCTGACTAAACGACCACCTAGGAATTGACATCCTCCTGATGTACTTTTCCTATCGAGTTGAATACCACCATAGTTTGAATCAGAGTAAGCTTGCAGAAGGAAACTTTCATTTGCTGGATACCAGATTCCGAGGTTCTTTGTACCTTTAAGATACCTGAATATTTGTTTCACAGCCAAAAGATGAGACATCTTCGGATTGACTTGAAATCTGGCACATAAGCATGTTGAGAACATTATGTCCGGACGACTTGCAGTGAGATAGAGTAAGGATCCAATCATTCCACGGTACTTCTTTTCATCTACTGAAACACCCGAATGGTCGGCAAAGATTTTGTGACCGAAGCCCATAGGTACCTTGGCTGAGGCACAGGTGTCCATAGAGTATTTCTTGAGAAGCTCAGAAATGTACTTCTCTTGGTGAATGAAAATACCTTTGTTAGTCTGTTTGACTTGAAGGCCAAGAAAGAAGCTTAATTCACGATTCATGCTCATTTGAAAACGACTGACCATAAGTTTGGCAAAATCAGCAACCATAGATGGATCCGTAGATCCAAAAATGATGTCGTCCACATAAATTTGTACCAGCATGAGGCTTTCCATTTGATCTTCGAAATAAAGTGGGATCAATAATACCTCTTTGAAAACCTGAGCGTTTGAGAAAATCGGTGAGTGTCTCGTACCAAGCCCGAGGAGCTTGCTTGAGTCCGTAGACAGCCTTTCGGAGATTATAACAGTAGTTCGGAAAGGAAAGATTAATAAATCCGGGGGGCTGTTGAAGGTATACTTCAGTGTCAAGTTCACCATTAAGAAAAGCACTCTTAACATCCATTTGATAAACTTTGAAACCTTTGTGGGCTGCATAAGCAAGAAAGATTCTGATAGCTTCAAGTCGTGCAACAAGAGCAAATGTCTCGTCGTAGTCAAGACCTTCAATTTGAGTGAAACCTTTAGCTACCAATCTTGCCTTATTTCGGATGATAACTCCTGCATCGTCTAGCTTGTTGCGAAATACCCATCTTGTACCAACAATAGCGTGATGTTGAGGAGGAGGTACGAGAGTCCAGACTTCATTTCGGTCAAATTCTGCCAGTTCGTCTTGCATGGTTGTAATCCAATCAGCATGCTCTAATGCTTCCTTGATGGATTTGGGTTCAACCATGGATATGAATGCTGAAAAATGGCATTCATTTTGGATGTTGGTAGCTGAGCGAGTTTGTAGACCAACATTCGGATTACCTATCACTTGGTTCGGAGGATGATCCTTCGTCCAAACATGCAGTCGAGGAAGTTCTTGTGCAGCCGAGGATCCTACATCAACACTAGAATTGATTTGCTCCCCCTGAATGATTTGAATATTGGGATGATGCTCCCGCTGAACTTCTGAACCGGAGAGGTTTACATCATCATCAGAAGGAAACTCAAAGAAATTTTCGTTTTCATCAATGTTGAGAGGATTTGAGTCATCGAAATCAGCAGCTGCATCTTGGAAGCCATCCACATTTGATTCAAGAGAGGGATTTGCATTATTCTCCCCCTCAACCTGAGAAGGTTGAAACGGTTCGGAATCAAATGGATGTAGGCTCAGAAGAGAACCGGAGAGGTTGTGAGAAACTGGGGCTTCCGAAGGAGGAATTGGAATCAGAGATGGTCATGATCGAGATTCGGAATCAAGAGCTGTTTCGGAAGGACCAAAGAGGGTTTCAAAGTTAACCTCGAGAATGGTTTGAGGGTTCGGACATCCTGGTGGAGGAGCATCAGACTCCATGATGTGAGTTGTGATGTGAGTGGCGCCAGAATTCCGAACAAAGTTGTCATCAAAGGTAATATCGAAGCTTTCTTCCAGAACACGAGTTCTTCGGTTGAGAACTCTGTAAGCTTTGGATTTGTAGGAGTACCCTAGAAAGATCGCTTCATCAGCTTTAGGTTGGAACTTTGTAAGCTGATCACGGTTGTTTTTGATGAAGCATCTGCATCTGAAGACATGTAGAAATGAGATCGTTGGTTTTCGACCATTCATTGCTTCGTATGGAGTCATGTTGAGCCGTCGATTGATAATACTTCGGTTTTGAGTGAAGCAAGCGGTGGATACAGCTTCAGCCCAAAGATAGAGTGGAAGGTTTGTATAGTTCAGCATGGATCGAGCAGCTTCAACGAGTGTTCTATTACGTCTTTCAACTACACCATTTTGTTGTGGAGTGCAGGGAGCCGAGAAGTTGTGATCGATTCCTTTTTCTGTGAGGAACTTCTCAATGGTGGAATTAACAAATTCCGAACCATTATCACTTCGGATTCTTCTGACCGGGAGTTTGATAAGAACTTCTATTCCTTTGATAAAATTGATGAGCTCAGAGGTTGTTTCGGATTTCATCCTTAGGAAGAAGACCCAGGTGAACCTTGTAAAGTCGTCAACAATCACAAGAATGTATTTCTTATGATGAAGACTTTCTACAGTGGATGGTCCACAAAGATCAATGTGTAGAAGTTCTAAGGGATCCGAAATGGATTTTTCGATGATAACAGGATGACCCTTCTTTGATTGCTTACCACACTCGCATTCAGCACATAAATGATCATTTTCGAATTTGAGAAGAGGTAAACCTCTTACCATTTCACCTGATACAAGATCATTCATGTACCGAAAGTTGAGATGTGCGAGCCTTCGGTGCCATAACCAACTAACATCAGGAACAGCTTTGGAGAGAAGGCAGAGTTGCGGTTTGCCAATGATCATATTGATGTCAAGTGGGTACATGTTTTTGTTGCGAAGAGACTTTATTAAACATTCTTTTCGATCTTCAGTCATCACATAGCTATATTTTTTGCAAAATTCCACACGTCGGCTTGAGTCGGTGAGCTGAGCAACACTTATCAGATTATGTTTCAAGTCAGCTACATAAGCAACATGTGAAATAGAGAAGTTTCCATTGGTGAGAGTTCCATAACCATGAATTTAAGGATTGGAGTTGTTGCCATACGTCACGTAACCAGCATTTGGAGAAAGCTTTAAATCTCGCAGAAAATCCTTCTGCCCCGTCATGTGCATGGAGCAAGCACTATCAATATACCATATTGTTTCTTGCTCCGAAGCACAAAGTGCCTGCAAAATTAGTGAGCAATGGAGCTTTTAGGCTCCGAGTTAGACTTTGGGACGTAGGCATGGACTTTGGACTTTGTTCGTGACTTTGGGACAACTACGTGCTTCTTGGTGAGATTACTTGAGTTCTTTGGAAACAGACAGAATGCTAAAGTCTTTTCATCTATCCAGTAGTCATATTCAACTACTTGTGGGTTCGGATCTAACTTCTTCGGAACAGTGGTATCCGAAGGATTGACACTTTGTGTTATTTCCGAGTCAGTTGTTTTGTTAATAGATGATTTGATTTTCCACACAAGATTTTTGTTTGAAGATTTTGAAACAGTGGTTTTTGAACTTGTGGATTTGTTTGATGACACATTGTTCTTAGAAATTTTTGGTTTAAAAATTGTGTCATCAGATTTTGCAATAAAGACAGATGAAACATTTCGAGACGCTGGTGAAGTGTTTCGGATTGTTTTGACATTAGCATGAGCTTGAGGTGATTTGGAGCTAAGGACTTCCTTTGGTTCCGAACGAACAGGAGGTTCGGAAGATCTTTTTAGGATTCTTGTGGGAACAAATGAATTTTGACTATGGTTTTCACACAAGGACTTCCTTGTGTTGTTCCGAGATGAGTTAGCAAGGAACCTGGAATTTTGTCTTTCCTTAACTTTCTTTTTATAAGCATTCCTAGCTTCTACCTTGGGATCTATAACATCTTTTCTATTCAACATTGGTTTTTTCTTAGGATGAGAAGAGGATCCAGAGGATTGTCCTTTGGATGGATTTGAAAACTTACGAGTAATGGGAACCAATTTGGTTTTTGAAAGATCTACAGAGTCCGATTCACATGACTCAGAGGACACATTGCTTGAGACTTCAACTTTATCATCTAGAGATGCCCATACAAATTCCGAGGCATTGACTTCAGTTGTTTCCAGAATAATTTCCTCAATCACACAGTTGTTGACGTGATTGCTTATAGGAACATGGTCTACACAATTTGGAAGACTATAATGATATTTCATGGTCCGATTCAGGTCCAGGTTTATCAGAGGCGGAAGAGGCGTGGAATCAGGACATTTGATAACTATTGGTTGGAACTCAGGAATTAGGGACTCAAAAGATCTTTTAGGCTCCGGAAGGGGTGACAATGGAGAAACAGGAGTGTCTGAATGTTTAATGTTCGGAACCTCTCCCATGAATGTCAGATTTTGCAAATCCTTCAGGGGACTAACAATTGGTTTCGGAAACTCGCTTCCGAGACCAGGAGCTTTGGACCATGGATGACGAAAATTATGAGTCATCCGAATGTCAGCTTCAAGCATGTCAACAGAGTTATGCAAAGCATCTATTTTGGCATTGAGACGTTTGTTATCAGAAATCAAAATGTTTCGTTCGGAATAAGTGATTTCACATTTATCTTTCAAAATGATACATTCATCTTTTGACATTACAAGTTCATGCTCTAAAGACTCGATTTTCAATTTCTTATCCTCAAAACGTAATCTAAGACGACTTAGTTCACAGTCTTTCTTCTCACTAGCTTCTATGGCGGACTCATAGGCTTTATAGATAGTGTTCATATCTGTTTGGATCTGGGTCAGATAAGGTTCACATAAAGTCAAATCAAAATTATTATCAGCGATCATGGATTTTACCTACTGAACAATGCTTCGTCTTGGTGGATCGTTAGTGGCCATGTAGCAGTAGTGAGGTTCAGCAACATCTTCTTCATCTTCGGATCCAGAAGACCAATAACCTTCATCACATACAACTGTTTGTCTTGCCATCAAACACATGTTTCTTCCAGTCACTAAATCATCATCATCTCCGGATGACCAATATCCTTCGACATCTCTTGAAACGGCGGTAACAAATGCTTTCTCACTTTCAGCCATTTCTTGTGCTCTTCGGACATAATAAGCTGAGTCCTTGACTTTTGGTTTTTGTGGAGCATCAGCTAGACAATCTTTGGCAAAGTGATTTGCATGACCACATTTATGACACAAGATCTTGGGTTTGTCTGATTTGGAATTTTGAGAAGATTCTGGAGCTGAGTTTAGTTTAGTGAGGTTAGGCTTGTATGCAGGAGGATTTTTGGAAGTGTGTTTAGGTTCCGAAGGAGAATATGGTTGAGGATGGTTTTGGTGAGGGGCGCTGAATCTGTTTTGGTATGGTTTGTAAGAAGGATTGAAAGGTCGTTTGTATTTCATGGAGAGTAAGGCAAACTCTTGTTGAAAGCGGAGTTCAGAATCCAAGGTTTCTGAATCATCGTCAGGATAGATGTGTGTGGGTAAAGAAGTTAAGGATGACTGAGTTAATGGAACAGTGGGTTTGTAAGGTTCTGGAGCAGGTGGGTTCGAAATGGTTGATTCAAAAGAACTGACTAGAGCAAGTGGTCCTCCGGAAAGTTCTCTTATGGTATGAGCAACGTTTGATTCATGTCCTTGAAGCTCATCAAAAAGTTGATAGAGTTTCAATTTTTTTAAGGAACCATTGCTTTGAAGACAGGAATTTACATTTCCCCATCCCTTACCGAGACTGTTAATAAACTTGAGATTGTACTCGAGAGGAGTTCGAACAATCCCATGAGCAGTCATGTTGTTGACAACGATTCGATATCGGTTGGAGGCTGAGGCTACAGATTCACCTGAAGTAGTAGTGAAGGTGTCAAAGTCATTGACAACGGAGGTGAGCCGTTTGTCCTTAATATTTTCGGAACCTTCAATCAGATCCTGAAGAGTGTCCCAAATTTCTTTGGCTGATTTGCATAGCTTGATGTGCTCAAAGAGTGATGGAGGAACACCAAACACCATTTCAGAGAAGGCGACTTGATCAGCATGCAGTTTCTCAATATCATCAGCAGTTAGAGGGGCTGGACGAACTTCATCTTCTCGTATGAGTTGAGCAACTGCATCTCTTACAACTGTTCTTGCAGGAACATGAGGGCCTTCTTTGACGGATCTCCAGATTTGTTCACCTTTCTCTTTGGCTAGTAAAAACCTTTCCATTCTAACTTTCCAATGATCATATTCTTCCACAACTAGCAATGGGGCACGTGTAGGGCCACCCACGCTATTTGCGATTTGCATTGAAATCATTTGTTGAGGATTTAAAGCAGCCATTGAAGTCAAGATATCTTCAAGCTTAAGTGGTATATAGAAGAACTTTTATCCTTAACACAGAAATGGTTGAAATACCAAGGTAAATTCTAACCAACTATAATCTGATCTTATGGATTCAAAGGACAACCACTCGAGCTCTGATACCAATTGTGAGAACAAGATCTTTGTGCAGGGACAAGGTTTGAGAACTCAAACCTTGAGTGAATACTTGAGATCAATGTCTGCTTAATAATGGATGTTCAAGTGGAGACCTGAAAGACCAGTCAAGTCTTAGATAATCGATTCAACAAATGATCAAGACATTAATCGAGAACAAGTAAATAGTGATCAAGGTAAAGTTAATAAATGAGGAACAAGAAGAATGTTTTTAATGTGATAAGTGTAAATGCCAAAAGTGAGAGAAAGATCCGTTGTTGACTTGTATTGAATGCTCCTATATAAAGGAGAGAATATTACAGCGAATTAACCCAAGTGTTTACATAGGACCGGACAAAAGATACAAGTCTGACATTCTAATTGTCCTAAATCAACTTTAGACTAAGTCCTATGAAACGTTACATCAAAATACAAGACAAAAGTAATAAATGCATAAGAGACAAAATAACTTCATTCCGGACAAGCAATGTTCCGGAGATGAAAGTTTGGTTCCGGATCAGCATGCATTCCGGACTTCAGGATTAGCTCCGGAATGCGTTCCTCTTCAAAATACTTTACTCCTTTCCTTCAGCTCCGGACAGGTTCCGGATCACATCTTCCTTCGGAACCAACAGCCTTCGGAATATGTACTTAGGATTGCTAGAGGTTCACTTTCAGGTTCCAACATGGTGTACATGCAACCCTAGAAACCTTGGATCTACGTTTTCTCTATTATACATGCAAATATTCATTTTCCAAGGTTCTCAACCTAACTAGCATGTTATGGGGTACTTGTAATATAAAACTTTAGTAGAATAACATACCTTTTCTTGTGGTTGATTGCTTGGAGTCTTGAGAGCCTAGCACCAATAATGTGGATGCCTCAAGTTGAATCACAAATCACCAAAACACCTTAGAAGACTTGAGAGAATAGTATTCACCAAGTAGAAATCGGCCCACCCTTTGTACTCACACACTAGTGCCATTTCATGTGCCAAAGACCTCTTTATATAGTATGGAGGATTAGGGTTACATCCATGTAAACCCTAATACCCATGACCTTTCATTTCTATAGGATCCATGGGTTAAAAACTCCATGGACTATCCATGCAAGCTTAGCCCAACCTAGATGAACTTGGCCCATTCTATATATACAAGAGTCCATATTAGTTTCTTTTTATCACTAAATTAATTCTAAATTAATTCTTGATCAATACTAATTAAATAATATGATTTCATATTAATATATTATAACTTATAATATATTAATAAATCATAAATATACTATTCTCAAAATATTATCCATACAAATTGTTTCGGTGAAGTGCAACCCAAATGGACCATGTCGGGTCCTGTCAAGTACATACCAAATATAGTTACGGACTTAGACACCTTATCCAACACTTCTCCCGTGAACTTCCTCAAATAACACACGTGGAAAGTGTTATGAATACCATCTAGTTCTTCTGGTAGTTCTAGCTTGTAATATTGGTTCCTAATCCTCTGAAGAACTTTAAACGGTCCAATAAACCTTGGACTCAACTTTCCCCGAACCACATAACATACTCATCTTAGTCGGACTAAATTCGATATGACCTCTAGGGTCGGAATATCAATCATCTTCTTAGTCATTACCGAAACTATGGTAACAACATACTTGAATAAAAATGAAATCAATTACTAGCTTCTTGGTAACCTTGTGACTTTTCCATGATCCAAGTGTGAGTCTTGTGCTTCCAGTAGTATAGGCCTCTACTACTATTCACACCTAGTCATACCCGTCCCAAGTATTGTCTCGCAGTTTTTTTTTCAAGTAACCATTCAAAATTTCACATAATTATTTGACACATCAGGTAACAAAACGACGGTTTATATTATTTCTTGAAACGATTATAAAGATGTTCTAGTTTAACCTGTATTATGCCTCTTATAGGCTACACTACCAGATTCTATCTACATGGCTGCATTATATCTTGATTTTGGAACATATAGTCCTTACTCTTGATCCCTTGCATTCTCTCCTGCTTCATTAAGGATCATCAGGAATGCTTTTGCCTTTGGTTTCGGAGGTACGTTTAGCTTTGTAGCTCCTTTCCTCTTTGGGCAGTCT
The DNA here is from genome assembly GCF_052849685.1 of Lactuca virosa. Taxonomy (NCBI): domain Eukaryota; kingdom Viridiplantae; phylum Streptophyta; class Magnoliopsida; order Asterales; family Asteraceae; genus Lactuca; species Lactuca virosa. Next base: position 83,648,201 of record NC_136428.1, read on the forward strand.
TACTTGCAGTGCCCTTCTTCATTACATTCATAACACACCCTTTTATTTAATGTACATTCATTGGCGTAATGCCCATACTTTCCACATTTGAAACATGCACCTCCGCGCCACATTTTCCTACGTGTTTCTTCTTGCACTTATCACACCATATTGCTTCACCTCCTCCTTCAAACTTTGAACCACACTTGCTCTTCTTGTTGGATTTTGATGATTAATTAAACTTCCTTTTCTCGCCAACTTTAACCTTGCTGGCGGCTCTTCCCTTGATCATCTCTTCAACAGACTTGGCAGCCCAGATAGCTGCCTCCGGAGTAAGTGTCTGATGCACTGGCACTACGTACTCCCATGGAAGTCCCTTTCCGTACCTGTCGATTTTTGTCAGCTCGTCTGGAACAACACGCAAAGCAAACTCCATTTTATCTGTGAAGTTATTGGTGTATTCATCGATGGACATGCTTCCTTTCTTCAATGTCAAAAATTGGTTCTCTAGCTCAAGCAGATTTTGGGCCGAGCAGTACTTGCGCTTGAAATGCACCAAGACTCTGCCCAAGTCAGTTGTAGTGGCTCATTAGGGCTTAGGGTCTTCCCCAGAGTGTTCCACCAGCGAACAATGCCACCTCTGAACTGACGCACTGCAAATGTGGTTTGTAACTTGCCTTGGCAACCACACATGTCATGAAGGCTAATTCCATTTCCGAGATCCAGTCCATTATTCTAACGGGATCTTCCTTTCCAGTGAAAGTTGACGGCTTGCAAGTCATAAAGTCTTTATACTTGCATCCATTTCACTCGACTCCATCCTCTTGGTTATTCCTCCTAACCACAAGCGGTTCAGTTTGACCAACAGATCTACTGTAATTCTCTTCCTCTGACTGACTGTCATTTAATTCAGGTTGTTCAACAGGCATTGAAGGTTCATTCCTATTGTTCAGCAATAGTTGTCTCTTCTCTTCCCTTTGTTCGGCCATCGTAACCTGAATCATGGCTTGTACTCCAGCCATTGTGATTGGTTTTGGTGCAGCTTCTGCTATAGGAACCTGTTCCATCACTTGGGGTTGAGGTTGCTGATTTCTATTTGCATTTCCAGCTCCACTTTGGGTTATTGCCATTTTGATATATACACCAAATTAGGCAAATTTAGATCTTTATTCACGATAGATATTTAAATCATCATTATCTCTCCGAAACGTTTGTATGTTAGTTCTAATATCATAGTCATACGTTTAGAATCCTGAACACATAAGGTTTCTAGATCCGGTCGGCAACAAACCATAGATCCGGACAAATAATAGCATATAGCACATAAAAGCTTTTTAGGCATCTTTCCTAAAATAAACTAGTGCTTGTGTCTAAAATATAGTAGACACTCATCTCACAATCATCGCTTAGCATTCTAAGTTTAAGTCTAGAAATCCTACAAATTCCTTGTTCTCTTAAACTAATGCTCTGATACCAACTGTGACATCCCCATTTTCTCGGCCAGAAAAGACCGATTTCGTTTATGCTATTTAAAATAAAATCAGAGTAATCTATCAAAAGGTTTTGCGGAATTTGTCCCCAAAAAAAATATGATAAATGTTTATCAAAGCATTTCTTAAAGAAATGAATTTTCATTGTATTATAAAACCTCGGGATGCCATGTTCCGATACAGATCAAAAGCATAAACAGTACCATATAGGCCTCACAACAGTTATTTATATCTACTGGCCTATACTCCAAAATCCCTCGTCATCATCCAACTATGCTCTTGTTCCACTACCAGTAATATAGAAAACTGAGTGGGTCACGCTTGGGAGCCGGGTGAGCATATAGGGTTTTCAACCCACAATAAATAAATTTATTAATTTTCATCAACCAACAATAAATTTGTTAATTTCATCAACTAACAATAAATTTATTAATTTCATCAATCAACAATAACCCTGATTACCCGTTCCCGTTATCCTCACTTTATGTCCCTAAACATCTAATAAAAGGGACCTAGCTTAAGGATCATCATCGGGCTAACGACACTGCTTAAGGGATACTTCTGCAGTTTCTTAAGGTTCCAACCTAAGAATCCTCTATCATTCACGCATTCATTCCAAAGGATTGTCCTAAGGAATAGGCACAAAGTCCATCGTTGTCTATAGCACAGCTACCAACGTTCTCTATTAGGCACAGCTGACGATATTATCCTTTAGGCGCAGCTGCCAGGATTGTGTTGTTCTTAACCATGCGCAACTGCCAATATCATCTATTAGGCGCAGCTGCCGATGTTATCTTTTAGGCGCGGATACCAATGTTATCATCTACTAGGCACATCTGCCAATAATATCTATTCGGCGCGGCTGCCAATATTATCATCTATTAGGCACAGCTGCCAATATTATCCTTTAGGCGCAGCTGCCAGTATATTTATATTACAATTGGTGAATACTTAAATCAAAATACCTGGTGAACACTCCGTTCAAAAATACTTAATGAACACCTAGTTCAGAAACACCTAGTGAACCCTCTTTTCAAAAACACCTACAGGTTACGAGCCAGTTAATGTTCCACTGGACTGTCTAGAAAAGTCCATGGTTGACATCTATATTCTGCTAGATAATTGGAACATCATCAACATCGAGACCTCTCATCATTTTATTTCATCACACATTAGCTATTTCATCTACCCATGTTATACCCAAAATATTTGTAGATAAAAGTACATATACAGTTTAAATCATTTAAAACATGTATAAATCATTCATTCAACATCCATCTCAAATAAACAAACAATATATATACACATAGCACGTGTTTTATATAAAATATTTCATATCTATGTGTAAGATGAAAGTGACTATACTCTCAAATGATAAGACGACGGTTGGACAGCACTCCGTCCCTTAAAACAATCTTTTTCGATGAAACCGGGATGTTTTCTAAAAAAACGGGTTTACGCGGGATGAGTTTCGGCTCGAAAAACTCTTTTTCTTGGAGACTTCGGGAATCCGGACTTGCTTCGGGTGTTAGGGGTGTTCACGAGGCTTCGGGGGGGTGTTAGGATAGTTTGAGAGAGTTGAGAGAGTAAAATTTTGTAATCAAAATCGAGAAGCCTCGCTCTCTATTTATAGTAACCGAAGCCTGGGATTACGTTGGGCGTAATTCTTCGATACGCGGGGCGTACTGCCTTGCGAGCCACTACGCTGGGCGTACTTCGGTACGCTGGGCATACCGTGATACGTGGCTCCGGACGTGTAAATTGTGTGAGCTACGTGTCGCATGTAAAGGAAAGGCGATGTGGCTGACTCCGGATCGAATACGTGTGAAGTACGTTGGGTGTAATATTGATGTACGCTGGGCGTACTCCTTCGGACCAGCCTCGAAATTTGTGCCCAGAACTTCAAAAATCCATATCTTTCTCATACAAGCTTCGTTTTTTACGTTCTTTATATCCACGCGTAGGTGAGATTATGCTCTACAACTTTTGTTTTGACTTTGTCGGCTAAATTTTATTTAAAATTTTAAAGTAATATTTTTAACAGGCCGGGACAGGAAAAGTCCGTTAAAATTTCATAACTTCTTCATCCGATGTCCGTTTTCGTCTGTCTTTTTACCGTTGAACTACTATCAACAAGATCTTCGATTCTCGTTTAGATTGTTTCGGCTAAAAATCACTCGATCTAAAATTCAAGTTTTGGGGTGCATACTGCTAAGCCGAAACTTAGAAAAATCATAACTTCCTCATACGAAGTCAGATTTGGGCGTTCTTATTATGCACGCTCTCGGTTTAATGAACACTACGACTTTCGTTTAGATCGCTAAGGCTAAAAAGCACTTTATCGTAAATTCACTTTTTACGTCACACAGCGTCGTGCCGGTTCTGTCGCGAAATTTCGACAGGTCATAACTTCTTCGTTATAACTCGGCTTTCGGTATTCTTTATATCTCCGGAATACTTGTTTCAACCACTACAACTTTCTTCATAGATATCGGCTACATCTAACATTTTACTTTCGACGCTTATTTTTATCCTTAATTTATTATATCATAATAATTAAGTATAAAACACATAAATTCACACAATTCATTCTTATTACTTCAAAACATGTTACAATAATTGACCTAGACTCTTACATCGTCTTTAATGCTTAGCCCAGAAACACGGGCGTTACACAATCGACTGTCTGTTCGATCTGGATTATATATAACTTGTATGCACTAAGTACTCGTAGAAAGAACTAGTATGGGTCACATTACTTACATTTCATTACATTAGAAAAAATAGGATTTTCTGGAGGAACACACTAAGGTTTTCAAGGAACAAAGTACACACTTTCTAAAACAAAATGCTTATGAACTCACCAACTTAAATGTTGATACACTTTCAAAATCACTTGTATTCTCAGGAAATTAGTAAACAGGTACACACACAAGTTTCGAGAAGACAGAGCATAGTAGCTTCAATTCTTTATTTTGTTATTTACTTTTGGAATCAATCATATGTGATTCGAATACAATGTAAACACTATTATTAATATAATGGTTGTGTTTCTTTGATGACTATTATGCAATTCTTGTGATACTGTACATGACGTCCTCTGCCCCTGAACGTTTCCGCCGTCTCGTTTTGGGGTTGTGACAGATTGGTATCAGAGCATTGTTTATAGTGAACTAAGTATATCAACCCATAAAAGAAACACAACTATAAACACAATGGGATAAAAACACTCTGATCAAGAGTATACTTTTAAAATATATTAATAATTTTATAAAAGTATATATATATACATGCATACATACTAGAACAGTATCACAAGAAGAACAATACAAAAGTATTTAGATGTTGGACACTGCAGTCAAACCTAGACAGTTATGTAATCATATCTTGGATAAATATAGCATGATCAGCTATATTTATTTGAGATACAAGCAACATGTGTTTGGGAGTGATAGTGGTGTTGCGACAAGTCTAAAACTTACCAATTCTACATACAAAGGAACACTAGACCCAAACATAAAGTTTAAAATACTATAGGAGTATTTTATGATACTATACAATAACAATAAGTCTAAGAAACTTATCAACTTCGTATACCAAGAAGCTTTAGAATCAAACATACAATTAAAATACTATAGGAGTATTTTAGGCACTATAAATAACTTATGTGAAAACTAAAAGACCCTTGCTGATAGGCCTATAAATGCGCAGTGTATACTCCCAGGGTTGTGTATAATGGAGATTTTATAGACTTAGAATTTGTGATCTTCGCTCTACTACTTGTTCCTTGTTTGGTTGTGGTTTTAGAGTAGGATCGCATATTCGAAGGTCTATTCGATATTAGTTATATACAACTTATATTTACTGTGTGACTATAGGAGGACCCGGTAAGGATCACCATAAAAATTTCAATATAAATGTTTTTATTAATCTCATAGATTCTTTAAACATCCATATTCTCGCACGAACAACATAGCTAGATATATCCACTCCACTACAACAGCCACCAAAGGAGTCGAAGAAGAACCACAAGGGTTCATAAGGTGGATTCCGAGAAGGGATCAGACGGGGAGAAAGGAGCTGGAGAGATTGATAATGAACCTTACCCTATCAGGAGCAGACAAGAGAGGTCTGGTTGAACATTCGGGTCCAGATTCTCCATCATGAAGTAATGCAGATCAGTGTCAAGATCCGAAGCTTGACGGAGCGAGGATTCAACACATCTACGAGGACCAAGAACACCATATGGATACCATGAGATACCAAATCATTACATCTAAAACTAGGGCAACCATAGCAAGGACATAGAGCAGAGGAAACCATTCGTGAGACGTGCGAGGTGGCAGAGCATCTTATGCGTCACACTAATAATTAATAAACAAATATAACCTAGTCAGTTAGTGATTACACTAATCACACTATGTGTTAGTCTTATCTCGTCTTTCAAAACAACTATTAACAGTACGCCAAGTCACAGAAATTCATTCAAGGGTAGTCACTACTAAAATTTCATAAGTCTATTGTACATAGACCTCTGTTATGAATTGCTTTCAAAACACTATAAAAGTTGGAACATGACACACTCAGAACTAAGACAACTTAGTTTAAATAACACTCGACTTATAACCACTAATCAAGACTTACCACCATTTCATCTTGTAAACCTTATAACAGAAAGATGCCGCCTCGTAGGTATAACAGGCGTAACAACAATACATCAACAAATCGACCACCGCCGCCACCACCATAGTACGATCATGCTGTCTTTCAGGCTGTCGTAACAGCCGCAGTAACAGCCGCCATGACTCATATCCACGCAAGTGGTACCCGTGGGGCGGGTAGTGGTGCTAACAATTCGAACCACGAATAAAGCCACGGACAACCAATTGAGTGTTCGTATAAAGACTTCATGAACTGCAAACCCAAATCCATTAATGGAAGCGGGGGAGTCATTTATCTAATGCAATGGTTCGAGAAAACGGAGTCGATTTTTGAAATATGTATGTGCCCAGAAGGAAGCAAAGTGAAGTTTGTTGCCTGCACCTTCTCTGACAGAGCCCTTACATGGTGGAATGGCCATGTCAAGTCACTGACCCTTGTAGTGGCTAACTCAATGGGCTGGGAGAGATTAAAATCCATGATGATGGAAGAGTACTGGCCGAGGGGCGAAGTACAAAAGCTAGAGCAATAGCTCTAGAGTCTGACGATGAAAGACTCTGAAATTACTTCTTACACAGCCATATTTAGTGACCTGGCCATTCTGTATCCCGGGATGGTCACCCCGGAAAGTAAGAAAGTGGAACGGTACATCTGGGGACTAACTCCCCCGATCCAAGGGAACTTTATAGTTGCAAAACCACTTACCTTTGATAGTGCCAAGCGTCTAGCACAAAAACTTGTGGACCATGGAGTCCGTCAAGGCGTGATGGCCTCCATTCCTGAGCCAACCAAAGGGGTTGACTATAAGCGAAAGTCTTGGAGCAAGAAAAAGGGACAGCCAACACAAGAGCCCTCGAAGAAACAGCAGATTGTTGTTGTTCATGCTGCCAAAACACCTGCTGCCCCAGAACCTGCCAATCGATATGCTGGAAACCTCCCAAAGTGTAAAAAATGCAGTTTCCATCACTATGGAGCCTGCCGAGAGTTACAGAGCAAAAATTGCAACAGGAAGGGGCACACTGCCCATTTCTGTAGGGCACCGACACAACCCCTCAACCAAGTCCTCGACATTGGAGTAAACCCGACTTGTTACGAGTGCGGTGAAACATGACACTTCAAAAGAGACTGTCCAAGAACAAGAAATGTTGGTGGTGATGGAAGGGTGCTGATGATCACCGCAGGAGAGACTGTCCCGGAACCACCTGTGAACAGCGATACGTTTTCCAAATAAAAATATTTTAAAATTTAAAATTTTTACTAAAACTGGTGCTAATTAAAAAGTAATTATAAATTGCTCTCTCGTCTGAACAAAACACATACAGACGAGCTGTGATGGCTTAGTGTATACATTAGAGTCATATATAATTAAGATTCTACAGTCTCAGAGTGCGTGATTCCGCCTTATTTCCTGTTCCTTGTCTGCTTGTGGATTTAGGGCAGAGTCACTCAGTTAACGGTCTTATCAATCTTAATTGTACATGACTTGTATACACCAAGCGATTATAGAGAGACCTAGTAGGGATCATATTATGAAAATTCAGCATTTTCATTTAACGGAACACTCTTACTGCTAGTACTGACTAAATGAGGTACAAAATGTATGTAGTAGTAATAACAAGGATAAAATTGAAAGCAATAGAAAGTACACACAAGAATGCACTATCGCTCTAACAAACATTTCTTCCGAATAGACTTAACACCAGTTACAATAATAATTTCCGATGTCGTCATTCAACGTGGATTGGCGTGGTCCTCACCATACCAATCACAGGTGTTATGAAAAGATCATTCGCCTTAACCGACCGACTAACGAAATCTTTTCAACCTATAACGATAAACCTGACACAAACTTGCATTTCGTCTCTCGCTTCAAAACTCAAGAGTACCCATGCGAGTGGTACCACGCCTTCCTAACTCACTCCGTACACAAGAAACTTGAAGCAAAAAACACCGAGGATGTTCCGGAAGCCCGTAAGCTTCCCAGAGTATCCCCAACAGCTCTCCCAGGAATACCACTCGTACAACAACTTAAGTTCAAGAATGGAGACTAAGGAACCATACAGCTAGCCTATCACTACTAGGTGTATACGCGAGAGTGGTATATAATTAAGATTCTACGGACTTAGGATGTGTGATTCCGCCATACCTCCTGTTCCTTGTCTGGTTGTGGACTTGGGGCAGAGCCACCCATCCGAACGTCTTTTCAATCTTAATTATATACGACTTGTATACACGAGGTGATGATAGATGATCCAAGTATGAGTCCTACCAGGAACTTCAGGACAAAGCTGCTCAAGACTACGAGTGGACATGCTACTATTCGAGTGAACGTAGACAATTAAACCAAACCCAGACTCTCTCCCGTCTTATGTACAGTTTACCATCCCTATACAGCCAGTCAGATTAAACAAGACAAAGTCACATACTAATAATAAAGGTCCGCTGGAACGCCAAGTGAGGATCAGATTTCACTTAGAAACGAGAAGATCAATAGGAACAGAAATACCCACCTCTTTCCCTAGTTCAGAGAATAACCACGCTAGAACGAATTTCGGGACGAAATTCCCTCTAACGGGGGAATAATGTCACAATCCGGAAAAAATTTAGATCAAGCAAAGTCTAAACCCTAACCTAGTACAAATGAAACCACATTGCAATCCTTGTTGCATTCTATCCTCTATAGCCTTAAGGACATGCTTATAAGCTAGTAACTAAATGTAGATTGAAACCTATGTTGTGTAAGGCAAGTAAAAATTAATATAAGTTAAAAGACTAAGGTGTAAACCATAAAATAACTCACCGTATATGTGTTTTCGGTCCTAGGATTCTAGAACAAAGAGTTTATGGTCCAAAGATCCAAGAACCAAGTAGTTTTCGGCCAAGGAATTAATTATCAAAGGATTTTTCGGTTAGGGAATCAAGTAATATAGGGTTTTTGGTCAAGTATGACCGAAATCACCCTTTAAAGGACCGAAAACACAAGTAAAGCCCACATTAGAACCGAAAACACATTTGTACAAGCCCATTAAGACCGAAATCTAATCCTTATATATATATATATATATATATATATATATATATATATATATATATATATATATATATATATATATATATATATTCATCCGAAAACCAACCTCATTGTAGTGACTAAAGAACATGGTTTGGCATGCGGAATTAAAGATTGCACAATGAACATGGTGATTTGGGTGTTCAAGAGATGTATTGATTATGTATGGTGTTACACAAAAAGGATCTAGATCTAGACTACATAAATAACACACACTTACACACTCACTTTTACATCTCTCAAGCACACCTCTACAAGTGGACTAAACCCACCTTATATAGAGGTGTTTACATGTCTCTCTCTCACTCTCACTAACACATGGGTCTAAAGGCTAATGCACCACATGCAAGTGGGTTTTACAAAAGTCAAACATTTACAAAGTCAATCATGAATAACTTTGTACCCCAACATTCTCCCCCTCAAAGTTAGGAATGAATGGCCCACTTCAAATCTTCCAAAATCGAGCAACTACGCGATCTGAGCCTCAAGGGTGACACATGTCGAAACAAACTTTAATCTTCAATTCTTCCATGATTCTTCAATTTGATCTCTAGGATGTGAGACCATACAAATCGAGCATCAACGAATGATCACGAGCTTCTCAAACTCCAAATCGATCACCCAAACGTTGAGCATAAAAACACATCCCAAAAATCTTCAATAAAATCAAACCCATTTCGAATACATCACTTCCGAACATCCAATTGCATTATTTCGTAAGCTTCAAAACTTCAAGATCACTTCGGTCTTCAAATCCGCGTAATATGAAAAATTCAAGTTCGAATTTCCATATAAATTTCTCCCGCTTTTTATAATCGAAAATTGATTATAAAACCTTCAAGGAAAGAGAACATGCTCTATTCGGAATTTTTCGTGTCAAAACTCCCCCTTAACATGTGGCATAAACTTTGTGCTTCAATCCGGAAAATCCAAAAAAAAATATTCAATTTTTAGCTTCGTTCACGGATCGCCTTTGACAAAATTTCTCAAAAATGGGTAGAAATTGTCAATTTCAAAATTCTGCAGTGACCCAGTACGCCCAAAACAGCAAAATATGCAAAACTCTCCCCCTTTTCCAAAGCTAGGTAGAAAGCGTCAATTTGCACAAACTACAGGGGCCTAAAATGCATTTTTTTCAATTTTCAGCAAAAACAGTCCTTTTTCGAATTTGGGTACGAACTGCCAAACATTCGAAGCCTCAGGGACTATTTTCGAAAATTCTGCACTTTTGTTTCTCAATCATACGAAGAATACCCCAACCATACGAAGCTTCAAACAATTTTCGAAATTGGGTGAAAAGTGTCAAACATTCGAAACTTCAGTTAATTGTCAAAGTGCCAAATATTCGAAGGTTCAGGGGCTGAATTCGAAAATTTTTGCTTTTTGATCAAATCATACGAAACTTTGATCATTCATACGAAGGGTTTTTCCATTTGTCAAACAGTCAAAACTTGAGGGACTATATTCGAAAATTCCCTTTTCCTTCTTCCCTTCGTACGCAAACAACTACCCTTCGTTAATAATAACCCAATCCTTCGAATGAAATTCAACTGCCCATTTTCTCTCTCCTCTTCGTATGAAACTTCACTGCACCATATTAGCGAATTTTTCTTTTTCAATCTAACGAACACGAAGCATACGAAGCCTCACTTATGAACAGTAACCTCTTAGCCATTCATCCAACCTCTGAATCATAGTTCTTCACTTCGTACATTCAACTATCAACCCAAAATCAAATTTTCGTTCTTACAGTCTTCGTTCCTTACAGTTCTTGTTCGTCTTTCAAAACAATTAACCCAAAAACTCCGTCCTTTGTATTTCAGTGATCAACCCAAATCATCAATCACCCTTCGCTTTTTAGTTCAAACCCACAATCATTGAAATATTGATTTCCAAATCACAGATCTTCGAAGCTACATCATCAATAGCGACTCTTTAATCCATTCCGTTTTCCAAACTATTAACCATCGACCATTTCAACCAGTCCTTCGATTTCAAGACTCGGTATTAACCAATTGACTATCTTCTTGATATTAAACCCAAATAGTGTCGAGAATCGATATTTGTATATTACACTTCGTTCCAAATCAATGCTTCAAACATACGATATCCAATATCGATTTACAGATCGTGATTATCGTGTTTTTCAGATCGTGATCTCTTTCTAACATCGATGAATAAAAATCGATTTTGACTTTTTATGAAGCTTTGACTTTTCAAATGAACAATCAACATACACAAATCTACAAATCTATTATCGATTTTCAAATCAATCAGAGGATAACTGATTGTTCTTGATGGATTTCATCAAAATCAAAGACACAATTTGATGTTTTTCAAATTTTTGTTTGATCAAACTCGATTTCATCATATCCCATTCATTTGAAATCGAATCTAAGAATCAATAGACCGATCAAAATTGGTAAAACTAAATCTGATCTTTAGAACGAAGAGAGTGATCAACCAAAATCGGTAATGAACAATGAAACTCAAAAACTCATTGATTGAAGCGAGAGTCAAGAACATCAGTTGCGTACAACCCATCTATGCACGAAATTAAGAGTCATGAAACGACGAATCATTTATCTGATTAAAGTAGACTTTTGGACTTTTGTTTTAAAGAAATTGGATCGAAAATCTGGATAAAAAATTATTTCATGAACAGTATATGATCCACTTTTTGGGCTCAATTATTCGAATCAGATTCAATGGCATTTTGGGATCCATAGATGAACAGTAACAACGAATAATGGACTGGATCTTTGAATAAATGAAATTGATTTACTTTTGAATTTGTCTTTGGGCTTGAAATTCAATCTGATGAACAGTAAAATTGATTTTGTTTTTGGTTGGCTTGATCAAAAAAAAATTTATTAGATCACACAATGGGGTTTTTCAAAAAAAAATTGATCCAACGAGTCAAACGATCAAAAATCAAGAACGCAACGCACGATTCAATGAGATTAAGAGAGATCATAGAAAGAGACTCACCAAAAATTGCTCCAATTGTGACAAAAGTTGCCAAACTGAGAATCGTTCTTCAAAAATCACCTTGATCTTGAAGACCTGCTCTGATACCAATTGTAGTGACTAAAGAACATGGTTTGGCATGTGGAATTAAAGATTGCACAATGAACATGGTGATTTGGGTGTTCAAGAGATGTATTGATTATGTATGGTGTTACACAAAAAGGATCTAGATCTAGACTACATAAATAACACACACTTACACACTCACTTTTACATCTCTCAAGCACACCTCTACAAGTGGACTAAACCCACCTTATATAAAGGTGTTTACATGTCTCTCTCTCTCTCACTCTCACTAACACATGGGTCTAAAGGCTAATGCACCACATGCAAGTGGGTTTTACAAAAGTCAAACATTTACAAAGTCAATCATGAATAACTTTGTACCCCAACACTTATTTCTCATTTTGTGCACCGAAATCCCTCTCAATTTGCTCTCAAGTATCAACCCTAAACCCCATATATTCCTAAGAATTTTTCCCAGATCTCCATATTTTCACCAAGAACACCAAGAACAATCTTCAAATATTCAAGTTTCCACCAAGAACACCCAAGAACACTTCAATCAATTTTAACAATTGTTTTTGTAAGTATTTCTTACATAATTTAGTGTTTTCTAACACTTTAAATTATTATTACGGTAATATAAATACGATATTGTTTATAAATATTATTAGGATACGGCTATTTTCACATATTCTAATCCGAGGATCATCGTTAGCACTTCGCGGCTCAACCGAGCACACACATTCGAGGTAAGTTCATACCCCTACGTTTTCACTATTTTTCAATGTTTTTAGGGGGGGGGGGGGGAATACAAGTAAAACACAAGAAATCTTGTTTTAACATTTAAATGATTTCAAACGATTTCGAACCATGCCAAGTTATTTCAACTGATTCAAACTATTTTAAATTGTTTCAAACTACTTCAATTATTTTATACCTCCTTTTTTTCTAAATATATGAGTATAAAACTTGCTTAACTAAAACTTTAAACTCCTTTGTAACATGTCGACAAAAGGGTATCTTTTTTCAAATATTTTATTGTGTTATTCAAACTGTTAAATTCTAAGATTTTCTTTGTATACAGAACATATATGTAAACTATAATAGGTATAGTTTAGGGAACACTTACATTATTCTACTAAGTCAAGGATATCATACTAAAATAATTATTTAATTATTGTACACTATGAGTACACTACGACAAGGTAATACATACATTTTCAAGTACAAGAGAACACTAGTACACTATACGTAAATTAGTTAATACAGGGTTGTGAGGCACTACTTTGTTGTACCCATTATGGTACAAGTTAAAGACCTATAAATTATAACCAGAGTCTCTTGGAGGGAAGGCGTGAATTTGTGTATAGATCTATACGGGGACTGACAATCCCGCGCCCTGACTGTTAGCTACAGTTGGAATGGAAGTTCTGGGGTCACAAATGTCATAACATTTCGATGCCCGAAGAACATCGTGCAGGTCACTAGTCATTTTAGCATGGTTATGAGAAACTCACAATAGTATCAACTAAAAAGTTTAGTTTACGGGAAATACATAGCTTCAAAGGGTTTTATAATAATAATAATAATAGAACTACACTACACTACTTATCTAGCACTATGAACTTACATTTTAGAAAGGACCTTTAATGCTAATTCTATGATTCCTTAGTTTATACGTTAGAGTTATATATAAATAATATTCGATTGTTAGTAGGATGGGTGAAGTCCGCTTTACTTCCTGTTCCTTGTTTGGTTGTGGGATTAAAGCAGAGTCACACAGTCTACTACCTATTCGATTATGGTTATATATGACTTTTATACACTAAGTAATCATAGGGGGAAACATGTATGGGTCAAGTCATTATATACAAGAACAGTACACTACTTTCTAACACATAACATATATTTCTGGGGAAAACATATATCTATATAGTTTTAATAAATAATAAAACTACAAGTATACTATTTCAGAGTACATTAACATGTATACATTTGGTATTAAGGCCTAAAGGCTACATCTTATTTTACTAAGAAAATATTGGATTTTCTGAAAGAACACACTCACATTTCCAAAAGGACCTTTACTGTTAACTCTGTAATTACCTAGTGGATACGTTAGGGTTATATACAATAAAGATCCGACAGGCAGTGGAATGTGTGATTTCTGCCTCATTTCTTGTTCCTTGTTTGGTTATGGGTTTAGGGCAGAACCACACAATCGACTGTATGTTCGATCTGGATTATATATAACTTATATTCACTAAGTACTCGTAGAAAGAACTAGTATGGGTCATATTACTTAAATTTCATTACATCAGAAAGTATAGGATTTTCTAGAGGAACACACTAAGGTTTTTAAGGAACAAAGTACATACTTTCTAAAACAAAATGCTTATGAACTCACCAACTTAAATGTTGATACACTTTCAAAATCGCTTGTATTCTCAGGAAACTAGTAAACAGGTACACGCACAGGTTTCGAGAAGACTGAGCATAGTAGCTTCAAGTCTTTGTTTTGTTATTTACTTTTGGAATCAATCATATGTGACTCGAATACAATGTAAAAACTATTATTAATACAATGGTTATGTTGCTTTGATTACTATTATACAATTGTTGTGATACTGTACATGATGTCCTCCGCCCCCGAACGTTTTTGCCGTCTCGTTTTGGGGGTGTGATAGTTTTGGCAAACTTCTTGGTAGGACCAAGATTTAGAATATGGGCTGTTATTTCTAAAGCATATCCCCAAAACGATATAGGGAGCGAATCTCAACTCATCATGGAACAAAAGGTTCAATTATGCCTCTCAACCACACCATTAAGTTGTGGTGTCCTAGGAGTTGTCAATTGTGAAACAATTCGACATTCCTTTAGATAGTCATTGAACTCGATACTAAGATACTCTCGACCTCTATCATATCGAAGCATCTTTATCTTATTGCGCAACTAATTCTCTACTTTTTGCTTAAACTCTTTGAACTTTTCAAAAGTTTCCAATTTATGCTTGATTAAGTAGATATATCCATATGTACTATAATTATCAGTAAACGTCATGTAGTATTAATTTTCATCCCTTGTGAAGTATCTGAAAGGACCACATACATAAGTATGGATGAGGTCTAACAAATCTTCACCTCTTTTACAAGTACCAGTGAAAGGTGATTTAGTCATCTTTCCCAACAAACAAGATTTACATTCATCGTCTGATTTTAAGTCAAACGATTCCAACACTCCATCCTTTTGGATTTGGGTGATGCGCGTCTTGTTGATGTACCCAAGACGACAATGCCATAAGCACGCCTTGTCTAAACTATTAGAAGAATCAATACTATAAACATTATTGCCAAGTTCATTCACACACATAATAGTTTCATACACAATATCACATGGATACGCTTTGAAAATAAATGCACCATTATGAAAAAATTAAATGATACTGTCATTATTATAAAAACTATAACGATGTCCTTGTCTAAATAAAACATGAAATGAAATTATGTTTCTTGTCATTTTTGACGAATAGAAACAGTTGTTTAACTCAACCTTAACACTATCAAGCATAAGCTCATAAGTCTCAATCTTGGTAATAAACAACTTTCGTCTATTCCCCATGATCAGGTTCCGCTTCTCATGCTCGACCTCTTCACTTTCCTTTAGTTCCTGTAAATCAGAACAAATGTGGAAACCATATCCCGTATCAAGGACCCAAGAATTTAAAATATAGGTGTTATTGATTTGGATAGAGTATATACTAGATGAAGAGCCAAACACCTTGCCCTTAGCTTCTCTCACTTCTTGTAGGTACTTGGGATGGATTTTTATAAAATGGCCTTTCTGGACACAATGAAAGCACACGACTTCTTTCAGATAGACAACAGTAGGAATATCAAAGTTGGGCTTTCCCTTTGACTGTAACGCCCGCAGATCCGGGCTAGTCAATTTAGAGACGATGAGCATCAAAAATGAGTTTTTGATGGAAGATTATTTAGAAGGATTAATCTTAACCAAGTTGTAGTATATGTTACAAGGGTTTCGTACATATAAAGAACGCCGAAATCCGAGTTATAACGAAGAAGCTATGGCCCGTCGAAGTTTTACGGCAAAACCGGCACGGCACCGGGAGACGTAAATAGTGAATTTACGGTAGAAGAATATTTAGCCTTGGTGATCTAAACAAAATTTGTAGTATACGTTAAACCGAGAATATACAAAAAAAGAACGCCCAAATCTTACTTCGTATGAGGAAGTTATGAATTTTCTAAGATTTGGCATAGCAGTGCACGGCCCGAAACTCGAATTTTAGTTCGAGCGGTTTTTGGCCTACGCGACCTAAATTAGAGTTGAATATCTCATTAATAGGAACTCAACGGTAAAAAGACAGACGAAAACGGAGTCCGTATGTAGAAGTTATGAATTTTACGCGGACATTTAACAATATAATCTCCTCCTACTGTTAAATTTAAGATCGGTCGAGAATTAGCCGACGGAGTCTAAATGAATGTTTTAGATCTTGTTTTTACCTATGCGTGGATATAAAGAATGTCGAGAGTAGAGCTCGTATGTTAAAGATATGGACGAAACTTGGTCCCTATTCTTCGAGCGCGATAAATTCGATACAGTTTTGTAAATCTGAGATAGAATGAGAATTAGCTGACAGCGTCTAAATGAAAGTTGTAGTACTCGTAAATACCAACGTGTGGATATAAACAACGTCAAAAATGGAGTTCGTATGAACGATTTACAAATTATAATAGCATATTTACGTATTAAAATAAAGTATAAATCATATATTTACGTACACATATATATACAAATGTATATATCATTAGAAAGGTATCGACGATGCGGTTATTATAAGACTAGTGTTGAGTACTTTCGACATTAGTTTAATACAAATATCGTTAAATCTATTTAAAATAGTATTATGAAGGGGTGTTTAGTCTTTTATATAACTATAAGGTCATTAAGTAATTATGGAGGGTAGTTTTTGTAAATTAAATTACTATAAATAAGAGGCTTGGGCTCTCATATTTCTTGCAGCATTCTCTTGATTCAAGAGTCTTTCTCTTCTTATCCCCCGAGCATTTCGGTCCCTCGTGATTCGACTTCTCTTTCTGTAGTTTTAGTATAGTAAGGTGAGCGCTGAAGCGTTGCACGAATCTTTCTTAGAAAGATTCAGCGACGAAGTTCTGCCTCTGCAGAGCTCGGCTCCTAGCTAAAACCCCCTTGTAAGTAAGTTATGCTTACCCTATTTTAAATACAGTTTATATTTAAAATTAGTATTGTTATTATGAAATTATAATAAATATTTGGGCTATTATATAAGTGTCGTTATAATATCTTTTTAACTACTCGCGGTACGGGGAATCTGGTTTAAAGGGCCGCATAGGATTGTTGGATTTCAGAAGTGCTATATGCCAAAATGGTCCTGCCCTCCGGTGTTTTATGTCTGGCTCATGTCTGTACATAGTGGTTGGAAAATATTGTTTAAACGCTTATATAATAATAATAATGCTAAGACTAATAATTAGTCACGGTAATATTAGACTAAAATCTAGTGGTAATAATACTAGGTTTCATCGAAGGAAATTATATTGTTAAGAAGCGAAGCGTTGTCCGAGTTTGGAAACATCACTTTAACAAGTGAGTGCATAGTCCCTTTCATGAACATGATTTTAATACAAGTATTGATTGAAGTATTAATTATATGTTTATGTGCGAGTTAATTAATGTTGCCTGAAATACGTGTTAAAGAACATACCTGATTATATATGATGATTTACGATAAAGAGTAAACCTAAATTAATTATGAGGAATATTGGGTAGTATTTTCTTACGAGTATGAGTGAGTTATACTCAGAGAATAGAACTTTAGTATATGTCATTGATTCGGGAGCATGGATTAGACATAGTCATTGTCCCTAGTCCGAGAGTATGGATTGGACATAGTCAACTGTCATTAATCTGGGAGTATGGATTAAGACATAGTCAGTTGTCCTTAGTCTGGGAGTATGGATTAAGACATAGTCAGTTATCCTTAGTCCGGGAGTATGGATGAATACATAGTCAGTCGTCCTTAGTCCGAGAGTATGGATAGGACATAGTCATTCGTCGTTTATCCGGGAGAATGGATTTACATATAGACACTTGTCCTAAATCCGAAAGTATGGAATGGGCACAATTATTGATCCGAGAGCATGAATTAGATCTGAGAGTATGGGTTAAGTGACAGGTAAAATTTAAGGTCCGAGAGTATGGATAGTCTCGTTGTAAGGATTAACGGGGTGGGGTAAGAGTTGCTTATATATATATATATATATATATATATATATATATATATATATATATATATATATATATATATATATATATGGTGAAATTGTATATTTTGTGAGTTCTAAATTATATATATGATATAACATTGTGGGATTGAAATCCCTGTGTACTCACCAGGTTTCCCAACCTGACCCACTCAAGCTTATTTGTATCACAGGTGTCGATACGAAGTTACATTACACTGAGAGATTAAAGAGATGTAGATCACTAGTGTAAATGAATGTAAGTTCTGTTTATGCTTATGTTTCTGTATTGACGATGACATCCCAAATGTTTTAAAATGAATAAAAATACATTTCTTCGGAAATGTTGTGATAACGTATTTATCATGTTTTACTGGGAACAAATTCCGCAACATTTTCACTAAAAGAGGTACTCTGATTTTTATAAAGCATAAACAAAATCGGTCTTTTCTGGCCGTGAAAATCGGGATGTCACATTGACCCATTGGTCTCTTTAATATGTGATTTCCCTTTCCACTTGGGTTGGGAAGGGTCATTTCTCTTCTTGTCTTTTCCTTGTTGAATCGCCATGATTTGGGTATTTTTAATACTGTTGGAATGACACTTCTTTATTATTGCTTCAGATGTTTGCAATAGATTGTGAAGCTCAATCAATGTTGTCTCAGTGTTATTCAAATGATAGGTCAAGATGAACTAATCATAACTACTAGGCAAGGAGTTGAGCAGCATGTCATTGAGCTTCTCCAATCTTTCCAGGTGTCTCTGCATTTTTTGCACATAAGCACACACAAATTCCCCCATCTTTCAATTTGCACCCCATAAGGGAATTGACGACTTCATAATGTTCTTGTCTTGATTTCTTGAAAAACATCTTCGAAAGAGCCAAGTTCATGTCAAAGGGCCAATAGTCCTCATATGTCTTTTGGAGCTTAGGAGTAGCAGATTCTTTGTTAATTTCTAGGATTGGATTCTCGAGAACATAATCCTTGTTCTCAAATTTCAACGTCATCTTCAAATTGCGCAACCAATCCATGTAGTTTGGGCCAGTGAGATTGTCCTTTGAGACGATAGACAAGAGAATGAAGTTATGAGTGCTTGGAGGAGGAGGAGGAAGAGGAATATCACCATTTCCAGACATCTTAAACAAGAGATAAGATTTTTTTAGTTGATTTAATCCTTAATATTTTAAGCCAAATTAATATTCAAGTCTAGGGTCCATAAATACAATTAGAAATTATGAAGAGGGGTGTCATAATCTAATTGCGAAATTATTTTAGGTAGGTAAAGCATTTTACCAATTTCAATATAATATCAAATTCGTAGATCATTTGAGATTCATTTAACTATTCAATGACATGTTAAATCTTAGATTATGCTCTTCAATATGTAACTGGGATGCTGATGATCACAAACAAGATGTGAATAAACATGCAAACCCGCGTGACATGCTCGAGGTCAGTTATGATTTCACATTGATGTGTCAGTTAATCACATACGCACCATCAACACCCATAAATTCAACTATGTGCCATAATTTCGTCTTTATAGTCCTACATTAGTGTGTCGGTGAACAAAGCATGTTCCACTAATGACTCACAAAGAAATGATGTGTGTTTTCATGGATTAACATATAATTTCACATTTTTCTAAAAGTAACTAGAGTGGACTTTTATAAAAGGTTCTAGTACTTTATACATTATACTTTTAATACGATTATGTCCTATCAAATCCGTTCGGCTAACGACCCTCCACCATACAAAGAAGCGGTGGGTGAAAAGGACACCAATTCAACAGACATTTTATAAGTTGTTTTCTTATAACTCTCCTATAATATGACTTCGTGAATGAGGTATACTAGATATTCGACTGACTTTTAATGATACATATAGTAATATAATATTATATATATGTATAAGGTATATTTTAAAACTTTTCAAAACACAATGTTTAAATTTAAATATCTGAATTAACAATTAATTAATTAATCTTTTAAACTAATTATGGATTTTATAATTATCTTTTAATTAAACCGTTAATTAAATATTATATCAAAATCCATTAAGGATAATTCCATTTAATTATCTTATAATTAAATATTTGTTTCCTTATTTAATTTCTCAAAATTCGAATTAGTGTTTCAAAATTATCTCGTATTATTTGGTTTTGTTTTTATTAGGTAAAATTACAGATAATGACTAATAATTAACTTACTAATCAAATTAGACAAGCATATATGGATACAAACGAACTTTCGAAAGACGTGTCGTGCCTAGGCACACCGCGCTCTGCAAATGTTTTTTTTAAGGTTTCATCTACTATTCACTATCAATTAAAAAACATGGCTCTGATTCCACTATTGAGTTTTTTAGGTTACAATTCAATTGTATATGCGGAATTTCATTTAACTATTAACGGTATATGCAACCTAAAATGGATCTATATCTTTTCACTATTAATAGCAACACACTAAATAAACAAAAACCATAAATCCTATGATATCAAAATCATGAATAGAATCACATACCTTTTTCTTAAGTCGAATTAAGCAATCAAAACCTTTGTAGCCTCCTTTGAAAAACTAGCTCCAAAAACAGCTCGGCCCTCTCCTGGCCGTTAAGTATTCTGCCACTGTTTACAAGGTTTACACCCTAAACCAGCTAAGCCGACACGAAAATAAACGTGTTAAAACGACATGACACGATAATGAATCGAGTTGGATTAAAATCAAGATTTCTCAACCTGCTTAAGTTTTAACCTGACAGGAACTCAACACGACACGGTACATTTGCTAAGTCTAATTATACTTTCCTTGAATCTTGTTTTTTTCATGATTTATACAAATTTCTCATAGCAACCATCACAACCTTTTGTTTTGAAAGGTCTAATTAATATTGTTCAACTTACGCGAAGGACTGTCTTTAACATAATATATTATTTCTTGTTACGGAGTGCGTAAAGGGGTTTGGATGCTTATTCCTATTTTTACTCTTGTATTAGGAATCACTTTTGCTTTTCTTGTTCTCTTTTCTTAGTTAGGCCTTGTTTCAGTTGGTTCAGGAAACTTTGGCATCGAGACACATTACGAGCAGGAAAGAAATTAACAGCTTCAAATTATCTAGTCTTTCTTTAGGAAACATTCTTTCGTCCGGTCCTTATACTTAAATACGTGCCATTATTATAATAGTGATTTGTACCAACACGCCTGACCTTGAGATATTGGAGGCCATATGCAAAAATTAAATTAAAACCCATACCTTTTTTTGTAAAATATAATTAAGGAAATTTCTTATCGGTAAAAACAAAAAAAGTCCACTATTTTAACAAACATAATTTTTATTGTTAATAATATAAATGAGATTTGTAACATGCAATTATATTTTAATTAACATATTATTATTATTTTCTTCTACCTTTTTTAGTAATATAATATTAAAGAAAATTCTTAATCCGAGACCCCTTATGGTTGGAGGTCCGGTGAGATCGCACACTGGCACCATGTGTACCAATAGTACTATGATAAATAAATAACGCACAGTAATGGTATAGCAATCTTTTCGTATTGGTCTCACATTGGAAGTGGTATACAAATCTTTATTAAATTTTCGACGTCATGTAAAGCTTGAAGATGTACAAGCATACAATCACTGGTACATGAAGAAAAACACGCGCAATATCCATGATCCATATATAAGTGCCTCATGCCTCACTTGTTCAAGTACCACCATTAGTAGACAACTATCTAGCTACCTCGCAAGAAAAAGAGATGGCTATAAAAGGAAAGATATCACGTGAAGTTGAAGTCAAATGTCATTGTCACCAGGTCTTTGAACTCTACAAGCACAGGCCACATGACTCGTCAGTCGTCGACCCTGCTAAGGTTGAAGCTTGCCATCTGGTGTCTGGTGAATGGGGTGTTCCTGGATCTGTCGTTGAGTGGCACTACTACCATGGTAAACTACTCATTTGTGCTAATATTCAACATAAAAACTTGTTCAATGTTAGATCTATACCACTACTACAAACACATATATCTATGCATGTATGTACAAACTACTTAATTATGGTTTTTCCGTAGATGGAAAAAAGGAAACTGGGAAAGAAATCATTGAAGAAGTTGATGATGAACTACCCAAAATTTCGTTCAAACTGATTGAAGGAGATATCTTGAAGGTGTATAATTCCTTTATCAACACCCTTACGACCAAAGATGTGGGCGATAAGAAGTTTGTTATCTGGACTATAGAGTTCGAGAAGGCGAATGCAAGTATACCGGATCCAACATCGTATCTGGACTTGCTTTGTGGAATTGCCGGAAATATGGATGCTCATTTTCTCAAGCAACCATGATCTCGCCCATATATTCAATAAATAAATATCGCCGACATCCACTTTAATTGCTTGGTAACAATAAATTGATTAAAGGGAAGTGATTGTCCAATAAATAAATGTCGCCGGTATATTCATGAATCATGATAATAAATAATATTTACTACTTGTGAAGATATGTATTTGTATTGTAAACTATGGTGTATTTCAATTACTTTTGCGGGAATTGTTTCATCTTTTGCTTGATTTTGAAACTAAAACCAAATTTTCTATAAGTTTAAGACTTTGGAATGGTTTAAGTAATGTGTAACCACTATAACCCGTGGATTCCCATGAAACAAAAACCGATTTAATATATATAGTGTCGCTTACCAGAGAGAAACTTCATGACACTGATGAACGTTAATTTCTGGATTGGATTATTTACTTGAAAATCAATGAATCAATTCAAATCATTCCTCACCAGAACAAGAAACTTTACAAATCCGAAATTCTCTTATGGCGAACAAAAATACCGATTTGACCCCGAGGATGTTGGGTTAATCGGTTTGTTCGCGGATCACCCGGATCAGTTCACGGGTTTACAATAGTTTAGCATATTGTAACAAACACATTTATTCTTTTATTTTACAAGTTTTATTAGAGTTTACCGGGTCACAAGTCATGGGCTTGTTCTTCCTGGATTTTAGGAAGTTCATGTAGCAGTAGGTTAGGTACCTTTTCTCTTTTCTTTAGGATCAAGTTTGTTTCTTTCTTATTTAATGTAAATTGTGAGATCCATGAAGAGCGCTCAGGTTGTAAAACTCAAAATCTACATTATGTGAGTCTAAGTGTGTGTGATTGTGTGTGTTTTGTGGGGCTGAACCAACAGAGGATGTGTAAACGAAAGGTGTAGGGTCAAGATTCTAGAGAAAGGAGCCAATCACACGTATCGGATTGAGGTCCATCAACAGGTCACGTATTCCTCACTATGGTGGATTTCGGGTGCAAGGATGCATGTATTAAAAGTAAAACATAATAATTTGTTGTTGACTATAAATTTGGTCAATTTTTTTGACCATTGTTAATGTGTTTATTTACGGTTCAACATCAATGCTTCTTCAATTCGCTCGGTTTTTGACATCAGTTGTTAGGGGCTTTCGTTTTCAATAGTGGTTCGTGGGTTGGGACTTTTGGCATTGTACTGTATATCTAATATACCCTCATGTGCAGAATTGAGGATCCAACAGAATGCCTGAAACTGCGTTTGTGAAGCGGGATCAGGTCTGAAATAGAAATCAAATGTAGGGACTTCTTTAAGAAAATATCAAAATTACGGACCAATCATGCAATTTTATGTCACTTAGGGACCATTTTTGTACATCAAAGAAGTCTTTCTAGACCGTCGAACTAGGGTGGCAATTTATGACACGACACGACAAAAATACACGAAACGAAACGAAATTGGGACGAAACTGAAATTTGAATTCGTGTTCGTGTCGTATTCGTGTTAACAGTAAAAAACACGATGTCGTGTCGTGTCGTGTTCGTGTTCAAAATTCGACACGAAATTGACACGATTTAGTAGTTCTTTATCGTGTTTTTCGTGTTTTTCGTGTTATATTTGATAAAGTATTCACTAAATAAACTAGGTTTTAGTAAATGTTATATTTGTCGTGTCGTATCGTGTTTGTCGTTTTTTTAATTCGTTCGTTTTCGTGTTAGTTAGAAAAAACACGACATTGTGTCGTGTTCGTGTCACATAAAACCTTGTCGTGTCGTGTCGTGTCAGACAGAAACACGAAACGATAGCATGATTTGCCAACCCTACGTCGAACACTGTTCAAAACACTTCTTTAATACTTCCACACAATAATAATAGCCCACATCGGGTTTAGAAGAAGGTTTTGTATTAAAAATAAGATTAATATTATAAAAGTTCTAAATTTTATACGTGTAATTGGGAAAAATCTTAATATTTTTTTTGTTGGTTATGGCCACAATTTTTACGAAGAGTTATCATTCTAACAAATTAATCACATTACTACGAAAAAGAGCATTACCGACGGCCAAAACCATCGGTAATCCGTCACTAATACTCTGAAGGAATTGCAACAGACCAAAATCCACCGGTGTATTCTTGTTGCTAATTGTTTGTAACAGATTTCTAATATCTACAACAAATTTTAGCGAAGGATTTTTCCGTCGGTAATTAGTAACGGATCACTGACGAAATTATTTTTTGTAACGGATTACCGACGGAATGTGTTTGCAACCGACGAAATAATTCACTAACGGATTACCGACGGAATCTCGGAATATCTCACTAGTAGATTACCGACATATTTTTTGTGATAGAAAAAGTTTCAAAGTTTGGCCTCCACCATACATCCACACTCGGCAATCTACAAAACCATGAGTAATTGTTAGTATAATATCTAAAATACCCCTCAACAAGTTTGCTTGACAATTTCCTTTTCAACTTTTCAACTTCTACAAAATAAAAAGGAACACATAAATATACATATTAATACATCATATCAAATTATGGAACCAATCTTAATGATGGGTGTGAAAAATACAATACCATTTTCACCAATTATAGCTATACAAGAAATAGCAACATACTTTCATAATTTGTATATTACATCATCCTACTTACACTTCTTTCTATTACATGATTGTTAAAAACTCTACCCAATTATAGCAATGTATGTTCAATTTCTAATTCATTAAGAAAATTGTTGGTTTGAGAAGTAGGATGTTATATAATAAACAAATCAATAAAAGTACATTGTCATTTCTTGCATAAAGATGTTGGATTAGTGTCTAAGTCCATAACTATTTTGGTATGTACTTGACCCGATTATGAGCATAGTCCTTTTGGGTTGCCTTCACCATAACAATATGTAGGATGAATTAAGGAGAGAAAGGTTTAATTATGATTTATTAATATATTATGAGAATAATATATTAAAGGAGAAATCATATTGTTTAATTAATATTAGTCAAGAATTAATTAAGATTTAATTTTGTGGCTAAAAGAGATTAATTAAACTTAGGGGACTGGAATTGTATTTATAAGATAATTACAATTGGGCTATGGATCACCTAATAATATATAGGTTGGACGAATTCTATGGGAAGCCCATAAGGAATTCGTCCAAGGGATATGTTAAAGGAGTCCATGGGCTGCTTAGGGCTTAAGCAGTCAGATTAGGGTTTCCTAGTTGAAAACCATAATAGCCTACATGTATATAAAGGCCCCCTATGCCCCAAAAACGTGGTGAACTAATCCTTTAGGGTTTCCAGCCGTTTTTGGTGCCTCCTCTCTTCTCCCTCTTCATCCAAGTTGCTTAGTGGTGTTTGTGACTCCATTAGAGGTGCAACACTTGAGGCACTAAGCTTTCTGAAGCCAAGGATTGATTGTTATTGCTATATAACAATCAAATGTAAGATCTAAACCCTAATTTCAGTTATAGTTTATTAGATCTAGGGTTTATGGCTTTGGATTATCAATTGCATATTCATTAGACAAACTAGATCCAAAAGCTATTAGGGTTTGCATGTACACCATAGGAATGATGTATTGATCGAAACTCATCAGTGGTATCAGAGCCTAGGGCTGTTTGTTTGATGTATTTGATGCTATATTTGATTATTCAAGCTTAAAATCGAAATTTTTTGGTTTCTGGGGGCTGGACTCGCCGAGTCCATGGCTGAACTCGCCGAGTCCATAGTGAACTCGACGAGTTAGCGAGTCAGATGGAGCTGATTTCCGGATTTTGACCTGTTTTGGCTGTGGATAATTACCTAAAATGTTTTTTATTAATAAAATCCGATTTTTATCAATATTAGGTGATTATCCTTGCCAAACTAGAAGATAATTGTCAAAATTTAGATAATCTTTTGTTTAATTAGATAAAGATTGATTATTTGTAATTTGGATTTGAATTATCTTGTGAAAAAGTTTCAATATTCCCCTTTAGGTTTTATAGTTTAAATCTGAACTTTAAAGTTTTGTTTTTTGAAATTTAAATAGTTAAACCCTAATGTTTTGAAAAGTTTCAAAACTTGCCCTCAAGTTTTGGAATTTAAATTTTTTGATTAAAAGTTTAATTTTGAAATATTTAAATTCTAAACCCTAATGTTTTGAATTGTTTCAAAACTTGCCTTCAAGTTTTGGAATTTAAAATCTTGATTAATAGTTTAATTATGTAATATTTAGATTCTAAAAATCTAGTATTTTGAAAAGTTCAAATTACACCCTCATGGTTTTCTTAAGTTAATTAAAAGAGAAAGTTAATAAAACCACCTAGTATTTTAAAAGTGTAAAATACACCCTATCCTATATATATGTAACATTAAAAGTCTAATATTATATATATATATATATATATATATATATATATATATATATATATATATATATATGAGTAAAAAGTCAGTCTTACCGTTAGTAGGCCTCATTCACGAAGCTGGTCTATAAGGGGTGTTTAAGGAAATTGCCTATAAAATGGCGATTGAATGGGTATCCACTCTTACCCACCGCACTCTTGACTAGTGGAGGGTCATTAGCCGAACGGGTAGGATAGGACGAAACCTTCCATTATAAGTATAATGAAGTACAAAGTAACTAAATGCTTTTACAAATTCCCAAATCATAGTTACTTTAGGCAAAATGTAAAATTGTATGCTAATCCATGGAATTACACTTCGTACCCTTGTCAAACGTTAATAGAGCGTGCGTGGTTAACCGGCACACTAATTTGGGGTTGACATTGGTAGTGAAGGGTGGCTCGATGTTTATCATAGATCAATGGAGCGTGTGTGGTTAACTGGCACATTGATTAGGTGGTAGTAGCATTGAGTGCACCACGTAGATTCGCATGGTTATTCACACCTTATTTGTGATCCTCGGCATCCCAGTCACAAATAGAAGGGCATGATCGAGATTAAACACGCCATTGAAAAGTTCAATGAATCTCAAATGATCTAGGAGTTTCAATTCATTTAAAACTTAAACTTCTTTTTCGTTTTTCATGGTGGAAATTGGTAAATCGTCATTTACCTACCTTCAAATATTCTGCAACTAGATTACGGCATCCCTCTTCTAGGTTGTAGAGTATTGTGTTGGATCCTAGCCTTGATGTTTCATTTGGGTGTTACATCAAGGATTCTTATCAACTAACTTGAATTTTCTCCCGGTTTGTAGATGTCTGAATCTAACAATGGTCTTCCCAAATCCCTTGGAACAAGCTTTCCAAATGAAGATGACATTCCACGATACGATCAAGGAAATGAGAGTCATGCTTCACTTCCTCCACCTCCTCCAATTATTCTCCCTAACCCACAAGTTCAAAGGCTTGAAAAGTTCAAGCTCACTCAAGTCCTTTTGGCAAGTAAACACGAAGATGGGAAACCTATGTGTGCACACATCTTAGAGATGAAGTCACACATTGATAGGTTAAGGATGATGGGTGTCGATATCTCAGAAATGTTGGCTGTTGACTGGGTTTTTCAGTCACTTCCTTAATCATATAGTGAGTTCGTTAGAGAGTACTATATGATGGACCATGACGTGACCCTCATTGATTTGACCTATTTGCTTATAGGTGCTGAATCGGAAATGATTTGGCGTGCTGATCAAGCAAATTTGTCTGGCAAATCAAACTCCCAAACTTCAATGGACATTGAAAATGGTGACATTAGAAATCCAGAAAAGGTAAATTCTGAGATAGTTCCTTGTGCCATTCCAAAAGAGTTCATCTGCTTCTACTGCCAAGAGAAGGGGCATTGGAGACGAAGCTGCCCTCTTTACCTGAGAGATCTAAGAGATGGGAGAGTCAAGACGTATGGCTCTACTTCAGGTAAAATCTATTAACTAACTCTATAAGTTCCTATTATTTGATCTTAATACAGTATGTGATAAGATTACATTTTGATGTTTTTGCAGGATCGAAGAAAAGAAAGGAAGCTTAAGGAAGAAGCGTGCTGAATCTGATCATCAAGAAATGGATTTCGATCGCATGGACTCGAGGATCAGATTTTTGAGTTGTTACTCTAGAGTTAGGATAGATTGATAAAAATATGTAAGAGCATAGTTTTTCAGTTGAATTGCATTGTAAGGACAAATTTTTCCGCAATAAAATAAATTTTGATTTTGTCTTATTTATTTATCCTTGCAATGGTATGTATGAAAAAAATTGATGTTTGAATATTTCTACTGTTAGCAATAATGGATTTGATTCTTAATTATGTTATTTGTGGAAATGTCGAGAATTTGCCAAATAAAGGAAGATTCTCATCGCCCAAGTTTCAATTGGACAGAAACTTGGAATCATACAACTAGGTTGTGTGATGAATGAGAAACTTCATATTTGGAAATTAGACTATTTTTGACAAAGTGTCAAGAGAAGGACTGGGAGATCAAGTACACTAGGTTGTGCTTTGATCAAGTCCACCACAAGAGTGATAAAAATATTTGTCATGATTTACTAAAGTTTAGTAAATATGGTTATACTTATAAGATTAAGTATAATTATGAGTTGATTGAAAGAGTTTCAATCAATAGCAGAATGAATAAGAAGAATCAAGTAGGCAGAAAGATAAAAGTTTCTCTATTCTAAGAAGAAGGGAGAATACCTTTTATTGTGTTTTATGATAAGTCTTAATGATTAAGAACCATATCTCAATTGATCCTCTAAGTGAGTCTTAGTGCAATTGCATGTCTAAGAAGAGGAATCGAGAATTGTAGAAATAGTTAAATCAAGAAGTCAATCATACTTCGTTCCAATATCAAGTCTTAGAGTCAAGATTCTGACATGAGTGACAAGTCTTAAGTAGGTATATAACACTCGACAAATGTGGAATTTGGAAAAGTTTTCTTATTCTTGCACATTTGAAATTGGTAAGTTGCGATGTCTTGGATAAGACAAAGACCAACCAGGACCAATTGTGTGAAGTGTTAAACTTGACAAAAGGCTACACTAACTCTTGAATATTTGTTTGTCAAGAAATGTTTCTTGACAAGAGAATCTTATATGTCAAGGAGTCAGTGGGAGTCTTAATGGTCTTGAAAAGTTTCAAGAACAAATCAAGAGTAAACCTAGTTAATTATCACTAGCGCACGACTTGAGGTTTCTGTGTCATTCCAATTAAGCTAAATATGTATGTGAGTTCTATGAGTTCTCATTTGAATGCATAAAGACAAAGCACCTTGATCAATGGAAAGTACATTGATATGTAGGGGTGAGTTGCTTGAAAGACATGGTGGGCACTCGTGTTACCATGAGGCAAGAAATCAAGATTGAACAAGTTCAGTCCATATGGTTTTTGGATTTGTTGCAAACTTTCGTTTTAACGAATTCGCATGGATAGGAACACATACATCATAAAATCAAAGTGTCATAAGGTTTCCCTCCTTCATGAAAATGATTGTGAGGAAATGCTTTCACTAAGAGAGATTTTAAGAACATAGCAATTGTGAAAATTGTATTCTCAAATTCGATTATGATTACAGCATCCCTTTTCATAGTTCGAATTGTGAGATTTGGCAATTGGTCTGAACATTTGGGACTTAGTAACATAAATTCTGAATTGTTTAGACACACATGTGAGCTATCTAAGGCAAAGATGTATGAGCTTAAAAAGCTTAGATAAAGGATTACCAAGCATCAAGTGTTAGAAATATGAACTTAAGGAATTCAATAAGCATTGTCTTCTAGAAGTTCAGCTGTTTTCTGAATACATGTCAAAGCTAGTGGGAGCATAAGTGTTGTGCTTGTATTGTAATAATCATCGTGTTAGTGGGAGCATGATTATTATGGTAAGTATTGCAATTTAGAAATATTAATTATAGAAAACAAAGATTCACTTTGCAAAGTTGCAAGGGTTGAAAAGTTGTTTTGCTATAATTAAGGGAGAGAATATTATACTTCGTTTCAAAATTCTAAAGCTTAGATCGAGAAATGTTAATAAATTTAGTCAAGGATACATAGTGCATTCTCAATATTCGATTATGATTACGGCATCCCTCTTCATAGTTCGAATAGTGGGAACATGGCACATAAAATATTATGGCAGAAGGATGATAAAGTATCACGTCTTTATGTGAGACATTATGCATCATGTCCAATACGCTTCGAGTATAGGATCGATTGCATATGCTAGAATATTTGACCATTCTAAAATTTTCAAAATGCCTAGGGCATTAAGAGGGAAAAAGGGACTAGAATCGGTTTTGACTAAAATAATTAAACAACTATCAAAGGACGATCTGAGGTTCACTGAGGATTTGTCGCTTGTGAGTAGTTGGAAGTATAGTACTGGATGGACTATATTGACATTATTATGAATAGATAAGATTCTATTAAGAATGAGTTGTCATATGGCAAATATGGAAATGTTTCCATTAATGGGAGTTGGATATTAAGAAATATGTCTAGATTAGAAACTTTTATGCGAGAAGGATGTTCAAAGGAATATACTTTGAATGTGAGCCTTCACGTCTATGGAATTGTCTTGTAACAATTTCCGATAGACTACCTTGTAATTTCATTAGTCGGGTCTTGGTGACTTTTGTGCTATGACATTACGAAAGAATCATTGCATAAAATGTTAGAATCTGACATATTCTAAAAGTGGCAAGAATTTGGTATTCTTATACTAATAATAAGGATTGGGGATTGTGAAATGAGTTTCATTGGAAAAGTTTTCAATTGATCTATTTCACAAAGAATGGACCATAGGAAACCAAAGTGTGCATGCTTGGAGCATGGGACAATTGTGGTTATAATTCGAGTAATAAGTTGATTTTCTGAAACAGTAAGCAATGAATAATGAGTAATCAATATGGTGTTTAAATAAAAGTGTTTTTATTTACGCTCAAAAGTTTTGGGGCCATATAGGATTAATATTATTATTGCGTTTCACTTTGCATGTTTTGACTTCCAGAATAACTGGGTTATTCGAACCTCCACAGTCGGTCATACGTTGGAAGTAGGTATGAAGGAAGACTGTCATGAATTTGTCTGTAGATTGTCTAAAGTGTTTAGACATAGCACAAGTTTGTTGTAGAGTTCATGAGTGCTTTGATAAGATTAAAGTATTGGATTAAACCCACGCTCACTTGAATCACTTCATGGTTTTTATCATAAGTAATTGTGAGACGATAACATTGTATATTCTTGAAACCGAGACGTGTGAGTTGTTATCTGTTGGTCGGTTGCACATTGATACTAAGAAAACGCACCAGTAACTTGGTGTCATAAAACTTATTATTGTGTGTGATTCGATCAGTAAATGCAAGCGAGCATTTGAGTCGAAGTTTATCCATTCCTTTTACCAAAGTGGGA
This sequence comes from Lactuca virosa, assembly GCF_052849685.1. NCBI lineage: Eukaryota > Viridiplantae > Streptophyta > Magnoliopsida > Asterales > Asteraceae > Lactuca > Lactuca virosa. Next base: position 83,680,401 of record NC_136428.1, read on the forward strand.
TAAAAGCGATATTTGTGGGCCTCTCGATGATTTAGTGATGACACCCTAAGCGCTTGGCCAAGTCGGGACTAAGTTGATGTGTTCAATTGTAGTCTGTTGTCAGTCGTCATAAATCGGAAGTCGGGAAACAATATACAGAGAATGATTAAAATTCATGTGTTATGTCTATACGATATCTTGTAGAATGGAGGAATATATGATCCCTTATCTAAAGGACACGCGTATCTGATAAGATCAGAGGTGACAGCGGCTTTTGAAAGCTACGATTGCTGATCAGGTTCTGAAGTTATGCAAAATAGTTATTAGACTTATCCAAGTAGGAGACTGTTGGATTAGTGTCTAAGTCCATAACTATTTTGGTATGTACTTGACCCGATTATGAGCATGGTCCTTTTGGGTTGCCTTCACCATAGCAATATGTAGGATGAATTAAGGAGAGAAAGGTTTAATTATAATTTATTAATATATTATGAGAATAATATATTAAAGGAGAAATCATATTGTTTAATTAACATTAGTCAAGAATTAATTAAGATTTAATTTTGTGGCTAAAAGAGATTAATTAAACTTAGGGGACTGGAGTTGTATTTATAAGATAATTACAATTGGGCTATGGATCACCTAATAATATATAGGTTGGACGAATTATATGGGAAGCCCATAAGGAATTCGTCCAAGGGATATGTTAAAGGAGTCCATGGGCTGCTTAGGGCTTAAGCAGTCAGATTAGGGTTTCCTAGTTGAAAACCCTAATAGCCTACATGTATATAAAGGCCCCCTATGCCCCAAAAACGTGGTGAACTAATCCTTTAGGGTTTCCAGCCGTATTTGGTGCCTCCTCTCTCCTCCCTCTTCATCCAAGTTGCTTAGTGGTGTTTGTAACTGCATTAGAGGTGCAACACTTGAGGCACTAAGCTTTCTGAAGCCAAGGATTGATTGTTATTGCTATATAACAATCAAAGGTAAGATCTAAACCCTAATTTCAGTTATAGTTTATTAGATCTAGGGTTTATGGCTTTGGATTATCAATTGCATGTTCATTAGAAAAACTAGATCCAAAAGCTATTAGGGTTTGCATGTATACCATAGGATTGATGTATTGCTCGAAACCCATCAAAAGAGTTATACCTATTGCTTTTCTTAGCGTAAAGTATCGCCATATAGATGATCTCCAACATATAGAACCGAACAAAATTGAAACAATCGCATCAACTTTGCTCGAAGAAGTACTAAATTAAAATTAATTAATTCTGCTCCACAAAAATATCAATGTAGATTGTAAAAAAAATGGTGATAAATAAAGTTACAAAACCTGTGAACTTGATTCCACACTCAGTAGCTTATGCAAATGGCCAACATTGCCTCCCTAAAACAATGATTTCAAACTAAAATTACCATTCTCATCGTTACCATTAACTTCCACTCTTGTCATTACTAAAGGGTATTTATGTAATTCGGGGTATATAGATCACGTGAAACACTTTGTGCACCTTTTCTGGGATGTAACGATCTGGTAGATCCATAAAAAGGGCCTCGACCTAAAGAAAAAAAAAGCATTTAAAATATATAAAGACACATAGGGGTAAATTAGTAAAATCACAAATATACAATTATTTGCATTAAGAGTTATGTCAAATCACAAATGTATTATATATAAAGCAGCTATATTTAAAACATACATGGATTTCATGATGGCATCCTTACAGGTACAGTAACAGGATAGTACTTGTAATAACCCTGAAGTATAAAGGACATATTAAGAAGAAAATAGTTTTCAAAGTAATAATAATGGAAACCAGAAATATGAAATTAATGTATTTAACTTACCTATGGCTCCGTGTATTCCTTTACTCCAATGCTTGAGTTCGCAACATTTCCATCAGACTTCGGAGCAAAGTTGAATGATGAAAGTTGTGTTGAGGCTGCAATTATGGTATATACATAGAGACTATATTAGAACTTTATATGAATCAAGATCCAAATCTTTACTAGTGTTGGAAACACAAACATCATTTTCAAACCAGTCACCACCACAATTTCATGTATGTGTTTCCCTCTAATGATATCCTTCTTCATGGAGCAAGCTTTGAGGACACTAGGGAATGTGCTCATTACACCTAATACCCAATATGTGCATCTTTGTAAAAGCCAAAAGCGCTTCTTAAATGAGACTATTCTGGGTATACCCTGATATTAAAGCAGGCCAAACAACTAAATCTTGTTCAGGACTTTCATCGTGCAACTTGCGTGCAGTCCAAAAAACCCGACACTTTGAATAAAAATTAACTAAATGATTCCTATGTTTTGGATCGTTCTGCAATCACATTTTGATCAGGTGGGTATGTGTATCTATAACCCTGGATTAAGCAACTTGGTCTAGTAGCATTGAGATAAGAGTTTAGAGTAAGAAATCGATCCTAAAATTGTATTTAAAGTCCAAATTTGGTCCTTGTAGCTTATAAATAATTACAGCATATGATTTTTTAACTTTATCTTCATTATATATATATATATATATATATATATATATATATATATATATATATATATAGGCGTAGGTTATTGTATGCAGAAATGTGGGCCAATCAAATTTACTTATTTTAAGAAAGTGATTAATATATATTATTGAATTAAATATAATTGAAAATATCATCTTAATTAATTACAAGGGTAATTTAGTCAATTAATATAGATTTAATAAAGGAAAATTGCATTTTTTAAGGGATCATAGATTCTATTAATTTTAAAAATCCGATTTTACATATTATAATTTTTTTAATTCGGACAATCTGACAGAATATGTTTATGAGTATATTCAAAAATAAAAATATTCTTGAACCATAAATAATAAAAATATTCTTGAACCTATTTCTTTATCATGAATTTAAAAACTTCTTGTGGAATACCAAATCCTTGAACAATCAATTGAAGAATAAAAACAAAAAATACATTATTTCTTATAGAATACGGGTAACAATTGTTAAGAATTACATCAAAATCTAACAACGACTAATACATTCTAAAAGAATAATGTGGTCCGTTTCAATTTTGTGGTCCGTTCTTCAAGCATCAACTTCTATGATTCCAACAGAATTAGAATTCGTGATTCCATTCCAATATAGTTAGAATCTCACCAATATCAACCATTGAGTCATCTACAAAAACAAACTTGATACCTTTTCAGAATTCAACCTTGTCAAGATCCTGCACTGTCCACATAAATGAAGTGTTAAATCAAAAAGAATGAAACAAATTAAAGAAACTAGAGATGAATGAAGAAACAAATTCAAGTTACCAAGAGTTCAAGAAACTAGAGATGAATGAAGGGTTGTAGTCTTGTTGCAGTTGCAATGTATGAAAACAAGAACTTGAACAAAAATCAAAATCTTGGAACTTCAACTATATGTATGGTAAAGCTTTCAACTTATGAGAAATTGAATTAATCTTAATGGATTCATGAAAAAACATTCATGTTATCTTACAGATTATCATGTAGATACTGATCTGAAATGTGGAAAATATAAGTTTGAAGTAATTAAAATAAAACAGTAACAGAGACGAATGTCACTAAGCTGACAAAAACCCACGTGATTTTCCACTTTCACGATCATAAATCACCCTTGCATCGACCACTTTCCCATGTTCATTAAACGCCTGCTCCAGACGTTCACTATCCACCTGCCATGCTAGGTTACCCACGTAGATCTTGAAAGAAGTCCCCACCAATCGTTTTTCTGGTTGTGAACCTCTTGGTGCAGCCTTATTTACAGTAAGAGCCCTTCCACTCAAATCCTGTTTTTGTTCATAACAATATTACAGATTAATGTGAATATGTAGTAATTAAGATGGATAGATGGAGAAGAAGATTAAGTTTACATAGCCATTGAACTTCTCCACAGCTTTCTCAGCTTCTTCTACTGTGCTCATTGTCACAAACCCAAATCCTCTACTTTGTTTTGTATCCCTGTTGTATATAACCTAAAACCAGACATCAAATCGGCCATTGTAAACACACGATGCAACATATGAAATTAATTAAGAAATTACTGAAAAGTCAATCGATTAATACCTCGACGATATCTACTACTCCGGCAGAATTGAAGAGATTAGCCAATTTCTCGCTGTCAAAATCGTAGGGTAAGTTACCGACAAAAAGCTTTGCCTCTTCAGGTGGTTCTGAATATGATTCTGCTTCCTCTTCTTCTTCTTCGTTAATTGCATCTTCTTCATCTACTGGTTCAGTTTCTTGTGTCAATTGTTGTGACCAATCTGAGGTGTTGGTCACGAATTGGAGTGACCAATCGAGAAATCGGGATTTTGATCTTGGCTCTGGGTAGAAGCCAATTGGAAAATTGAAACCCTAAAATTATCATCTATAAATATACGTGATTAATATCAAATTACCATAATTATAGGATATTATTTGTGGAAACTAATTATCAAATTACCTATTTACCCTTATTTATTAATTTAATTATTTATTTTTTATTTTAAAATTTGATTGACCCACATTTATGCATACAATAACACAATAATTACTTTAAACAAATGAACCTAGCTATATATATATATATATATATATATATATATATATATATATATATATATATATATATATAAAAGAAATCTTATTATTTCTATAATAAGATTGAATATAATAATATTATTTTTTTAAGACGTTCAAACTATTAAGCTTATTGTACAACTAACCACCAATAAAATAATATTAAAATTTTAACCTAATCAACTCCCTTTGGCTCGGCATTATCTTTGAATCACACGTTCAATTTTAAAATTTTGAAGTTTACATTCTTAAATCTCGGCATGTTCCCAATCGTTCGCTCCCTCCTATCACAGATGCCTCCCTTTCAATATAAAGCCACTGCCAAGCATCTCCTCCACCCTTCCCTCATCACATATGGTTGACATGTCGTCACCATCTGCAGTTATGCATCCTTTGTCGCTGCCAAGATCACTGCGCGCCACATCACCACCACCAGCTACAGTTACCCTTTTTGGGTTGTAATAATAGACACACATCCCCCATCGTCGCCCCCCTTCAATCACCAATCGCCGCCAACATCTTTGTCATCTTCATTCTGTCCATATCAGGCTCACTTTTAGAGGTTCGTTTTCTCACTTTTACGAATTAGAAAATCATAACCCTAACTTTGAATGCTTTCATCGCCTTCAATCCATGTAATCGGATGTTACCACTGGAATGGAATTAGACTATAATTCATTGTTTGGGACTATATTCATTTTGGTTGCTTGTAAATTAAAATTTGTTCAAAACTTCATGTTCAAGTTGAGACTACTGAGTGTAATCGTTTAAATGTTCTGCTAGCACACTCCGTTTACTCAAAAATTTTGATATTATAATAATAAGTTAACCCTCCTTTATCTCTCTAGCCTCAGATCTGTTTATTTATGGTTCTTTTCATGTAGGATAAATTTGGATGGAACCTGTGCTTATGCTGCTTACCATTTGATTGAAACTACCTCTTTACTTGGTAGATTTAAGCTCTACCTTTCTATTATCTTCCTAAAATACGTATTAGTCTGATATGCATTTTGGTTTTAACTATTTTTGTAGCTGTATTCAGAAAACAAGTAGTCAAAGAGATGGAAAAAGAAGTTCAAACATATGGATTTTGATAGAAAATCTAATCAATTTCATGGTCGTGTGGTGATCGTATAATATCCTGAACATATTAGTCTTAATAAATAAGCATATGTTCATTTCTTGATGGTTTTGCAGGTCTCAGATAGAAGTCAATCGACGACACTTATTGGTAGCAACTTAGTCATATTTACTGGAAAAGACTCAACCGCCAAATTTTAGGTCTGGTGTATAAGGTCTCACGCAGAGGTAAATCGCCACCCTTTTTATTAGGCCTTTTGTTTAGGGTTTCATATACATCGGTGTTGGAACTTTTTGGAATTTGCAAACGTGTTGCCGATTTTTCGTATAATCTTTTCCCCTGTTTTGTTTGTTATCTTGACTTTCAGTTGCTTATTTAATGATGATGAATATCTTCAAGCCTATAGAAAAGACGATGGAATCTACTATTGGGGTATCCTAAAATGAGTTTTTTGATGTTACTTGATTCAAAATTCCAATTGGACACCGACTTTGAATGTTTTTTTTTGCCTGATACTGAATTTTAAGTTGTAGAAACTTCTCAACTTTGAATTTATATATACATGCATTATAGTGATGGATTTTCTGAATTTCTTGGGGATTTTTCAGGGATGGAATTGTTGTTCATACAAATAAAATGATATTGAACTTTCCAACCGAAAATGTATGATCTTATGCAAATATGCTTAAAAAGAAAGACATTATTTTCAACATGACCATATGATATGCTTCTTGCCAAAAAAATGTAATCAAAGATTTTGTTTTACCTTTGGGTTTTATGAAGCCTTTTGAAGTGATAAAAGTTAATTTCATCTGTTGTTATTTGCATTGCTTTTATATTTATATGACGTATAATTAATTAAAAATGTAGAAATAATATGTTCATGTATCAGTCATTTTTGTTTGCAGGTCCCTTAATTGTCATTGGTAGGAAGCTCACCATGGGTTCGATTCATTTGTTAAAACTCACATTCCCTTATCTGTTTTAAAATCACAAATTCCTCTTGCCGTTTGGTTTTTTCCCAATTTTCGAATTTCCTTCACAACAAATCCGAATCAGAATCGCTATTGGGTGAAAAGACGTATTTATGCCTTCCATTGTTGTATGTTTTTTCAGAGCACCCAACCTCTAAGAGTGAAAGAGAACCATTGAAAGTCTCATCGGAAGAAGCTAGCATTTCTTAAGCTTTCTTCCTCGAATTTATTCTTCTTATGGATACATTGAAGAAGAAGATTTGGTTTTTTTCTTCTTAACAAATCTATTTGAAGAAGCGGATTCAACTTTCTTGTTTTTTCTCCATTTTGGTTTGGTTTTTTATCAGGGGTGGCACAGATCCATGTAATAATTGGTATCAAAACACTTAGGGTGCGTTTAGTTGCGGAAAAATGGACCGTTTTCCAGAAAAATTTTCCAAGAAAAATGAGAATTTTGAAAATGCGTTTAGTTCGTCTATTTTTCTAAATTTTTCACGGAAAATGAAAATTTTCCGTTTTCTAAAATTACAAAGAAGTTGGAAATTTTTAGAAAACCGATAATCATTGTTTTCCATATTTTTCTAATTCTAAAATATAAACGCACACCCAATCCCACCCCACCCACCTTTACCTACCACCGCCTTAACACCCCACCCACCCCCCCCCCACACACACAAACACACACCCACATACACACACACCAACCCCCACACACCCATCCCCACAAACACACACACACACACCTACATACACACACCAACCCCTACAAATACACACACACACACACACACATACACCAACCCCCACACACCCGTCCCCACAAACACACACATACACACACACACACCAACCCCTACAAACACACACACACACCTACACCCCCACAAACAAACACACACACAAACACACACACCCCCACAAACTCACACCCACACCCACCCCCACAAACACACACACCCCCACAAACTCACACCCACACCCACCCCCACAAACACACACACACACACACATACACACACACACAAACATGCACACACACACACGCAACACCACTACTACAATCACCATAACCATCAACATCACCATCACCACTACCCCTTCACCAGCACCACCACCACCGCCGCCTCCATCACTACCACTTCCACAATTGTCGTCGCCACCGCCGCATGTCATCACCACCAGCACCGCCACCCCGCTGCCACCGCCGCCACCACCACCACCGTCGCCATCATCGACACCACCACTGCCCCCCGCCGCTGCCCCCACCACCACCACCACCCCCATGTCCACTCTACCACCACTATCGTTTTCTAAAAATGAAAACCGATAGAAAAATACACATCTAAACACATTTTCTAATTTTCTAATACGGAAAATGAAAAATGAATAAGTTTTAACTAAACGCGTTTTCTAAATTTTCCAATGAAAAATGAAAACAGAAAACGAAAATTGAAAAGGGAAAACGAAAAACAAAAAACGGAAAATGAAAATTGTTTTTCCGTAACTAAACGCAACCTTATCTTTTTGTATTTTTGAATCCGGTTCACATGAGTTTTGATTTTTAAGATCATCAAAGTCATGTTACAAATGTATATTCAGTTATTTAATGATGAAATTATAAGTAGCATTGTTCATAGTATTTGGTTTTTGGTTCACATATATGTTTTAATCTTTTTCCAACCAACTTTCGTTTCTAATTTTGGTTTCTTTCTCATCTGTCAAGATCAGCCTATAAACCTCCGGTTTGATTATTGTAGTTAAATAAGAAGTTGAAGTGCTAAAAGGGCTTCATATGCTAGAACAAGGAACAAGTACCGGTCTACATATAACTCTTTTAATATGGATCTTAATTCTTTTTTCTCATATAAACATTTGGTGGCAACTTTATACTTGGTTTTGTTTATGTATTTATAGTTTATGTTGTTTCCTATAAACCGGAATAAATAATCTCAAGAATAATGTGATGGGGCTTGTGACTGTTCAAAAATACACATGTTTTAGCAACATACTCTAAATAGGCTATAATAGAGAATTTCAGTGCTCCGTTGGATTCGTATATTTTTTATAATGTAAATGAAGAGGGGCTCAAATTAATATAAACATAGAAAATCGTATCTTTTGGCTGAATTTAAAATAGTTCTTATAATAAAAAAAATGATATTATAATACTATTAGGTAGATTTTAAGAGTAAAATGTCTTAATAGGAAACTAATTGGAACTACATTGCTATGTCTTGCATTACCCTCTAACGTGTAGGTGCAATATGTTTTTTGATTTTAATTTAGGAAGCAGAGGGTTTGCAATGTAAATTTGGATGTTAACTTCATGAAAGTGACTTGATATTCATTTGGCATTGATTTGTATTAATTAGTGTTGGGTTGTAGTGTCTATATATTTTTTCATATCTAATTCAGGTTAATGTGCAATACTCCCACCTATTTGAAATTGTAAAATTTCTACAAGAGTTTTGTTTCTACTAAACATGATGTGCTGTTTGGACTATTGTTTTTTGGTTTCATGTTAATTTCATATGGATGGTGCATCTTTATGAAGCTTTATGGTTTCTCACATGGTTAACATTAATTTTCTCGATCAAGCCTTTCAAAGATTTCAACTTTTATTTCCTTATAGAAGCTTTAATTAAATAATTATTTAGTTTTTTATTTATGTCAATACATGGTTAATAATTGACATCCATAACGTGTTTTCATTTGTGACAGTATATGAATTTGATATTTGCATATTGCTGATGTTTGAAAACACCATAGGATCAACTGTTATTTTTCTTATTTTGTAAAAAGTTCAAGTAACTAGCAGTTTTTTTAATATTTTTGATCAATTTGACCATTTCCATTAAGCCCTCAAATTCCGGAGGATACGAAAATCTTCTCTAATGCCTAGACTACAAATTTTAAAGGTATTCTAGAACAAGAGAAGAAATTCAAAAATAACTCATGGAACCTAGAAGTATTATTAGGAAGTAGTTACTGTACTGATCAACGAAAAAAAAAACAAAAAAAAAAAAAAAAAAAACTCAAGCAACCAAAAAGTAATAAAAAGTACTTAAGGTACCCAAAAATTCAATGAGCATATAGATGGAAAATAAATATGTGAAACCCATTTTTAGAAGAACCTATTAACTAAACATAAAAGTCTCCAAATAAACCATATTGGAAAGAACATAAAACTGAAAAAATAAATATACATTACAATGGAAATATAACACAATTACAAAAAAAATGTTTTGATAATTGAAATATAGATAAGTTTCAATAAAGTCTGAAAATATATTGTTACATAATCTACTTTTCGATTTGTATAATAACATTTATAGATTTATTATTGTTTTAAAAAATTAATACAACATATTCCTATTTTATTTTTTAATTTTTGGCCAAATAAATGAATTTTAGAAAATTGTTTAAATTACAGCGTAATCTTATTACAAAACTTCTATCATTTTCATTTTTACCTTGTATTTTTTATACTTTCAGTTCTTGAACTAATCAATCTTGATTGCTTTACTAAGGATGAGCATTTGGACCGGGGTATTGGTCGGAACCGGTATCGGAACCGGAACCCGATGGAACCGGTCGGGCCGCGACCGGGACGATATTCTTGTGGATTTTTGGAACCGGGAACCAGTAGGAACCGGAACCTGTAGAACCGAAAAAACCGTTAGAACCGGCAAAAACTAGAACCGTATGTTGCTATGTCTCGATGACCGGTTCCAACATTGAATACACGGCAAGAACCGGTAGAACCGGGGGTCCGGTTCGGGCTGGTTCGGGCCGGTTCCAGCCGGGTAGGTTCCTTTGCTCATCCTTATGCTTTACTCCTTAAATTTACTAAAAGTTTCACGTCCAACTGTTGTATCCAACTTTATAGCATAAAAGTCCAAAGTTAGTAATAAAATTATAAAGAAGTCAAACTTTAATTTTTTTTACATAATATTGTTTCTCCTAGGACCATAATTTTGGATTTGCTTACAAATGGTATATAGCTTTGATATATTTGGTTTTCTTATATATAAAAACAAAAAAGAGTCGAAAAAATTGGTTTCATAAAAAAAAAACAAAAATTGCAATTGTCGATTTACCAAAACAATTTTTTTTCGATATATTTTTTCATTTTTGCTTTTTGCACAACCTATCAAATAATCGCAAAATAAAAAAGAGCAATAGATAACACCGGAAAGGAAACTATTCGACACTCGCGACATTGCACCACTAAACACCTAGCTAGAAACTAATTACCGAAAGCAACTACCTGACACAAAATAGTCCGTCAAAAGGCCGAAAAGTACTATCTAACGTGAAAAGAAAACTAATCGCCGAAAGGAGCTATATGGTGTCTTAGACATGTACTTTCCTTGAAACATAACATTTTTGTAAAAAAAATATATCGCCAAAAGAAAATATTCGCCGCCGCCGCTTTGCGCGGGTACACCACTAGTATGTATATATATATATATATATATATATATATATATATATATATATATATATATATATATATATATATATATATATATATATACTTTATTTATTTTAGTTTTTTGTAGACTCTAATAAATTCATATATTTTACAGTTTTTAAATTTTTTTAGTTTTTTTCGTCTTTGTTTTCGTATTATTTTTAATTTTTTTCGTATTTTTCGTATTTTAATTTTTTTTCCTTTTATTTTTCATGAATTATGTAATGTTTTCTTGACATTTTTTCAAAAAATATAAATTGTATTAATATATTAGAGTATATTACAATTATGTTGTTTCTGTTGTTTTTTTGGTTTTCTATGACTTTATAATTTTGGTAATTTATGGTTTTCGTAATTTTTTTATTTGTATTTAAGTAAACAAAAAAGTTATGTTTATATTTGTAATTTTAGTTCAGCTTATTTTCTTTATACTTTTGTGTTTTTTAATGCTATTATATTTTTGTTACGACAAATAAAAAATAAAAAATAAACAACTTGTTTATTGAGAATTAATGTTTCAATGTATGATATTTACGATTTATAATAATTAAAATAGGAAAAAAAAAAAAACTTAACATTTTATAATATAACTTGTAAATTTAATCATATTTCTATATGCGTTATTAGTAGTTTAAATTCAAGATAATATTTTTCAATATGATAATAGACTAAAAGAAATAACAAAAATAATAATAATAGTCGGTCTCTATAAAAAAAACGTTTTATAATATTTTAAACTCTATTCAAGTTCATTTACATGAATAAAAAAACATTAGAAAAACCATAAATACCTAAAACTAAAAAAATAAATAGAAAACAAAAGGTTTAATATGTAAAAAAAAATCAATCGTTGAAAAATAAAGATAAAAACCAAAAATAAATAAAGTATATATATATATATATATATATATATATATATATATATATATATATATATATATATATATATATATATATACTACTGTATAAAACATATATAATTGGAAGTTTAAAAGGTTTAAGATTAAAGTCTTAAAATAAGGAGCAAAAATGTGAACCTTTAGATTTTTTAAATGGTAGAGATTTAATTATAAGATCATCTCAATGGGGCTTTCATGGAGGATTTATCGGGTAAAAAATGATAATGTGGCATTCCATAGAATAGAAATAGCATTGTGGCTTGAGTTTAATGAATGGGGAGTTTAATCCCCTTTCAACCGTGTCATGGGAATTGTTTTTTATTTTTTCTTTTTTTTTCTCAATTTAATATAACAATTTATATTGAAAGTAAAATTTGATTTTTTTTTTTGCAATAAACAAACCATATATATATATATATATATATATATATATATATATATATATATATATATATATATATATATATATATATTTGATTGAATTTTTCATATTTTTTTTTTCTTTCTTAATTCGTAACTTTTAATTTCTAAATTGTAATCTTTAATTAATATTTGGTAATTGTAACTTTGATTTTTTAATTAATGTAATATTCTATTTTTATTTATTAATATTATTTATAAAAAATTATAATAAAATTCTGATGTGACAATCTATTGACCTCTTAAGAGTTTAATAGAGTGTAGAGTTTAATAGATAAACATGTATAGTTAGTGGAATGCTGATGTGGCAATCGATAATGCATTGGAGATGGCCTAAATGGTAATCCAAGTCAATAAAATTAAACCAATCAAATTGAATACACACTTTGACAATTTAGTATATATAGTACCCATTTCCGTTTAACACTAAGTTGAAATTCACGTCTATTCTAAAAGAACAATCTCCCATACCCCTCTTTAAAAAACCCTAAAATGTTCACATTTTTCACTACCATAAACCACTAGCACGGTCACCACCATTAACAACCACCGTTGTCGACACTAACACAAATCGTACCGTCAACACCGATGAATCAATATCTCACTAATTTTTTTTTTTGTAGTAGAGATCTGATTCTACCCATATGTGTTTCTTTAATATATGTTTTTGCTAATTTTTTTCTGTGCTTTGTGTGCAACAATGAAGGTTTGAAGATGAGAAAGATTTGAACCCTGGTCAATAAAAGCAAGAAACAACAAAAATTTACTTCGAAGTTGGAGTAGTTTATTGATTTTTTGTATGTTTTGTGTGTTAAATGAGATCTGTTATAATGTTAGAATCTAAAAAATGTAAATAAAAGTGTTATTTTGTTAATATCATCTATATAAACGAAAGTTTTTTAGCATTATTGTTACGTGCCAATGACGTTTTGTTGTTGGTATGATGAAATGGTTCTAAGTTCTTATTGTTGATAGTTGTTTATGTTTTGTGTTATAAGCTTTTTTTTTTCTCTCATTTGAGTTGTATTAAGGTTATTGACCATATCTATGTGTGGTTATATGACTATAATGGTTGTGTGCACATCTGTACGTATGTTATTAAACTATATGTGTGCAAAATGTTCCATTATGTTCAAGCATGATGATGTACTTCTTCAAGTAGTTTGATTAAAAACAGATGAGGTACTTGCAGAATACTCATTAATTTGCTGGAATAGAATAATAAAGTTTTACAAAAGGATTAAAATTGTAGAATTACAACTTTTTGAACAAAAAGTATGAATGTTTTCAAATTATGAAACCATTCATGTCCGCTTCTCACAATTTGTAAAATTTTAATATAGAAAATTATAAAACGTCAAATTTGAATTTTTTTTTTTTTTGATTTTCTGTCATTTGCAAAATCATTTTTAATGATGTAATATGTGTTATAAAATATGATCAAATACCAAGATAAATTATAGAGTAAAGAAAGACATGAGAGTGGAGAGAACTTTTATTCCAATACTTGTGATGAAATCATCAAAACTTTACAATACAAAATATTCACTATTTATACTAGACAAAGAAGATGAAAGGTGATGTATGATATGAATGCTCATTATAGTGTGCATAACTACACTCATAAAACTCATAATAATGTTTGTTATAATGTTCACTAATTATGGAGAGTAATGGGGGAATATGGAGAATCCAATAGTCATTCACTAAATAATAATTCATAACACTCCTCCTTGAATGACGATTGTATTTAAAACCTTAATCTGTAAAACCTCATGGGAAAAACTCTTTATTAAGGAAAAAAGAGTACATGATTAATAATTGATATTGGAAACAATTGTCTCGTTAAAAACCTTGCTAAGAAAACCCAGTAGGAAAAACATAGCTAAGGAAAAGAGTACAATATGTTTCCAACCCCCCCTGATTAGCACATCACTTGATTTTCTTGAAGCACCGCATAGCAATGTTTCGTACCATCTTTTCAAAATTCGATGTGGGAAGTGCTTTAGTAAACCAATTAGGAAAGTTGTTACTGGATTGAATTTTCTAGATGTTGATGTCACACTCTTTTTGAAGATCATGAGTGAAAAAAAACTTTGGTGATATATGCTTCGTTTTGTCTCCTTTGATAAGTCCTTCCTTGAATGGAGCTATACAAGTTGTATTATCTTCATATAGTATGGTTGGAACATCCCTGTTAGAAGTTAGACCACAATTCTTGCAAATGTGTTGAGTTAAATTTCTTAACCAAATACATTCATGATTTTCCTTATAAATTGCTATAATCTCTGCATGGTTAGAATAAGCAGCAACTAAAGTTTGTTTAATAAAATTACAAGAAATTACGTTACCCCACAAGTGAATAAATAACCTGTTTTGGATCGAGCTTTGTGTGGATCAGATAAATATCCAGCATCTGCATAACTAATTAACTTCGCATTTTATGAATTTGATTTGTATAAATTCATATCCATTGTACCTCGAAGATATCAATGAATGTGTTTGACTCTATTCCAGTATCTTCTTGTTGGATAAGAACTATATCTTGCTAATAAGTTTACGACAAAAGATTTATCAGGTCTTGTATTAATAGTAAGATATATTAGTGCACCAATAGCACTAAGATATAGTTCTTCGGGAACAAGAAGATTTTCATGTTTTTTATGATGCTGAAATTGGTCCTTTTGGCATCTAAGCGCCTTACCACCTTCAGGTTACTCATGGATGTGAGTTATTCATATAAAACCTTTTTAGCACCTTTTCTAGATATTAATGTACAAAAACTCCATTTTTGTGTGCTTAATTTGAAGACCCAAATAGAATTTCATCTTACCAAGATCATTCATTTCAAAAAATTTCTTTCAAACAAGAAGTGACCTTTTCCAATTCTCTATAAGTTCCAATTATGTTCAAATCACCTACAATAACATCAATTATGATAAATTCTTATCTGGATCTTTTTATGAATGCACATGGGCTTAATGGATCATTTTTATAGCACTCTTTCAACAGAAATGTACTAAAACAATTGAAGCACATACGGCCAGATTGTTTCAATCTATACAAAGATTTATTTAATTTTACCAAATATACTTCACGAGAATTAGAAGTTTGTGCTTCTGGCACCTTAAACCCTTCTAGGATTTTCATATAAATATCATTTTCAAGTGAAACATATAAATAGGCGGTAAATACATCCATTAGACACATCTCTAGTTTTGCATATGTTGTTAAACTTATAAAATAACTGAATGTAATTGCATCAACTACCGGAGAATACGTTTCTTCATAATCAATTTCGGGCCTTTGGGTAAAACCTTGTGCAACAAGTATTGCTTTATATCTCACAACTACATTTTTTTTCTCGTTTCTTTTGCGCACAAATACTCATTCGCATCCCACTGTTCTTACTCTGTTTTGTGTACGGACTACAGGTCCAAAAACTTTTCGTTGAGTAAGAGAATTAAGCTCTTTATTTATTTTATCTTTCCATTTTGGCCAATATTTTCTATTCATACATTTCTCAATAGATTTAGGTTCAAGATCCTCATTTTCTTTATTATCTCGCGCGGAACATGATATGAAAAATTATCGTCGACGTCTATCTTATTTCGGTTCCATCTTATTCCTGTCGACATAATTTATTGAGATCTCATCATTTTCATTTTTTCAGGTGCCTTATTTTCTTTTGTTATGTCATTGGGCTCTTCTAGAGCTTCATTAATCTTTTCAAGAGATTCTGTTTTCTCTTTTGGACCATCAATTGTATTTGCTCCATTTCATTTTCGAGGATTTTTATCTTTGGAACCGGCTGATCTTCCACGCTTCAGGTGTGCCTAAGATTCATTTGCAGTTGTATTTTTTTTTCCTTCTGGGATATCAATTCTAATTGGATTATGTATAGCTGGTATATGAGACTTTCTTACTCACTTAGGGTCAGTAAATACTTCTGGCGATTGATTTGCTACATTTTGTAAAGGAATTATCTTTTTTATTTCAAGTTCACATTGACTTGAATGAGGATCTAAAACTGAAAGTGATAATTCCTTTCAAGAGATTTTATTTTCCAGCTTCTTTATTTCTCCCCCTAATGTTGGAAAATATGATTCATCAAAATATAATCATCAAATATAGCTGTAAATAAATCTCCAGTTGGTGATTTTAAATATTTTACTATAGATGGAGATTCATATCCAACATAAATTCTCATTCTTCTCGAGGACCCATTTTTGTGAAGTGAAGTGGAGAAATGGGTACATAAATTTTACATCCAAACATCCTTGGATGGTAAATATTTGGTTCCTGACCACAAACCAGTTGAATAGGGGAGAACTCATGATAACTAGTTGGCATTATGCATATAAGTGATGTTGCATGTAAAATTTCATGCCCTTATGTTGATTAGGAAGTTTATAATGCATTAGTAATGGTTTTGCAATTAACTAAAGGTGTTTGTTTAACGACTCAGCTAAACCATTTTGTGTATGGACATATGCAACATGATGTTCAATAGTTATCCTAATCGACATGCAATAATCATTAAAAGCTTATGATGTAAATTCTCCAACATTGTCAAGTCAAATTTTCATAATTGGGTAATCGGGAAAATGTGCCCTTAGGAAAATTATTTATGCAAGTAATCTTGCAAAAACCAAATTATGACTAGACAACAAGTACACATGTGACCATCTAGTTGACGCATCAATTAAAACCATAAAATATCTAAATGGTCCACATGGTGTTGGATGAATTAGTCCATATATATCCTCTTGAATTCTTTCTAAGAAACTAGGACTTTCATACCCAACTTTGTTCAATGATGGACTGGAAATTAATTTTCCTTGAGAGCATGCAACACAAGACAATTCATTATCTTGAAAAATCTTCTGGTTTTTCAAGGAATGACCACTTGAAGTTTCATTTATTCTACATACCATAATTGATCCGGGATGGCCCAACCGGTCATGCCAAACTATGAAGGTATTATCATACCTTTTTTATTTTCAATAGCATGAATCATTGTAATATTTTCAATAGCATGAATCATTGTAATATTTATATAGTACAATCCGGAGGGCAATACAGGTAATTTTTCCAAAAAAAACTTTTCTTATCCGATATCATTTTTGTAATGTTGAGATAATTTTTATTACCATCATTAGTTGGTTCAATAGGATATCCGTTAGACCGAATATCCTTAAAACTTAATAAATTTCTTGGTGATTTTAATGAAATAATGCATCACTAATTGTAATTATTGTCACTTGTGGTAGTACTATATTCGCTCTTCCGGAGCCTTCAATCTTGGTGATTTAGACGAAAATAATGCATGGCTAATTTGTAATTATTGTCCCTTATTGTAATATTATATTCGCTCTTCCAGAGCCTTCAATCATTTTTGCATTACCTGTTATTATATTAACATTTGCTTCTCTAATTGATAAGTAAGCAGAATATTTTTCATTATTAAAAATGCTATGTGTTATTGCATTGTCCGCAAGAAATATATCTTCCTTATTTCTTTTGCGAATATCCATATTCTTTTCAATAAATAAATAAAACAAATATGACGAAATCATTTCTCATGAAACAAATATGACATAAAAACATAATAAATGTCATGAAACAAAACTACACATTATTCTTCAATCACCATCCATATCACCACTTGTCCCTTCTGGGTAGACAAGAAAATCGGCAACATCCAAATGTGTCATTTCAGGTTGATCTTCACGAATATCACTTTGAATAAAATTTGTTTCGATATTTTTCTTTAGATTTTAGATAAGTTTGATAAAGATCAACAAAATGCTTTGGTAAGCGGCATGTACAAGACCAATGAACGGTCATTCCACATCGGTGACAAACATTTTCAACTTTCTTTTTTCCTTGACCAGTTTTATCATTAGGATGTGGATTTTTGCTATTTTCCAACTTCTGGTGGTTGCTTGTAATCTTGTTATTTTTTATGATAATAACCTCCACGACCTCGATTATACCCATGACTATTATGATTATATGATATTGCATTCACTTCAGGGAATGCACTAGAACCGGTCGGGATTGATTGGTGATTTTTCATCCATAGTTCATAGTTTTATTCAGCCACAATAAGAAATGAGATTAATTCATAATATATTCTTTTTAAATCTTTCTCACGATATTGCTGCTGCAGGAGCATGTTGGTGGCATGGAAAGTAGAGAAAATTTTCTCTAGCATAACATAGTTTTTCATAGTGAAAATACTAATCAAAATAAAGACTTGTATGTTCAGGAATTGTTAGTTAATAAATTTCATAAAATAATTTGTAAGAATTGTACATGTAAACTTATAAAAAATACATACCTGAAAATGAAAATAATAAGAGCGATAAAGAGTTAGAGCTCTATGGTAGAGTCGTGTTGATAACGTGTTATAAAATATGATCAAATAACAAGATAAATTATAGAGTAAAGAAAGACATGAGAGTGGAGAGAACTTTTATTCCAATACTTGTGATGAAATCATCAAAACTTTACAATACATAATATTCACTATTTATACTAGACAAAGAAGATGAAAGGTGATGTATGATATGAATGCTCATTATAGTGGTGCATAACTACACTCATAAAACTCATAATAATGTTTGTTATAATGTTCACTAATTATGGAGAGTAATGGGAGAATATGGAGAATCCAATAGTGATTCACTAAATAATAATTCATAACAACATGTTTTTTAGATTTAATCTCCTTCTCTTAGTTATACATTTTATCTTTTAAATGCTAACTTGTAGTTTTATTTAATGATGGTATCGATATAAATTATTGTAAACATTAAAATGAAGTTTTTATTATTTTCAAAACATATATGATTAAAGATTAAATATGAAAGTACACTCTTTACTTTTTTTTGAAGCAGCAAACGAGATATATATTAAAATAAAACAGCTACACTTAGCAAGATGCTAAGGAGCAAATTGCAGAGTACACATCAGTTCAAAGAGACAGTTACATAATAGAATTACAATGAGAGAAATCTGATATGCTCCATTCCGCCCAATTCCCACATCCGAGCTTACTTTTGTGTTTGCACCACAAGTAGGAGTTAGAAATAACATTGTCTGCCACCTTTGTGTGAGAAGTTTTCTATTCCTTAAATACTCTATCATTTCTTGCCTTCCAAGATGTTCCAGAGTACACAATACACAATGGAACTGAAGAGTATTCGTTCCTTTGGGCAGTTCCCCCAAGATGTTGCAAAGTCGATGATCTCCTTAATATGAAAAAAATCGTGTGTTTTGATACCACACCATTTGAAGATCCACTCACGGGTCCCTTTTGCAAAATCACATTTAACGAAGAGATGGTCAACAAATTCAGGCTTATTGTAGCAGAA
Source organism: Lactuca virosa (assembly GCF_052849685.1). Taxonomy (NCBI): domain Eukaryota; kingdom Viridiplantae; phylum Streptophyta; class Magnoliopsida; order Asterales; family Asteraceae; genus Lactuca; species Lactuca virosa. Next base: position 83,700,198 of record NC_136428.1, read on the forward strand.
TTGACACAATGGGTTGGGGATTGATACACCTCTTTCAGCCAGTGTCATTGCTACAGGAATTCTAGATTATGAAGCTCGCCATATGAAACATCGAACTTTCAATGGTACCATTTTGTCCCAAAAGATAGGTGAACCATGTTGGGGGTTGACTTTTGCATCTATGAATCTTCGCATGGTGTTGATAGAATAAGATCCATCCGAATTTAGCGTAAATTTGAAACCATAAGGGGATCGAGGTGGGATCTCCATAGAGCTGATACATGAGTATAATTGCCATAGCTTCGTTAAGGTTGCAGCATCATTTGAGTTTTGTTTCCAGTTCCAAGTGAACCCCAAGGTTGACAACCTCTCCTATAGCCTGCAACATTTTACCTTTTCTCTGTTGTATAGGCCTGGGAACCGATCTTGAAAAGGGGAGTTACCGCACCAGCTTCCAGAAGAGGATATTGGAACCACATCCAGGAGTCAGCTTGAATAACATGTTCCGGTCAATGCTAATCTCATCTAAGTGGCGAATCGCCTTGTATATTTTGCACCATACCCATGTCGATGTTTTCCTTGCAATGTATGTTACGAGTTTCTTTTTTAGGTTGTGAATGCTTATTATAACCTTTCTCCAAAGTTTATCTCTTTCGTTTCGTAGCCTCCACCACCACTTTGTGAGTAGAGCTATATTCTGAGCTTTTAACAACCCAACCTCGAGACCTCCATCTTTTATTCTGCAATTACCTTGGACCAATCCACCCAGTGTAGCTTGTTTTTGTCTTGCCCCCTCCCTATAAGAATCTGCGCCTTATTTTTTCATGGAGGTCAAGAATGCCCTGTGGCGCTTTAAACAAGGACATACAATAGGCTGGAAGGTTGTTTAGAACCGATTTTATTAGGGTAAGGCGCCCACCAAATGAAAGAGATTTGGCTTTCCAGGTTGATAATTTTTACTTAAACTTATCTACAATATGCTGCCAATTTTTCTTTAGTGCCATATTCGCACCAACTGGAACCCATATACGTGAATGGAAAGGTACCTTCCGTGCACCCCAGAATTCTTGCCAATCATTGAACCTCCTGAGAAGATACTCCTATACCAAAAAGTTTGGATTTGAGGAAGTTTACTTTGAGCCCAGATGATATATGGAAACATTTGAGAATCCATGATAAGTTCTTTATGCTTTCACTGGACCATTCACCCGCAAAAATAGCGTCATCTGCATAGAACAGATGAGAGATTAATGGGCCATCATTTGGAAGTTTGATGCCTTTGATTAACAATTTGCTGCAGGCGTTGTTGATTGCTATGTTCAATCCTTCCATTGCTATGATGAAGAGAAAAGGCGATAGGGGATCACCCTGCCGGACACCTCGTGAGATGGGAAATTCCGTTGTTGGGGACCCGTTGACAAGCACTAAAGACATTGATGATGCGAGACATCCCCTGATCGAAGTTCTCCATTTGGATCCAAATCCCATTTGCATCATAATTGAGTCCAGATAATTCCAATTAATACAATCAAAAGTCTTTTCAAAATCGATTTTGAGGAGGAATAGTTTTTACTTGAACTGTTTGGCCACGAGAAGATTTCATTGACTACAAGGGGAGCATCTAGAATGTTCCTACCATGGACAAATTGAATATCACTGATTACGGATCCAATTATTGATTTGAGCCTTATGGCAAGAACCTTGGCGATGATCTTGTACATACACCCGATAAGACTGATAGGTCTATAATCTGCAAGAGAATTTGGATCACCAACTTTGGGGATCAAAGTGATGAAAGACGGGTTGCATCCTTTTGCCAGTGATGCGTTTTGCTCAAAGTATTTAACAAAATTGATGATGTCACTAGACATTAGTTCCCAATTTTCTTTTATGATTTTAAAGGTAATGTCATCGGGCCCCGGAGCCTTGTCGCCACCGCAGCTCCACACTGCATTCTTTATTTCCTCAGGGGTTATAGAAAGTTCCAGTGACTGTTGTTGGTCCAAAGATAGTTGCTTGAAGAGCGGGCAAATTAATAGGGGTCGAATTGGCCAATTTTCTTTGAACTTATTGGCAAAGAACCGGAATGTTTCCTGTTTTATTGACTCGGGGTTCACCTCCCAGGACCCATTGATCAAGAGACCATGGATTTTATTTTTCCTGTTCGTATTTTTTAGCGAGCCGTGAAAGAAGCAGGAGTTCTCGTCCCCGTCAGTCAACCATTTAATTTTCGCCTTCTGCTGAAGGTCGAGTTTGGCAATGTGTTCCAATTCCAACAATTTAATTTTATCCTCCCGCCATGTTATCCTTTCAGATTCTGAAATGTACCTGGTCTCTGCTGTTCTTTCCATCCCATTCACATTGGACCTTATTACAGTTAACGAGCCATGACCATTTTTGGAGTCGTCCTTCTTCCATTTTCGAATTTGATTCTTTACATGTTTTAATTTTGCACTAAGGATTACAATATGTCTAATGGATTACCATATGTCTAAGTAGCTTGGACGCCTAGATAATTATTTTGCATGCCTAGGTAATTGGTTCCTACATGTCTCTTTGTGTCTCTAAACGTTTGGTTTTATCAAGATATTTTTTCACCATACATTTATTATATCAATTAACTTTTTCTATATAAAATGTATAATTAGCCAAAAAAAAATTCTTTAATTTATTTTAATTTAATGATACAAACTTTTTCATAGCCAAGAAGCCCAATTAACAAAACACATCAACTATTTTAGTTGTATCAACAAAACTTATAATATTTTTGTCTTAATTCTTTATATGAAACTTTGATAACGAATTAGTATGTGAATTAGTCATAATTTATCTAGCTAATAAATGGATACAAAAAAAAAATATAACATATAATGGAGTTAAAAAAAATCTACATTAAAACTAAAATCAATATTCATATGTATTTTTGAAATTTATTAAATGATAAATCATGTATCGGTATATTACATTATTATACTAAATAATAAATGTACTTTACACTTGACAAATTCCATTATTAAATATCAATATAAAGATATTACTTTTATATATTTTAAACAAGAGACTAAACAAATAAGATAATTATATTAGATTTTATGGTAGAAAAAAAAAGTAAGAATTAAATTAATTAAATAACTAAACATATTATTATAGAAAATTACAGTCAGAATATCAAGTACTGTTTCTTATCTTTCCAAAACATTTTTAGTGATGATGGCATATAAAAAAAATAAAACGTGATCATAGAAGACATTAAAAGTCTTCACCATATATTATTATATTAATTAATTTTATTTACATTAAGTTATTAAGTTATTAACGATTTTAAAGTTGATTTATTTTTTATTAAATTGTTTGTTTATATTACGGAACGAATATAATGATTTTAACGTTAATTTATTTTTTTGATATTCGTCAGCTTTTATTGGTTTTATTATTTTTAGTTTATTTGATGAATTTTATATATATATATATATATATATATATATATATATATATATATATATATATATATATATATATATATAAAAGCTAGGTTCAGGTATTTAAAGTAATTATTGTGTTATTGTATGCAATAATGTGGGCCAATCAAAATTAAATAAATAAATAAGGGTAATTTAGTAATTTGATTAGTAACTTCAAAAATAATCTCTATAATCATGGTATTGACTTTTAACCTAATTTCTCAGGTTTATATTAAACTCGTTTTTTTTTCTTTACTCGCTCAATCTCCGCCGATTACAAGCCCTAGCCGATAATACAAAGCCGTCGCCACCATGGTCCGCCCCAAATTTCTCTAAAAGTCATCTTCCAAAACCTTCATCCGCCCATTTCTGCTTCGAACTCCTAGTTTACGTCTCCAAGCTACCCGTCGTCCTCCTAGTTATCCTCAGGTTATTTCCAGATGTCAGATTATTTAACTACGTTTACTATGTATTGTTGGGAACTCTTCATTTGATGACTCGATGGATCAGGAAGGTGAGAATTCGGCGGCGGATCCTAGGACATGGAATCGGAACCGTAATGATATGACTTTCTTCGGAGATTACGATGAAGACGATGACGAAGATGATGAGGAGGAGGAGGAAGATGACAGGAACATGGATCTTCTGATTGGGTTTGTTGAGAACGTGTTTAAGAAGATATCTAAGCGAGCTCGCAAAGCCGTTCGATCTGTTCTTCCTATCAATATCCCCACCAAATTGGTACTGATTTGCATTTCTCAAGTTATCAATTTGATCCAATTCGTAGGTTTTAGCTGGTTTTTACTACAATTGAGTTCATATTACTAAAAATGGGGCAAACTCGATTCAAATTCCATTCTGATTTATTCGTTTATACACAAAATAAACGAACTACCAAGATTTTTTCTTTCCCAATTTGATCCTTTTTATATATGCAAAGTCAGCAGCTTTCCGTTATGTTCTTGATATGTATTCAATTTCAACCTTTCATTAACCTACTTACATCTTTTTCTGAAATTGGCTATAAAAACTTTCATCTAATACCTTGTATCTTGCATTCTTACTTTACATTGTTCATTCTTTATTACCATACGAACTTACTATATGCTCAATGCCTTATATAGGTGGGATTCTCTGTTAATGGAGTTATAATCACGAATTCCAATTCTGTTGGAATGGAATCATGAATTCTAATTCTGTTGGAATCGAGTCACGAATTCCAATTCTGTTGGAATGGAATCATGAATTCTAATTCTGTTGGAATGGAGTATGGATTTTTTCTCACTGATTTATGCATGTTCTACAATTCTTGGTTATTGGTTTTGGTGCAATTCACAAGTCCATATATTTTTCCAAAGGAATTTTGTTTTTTATTTTTCATTTGCTAATGCATTATTGGAATCTAAACTACAATTTGGTTTTCTTTTCACAGAAGTCGATGCTTGAAGAACGGACCACAAAATTGAAAGTGATTCTAAGCAACATTATTCTTTTAGAATGTATTAGTGTCGTTGTTAGATTTTGATGTTTTCTTTTCCGTTTTGAAAGTTTTTTTAGTTTTATTCTTTAACAATAAATGTAATTCTTAACAATTGTTACCCGTATTCTATAAGAAATTATATATACAATAACACAATAATTAATTTGAATAGAATAACCTAAGCCTATATATATATATATATATATATATATATATATATATATATATATATATATATATATATATATACTAGCCGTATACCCGCGCAATGCGACGGGCGGCGAATACTTTTTTTCGACAATTAGTTTCTTTTCGGGACGAAAACCAAGAAATTGTCTAGCTAAATCATGCATACTTACCACTATAACTTCTATTTAGAATGCAATCCCAAAGGTTACATAAATCTCACACTTATTCAACCACTTTTTTTCCCTTTAGTGGTTAACAATGTTATAACTTGTTTTTATTCAAGGAACGTAAACTACAAGTCTTTTTAGCCATATGAAAGCAACTGAGCTATAAGTAAGAACTAAGATACATAAACTAACATTACATCCAAGCATATGTTCGTTAACACTTTTTCAGGAAAAACAAGAAAAAAAGCATATGTTCCATCAAAGCGGCGGTGACGAATAGTTTCATTCGCCAATTAGTTCTATTTGAAAACATGTTATATATTTCAAGAAACACAAAACATATACTTGTTATTATCAGTCAGTTTTGCGGAAAAAATAGTTTTCTTGCATCAAATAGTTTCTTTTGGCGATTATATTCGTTTCAACGATTAGTTTCTATACAGAAACATATGATCTTCTAAAGAACATATAATACATCAAAATTTGATTGCATCACACAAAGTCGAACACACTGTTTTGGTATTATGATGTTATCCCGAATTGCGCCGCCATTATAAAGTTCTTCGGGTTTTTAAGAACGGACTGAAATTAGTCTCATTTCGGAAAATACTTTCTAGGCGTTAATTAGTTTCCTTTCTTCAAATAATTTCCTTTTGAAATTTCAAGAAAAAAAATATTTGAAAGAACAATGCCACCTTCGCCTTGTTGTTAATTTGTTTTTTTAGGTCTAAAAACCATTCCGTTTGTTTCTTGAGTTTCACCGTATCATACTTTAGAGTTATGTTTTTCTTGTTCTATTTTTTGTTTTAAATTTTATTTTTTATATTTTAGATTAAAAATTTCCTTTAAGTGCCTGCAAATCTAAATTGAAGAAATTAAGATTAAGCACATATCACTTCTTTTTGTATCCACCATAGGAGCACCACCTAAGATATCAATCATAGTATCCAGCCAGCCCGCCCACCAACCAACCAACCTAAAAGTATTGATGATTATTCATTAGAGGAAATGATAAATATGAAAGCGTAGACATTAAATATAGAAACATACATTAAAGCAATAACTAAGGTATGAGTCATGTTCGAATCTGTCTGCAGATCATAGACCTACTATCACCGTTCAATCATCAGAGAGCAGGTGCTCTAATGTGACAACCCAAAATTTCTAACTTATACATTCTTCATCTTTATCAAAGTTAGCCTCGTTTTTGCTATTTTGTAATGAAGTTTTGGGTCTATATAAGTGCATTAGGCTTAGTATAATCAAGATATAAGTCTTAGGAAGGGTTAGAATGTGTGTAGCATCACAAAATCGGGCCAAACACACCAAACAAGGTGTGTGCGGCCGCACACCCGAGTGTGCGGCCAGCCAGCCGCACACAGCCGACCGCACACCCTCCTAGCCTCACACTCCAGCCTATATAAAGGCCCCTAAGTCAACCTTACACCCTTTTTCCCACTCCTTCAAAGCTGGAACATTTTTCTCTCTAGAGTTCTTCAAGTTTCTTCTCCAATCGGCAATACAAGTAAGTAAACATACTTAGATCATTACTACAACACCTTAGAAAGCTTTTTCCTCGAGTTTGATCCATGAAAGCATCGTTCTTAGATGATCTTCATGCGTGTACGGCTGCACACACATCATGTGTGACCGCACACACATCTTTTGGTCCTAAAATGGACTTAAACACTCATCTAAGCATAACAATGGCCAAAACACCATCTTAGGATCATCCCCAAGCCTTGGAAAATCGATTTGGACACATTTAGGTGGGGGTGTACGGCCGCACACAGGCCTGGCCGCACACTCTGGCCGCACACCTGGCCGCACACTCACAAAAATTGAGTTTGGTGGCCTTACACCCAAATCTAAGGCCCTACACTCATTTAGGGACTTCAAGGGGTGTTTGTAACACTTGATTCTAGGTGTTTTCATACCCCTAAGGCGTGTCCAAGTGTCTATTAGTGGTTTTATACCCTAAGTGTATTCATATATGTGCTATTACATGAAAAATAGGATTCGTTTGTGCTCAAGACTTCAATTGACACCCGGCGACCCTATATCGACCTTTCATTCGAATTACTCACTGCAGGTGAGTTCATACCCCCTTAATCAACCTTTCAAATGTTTTTAAATGCTTTTATGGGGGGGGGGGAATACAAGTTGAATCAAACTAGTTATAATATCAATCACATGTGATTTATAACTTGCAAACAAATGGATTTTCTATATTTTTAACTGCTTTATCAACAAAACTACTTCAAAATGGTTATCAAACTCTTTTACATGTTAAACTGTTTATAAAATTTATTCTTGATTATTAAATCTTTACTTTCAACTCTTTAAACTTATATGTTGCCAAACCATGTCTAATGCATATATAGTTATATAAGTAAGGTTTGAAGGACTTAGGACTGATAACTCACTTTATTTCCTGTTCCTTGTTTGGTTGTGGACTTAGAGTACCCTGTTGTTTGTCCGAATGTCGTTTGATCCTTACTTATATATCATGTATATATGTGTAGATATAAAGCTTTTACTTCAGTTCCAACCCTTTGGGTAATAAAGGTGTATATGGTAAGTTACTTAAATAACATTACTAGTAAACTATAATAGGTATAGTTTAGGAGTATACTACTCACTATCTCTAATACTATGAAACATACAAGGAGTCAGTTCATACATGAGTCAATACATACTGTAAATAATACATACACTACACTATATAACAAATACATACTATTCATACACACTAAACTCTATACTAAAGAACCCACTATGATGAGGATCAGGAGAGAACATACACTACACTAGTACAAGGAATACATACACACTATAACTTAAATGTGAGGCACTATTTCGGGGCATGGCAACTCTGTCATGGCTCGACTTGTAACCAGAGTCTTCTGAAGGAAGAGCGTGAATTCGTGTATAGATCTATACTGGACTGACCGTCATACACCTTGCTGCTAGCTACAGTGGGACCTGCAGGTCTTCGGGTGATGAATGTCATACCATCTCGACGTCTTCGAGCGTCGTGTTTTACTAAGGTCGATCAAGTATGGTTACAATTACATCACATTATACCTTAATTAATAATTGGTTTAAGGTAGTTAGTATAATAGTAGTCACCTTCGTATAATACTATAGTACTTCGTTATTTTCCCGTTACATCTACTTTGTGATCTTCTCACATAAACAGTAATACAGAAACTATATTTTATCAAATGATAGTCACCTTTGGGAGAAATACTCACTTTAAAACGAATAAGCATGCAGTACTTGATGTCCTGGTAGAAGACTATTTTTAAATAGAAAATATAGGAGTTTCTAAGAGTTACAAACAATCACTACAAACATTCTTACAAACTTACACACTCAACCACTTACAAACTTTTCATGCAAGCAATGACACTAAAATACTTATGAACTCACCGGCTTTAATGCTGATAAACTCTTTCAAAATAACTTGTATTCTCAGGTCATCAGTAGACAGGTACAGAGACCAGCTTTTGAGAAGATGGAGCACTTTTCAAGACCCATCTTATTTTGATTCATATTTTTGGTGTCTTATAAACTGTACAGAACACGCTTGTATTAAAATTATACTATTAATGCAATGGATGTGGTTGCTTGTTTACTATTATGCTTTGTTGTGATACTATACATGACGTCCTCCGCCCCAGAACGTTTCCGCCGTTCCGTTTTTGGGGTGTGACAGATTGCTATCAGAGCACTGTTTATAGTGAATCGAGTATATCAACCCATAAAAGATATACAAACTATAAACACAACGGGATTAAAATACTCTGACCAAGATTTTATACTTTTAAAATATTTAACCAAGTATATATACCTGCATTCATACTAAAATTAGTGTCACTAGGACAGAACAAAAGTATTACGATTGTTGGACAACACAATCAGACTTAGAGACATATAGTCAACCCTGGGAAGATATAGCCTGATCAACTATATTATCCGAGGAGTGACTAGCATGTGCCTAAGGGTGGTTGTGAGGTTGCAACAAATCTAAAAACTTACCGACAATACTACAACGAAAACATTAGAACAAAACATAAACTTAAAATACTATAGGAGTATTTTGTGTTACTATAATTACTTATCTGAGAACTAAAGGTCTTTATGAGTAGGTCAATAGTTGCTAAGTGGATACGCTAAGGCTATATGTACCTAGGATGTCATAGACTTAGAATCTGTGACCTTTGCTTTACTCCCTGTTCCTTGTTTGGTTGTGGGCTTAGAGTTAGGGTCACTTATTCGAAAGTCTATCCTATTTTAAGTACATATAACTGGTATGCACTAAACAAGTGTTGAAGTAACTGATAAAGATTGTCTTATAATTATCATCATTAGTACGTCTATTAACTACTCTTTTCCCCATTCTCGCATAGATAACATGGCTGGCTTCCATCTCCCCGGCGATCCATACTATCCCAACCAAGGAAATGGTGGGTGGCTCGGCAATGAGCCCGAAGACGATCACCCAATCCCTTTGGATGATCACCGTGCAGAAGGATTTTCGGATAGCTCTGACTCCGACCCAGAGGTCAACAACCTACCCCCAGTAGCTCCAAACCCTAACCAACGCCCAGCTTTTCGAGGCCCGACACCTCTATGGGTGGAGAGTTTGGAGGCGTGGAGTCAGGAGCTAGACCAACCGATCCCCCACAATGGAGACCAAGGTTTCTACAATGTGAGCGAAGGAAGCACTGCGGACAGAGTCCTGCCTATTCTAGTCCGCAGGGTTGCTCGAAACGAGATTCAGGGGAGAACCGCCCTTAACCGAATCGCGGAGCTAGTCACCAACTCAAGGATGAGTAACTTCAACATCCGCCGTCTGGAAGATGCTAACGAGAGGACTCGAAGGCACTAGCTGAGACTAGGGCGGAAGTCATAGAACATCGCGTACGCCAGCGAGTGTACGAGCGGCGCCTACTTGACATGGAACGCCAACTGGCAGACCTGAGGGTCCGCCCGAGGGGTAACCGTCGCCGGTAGAAGATGTCGACTCACCTTTCTCTTTTGGTTAAGGAATAGTCTTTCTTTTCCGTGCTCTATGGAGCACTTGTCTGTAAAATATTCCTAGCTTTTAAAAGTACTCTAACTAAACTTCTAAACTGTCAACCTTTTTCCCTTATGGTTTGATGTAAGACCTACTGTTAGGTCGTTTTCCCTGAACTTATTACATCGATAATACCAGTAATATTGGCAGTTATCTAATATGTTTGGAAAATCTGTACTCTTGTGTTTCTCTACTCTTCTACTCTACTTCTATTTTCAAAACATACACTCATTCAACTGTTGGACTATGGCGATTTAGCCCATGGATCACTCTCACTATGCTTACAATTGATTCTCACTATTATCATCATTCCTATCAACTTTCAGTAAAAGATGCCGCCTCGTCCGCGTCCGACCAGGGGTAGACCTGCAAACCAAACTCCTGTACCACCACCTCCTCCCGTAATCGATACGGAGGCTCTGAATGTTGCTGTAGCTGCGGCTGTAGCAACGGCCATGGCTCAATATCACTCCACTGGTGCCAGCGGAGGTGGAACCCCTGTTAATTCTACTCAAGGTGAACTCCTTGCGCGCTCGAGAGAGTGTTCCTACAAGGACTTCACTAACTGTAAGCCAAAGCCCTTCAAAGGGACTGGTGGAGTCATTGCCCTCTCGCAATGGTTCGAAAAGACGGAGTCGATCTTTGAGATTTGCTCCTGCCCTGCAGCGAATAAGGTCAAGTTCGTTGCTTGCACCTTCGAAGAAAAAGCCCTGACATGGTGGAATAGCCATGTTAAGTCACTAACCCTTGTAGTGGCTAACGACATGGGCTGGGAAACTTTGAAAGACCTCATGATCGAGGAATACTGCCCGCGGGGCGAAATCCAGAAGTTGGAACAGGAGCTGTGGAGCCTAACCATGAAGGGCATCGATATAGTTTCTTATACTGCCAGATTCAGCGAGCTGGCAGCCCTCTCTCCCAACATGGTTCCCACGAAGGGAAAGAAGATAGAGAGGTATATCTGGGGGTTGTTGCCTCCGGTTCAGGGGAATGTATTAGCCTCAAACCCCACTACCTTCGATAGTGCCAAGCGATTGGCACAACGTCTCATTGACCATGGGGTCCGTACCCCGTCATCAACAACAACCCAAGCCATCTCCGAGCCTTCCAAACCCGCTGACAACAAGCGGAAGTTCAGGGATGACAAGAAGAAGCAAAGAGCTGCCAAAAAGCAGCAGGTTGTGGCGGTTCATGCCGCTATAGCACCAGTCACTGCTGCTCCGATAAAGCAATACGCTGGGAACTTGCCAAAGTGCAACAAATGCAGCTTCCACCACAATGGACCCTGCCGAGAGTTGCAGTGTTCCAACTGCAACAAAAAGGGACACACTGTCCGCTTCTGCAGAGCCCCGGCAAGGCCAATCAATCAGGTTCCAGGGTCTGGTGTGACCCAGTCTTGTTATGGATGTGGCGAAGTGGGCCACTACAAAAGGGACTGCCCCAAGGCAGGAAATGCTGGTGGAGCAGGAAGAGTCTTGGCTATAGGCCACAAAGAAGCAGTTGTTGATCCTACGGTGGTGACTGGTACGTTTCTCCTTGAAAACACTTATGCATGCATACTATTTGATAGTGGAGCAGAGAGAAGTTTCGTGAACCAGAAATTTGCACGCTTACTTAAACAACAACCCCGCACACTTAAAGAACCATTCACTGTAGAAATGGCTAATGGAAAGACTGAGAGCACTAGTAGTATATACATAGGATGTACTCTAACTCTAGATAGTCAATCATTTCCAATCGACCTCATGCCAGTCTCAATTAAAAGTTTCGAGGTCATTATCGGCATGGATTGGTTAAGTCTGCACCGTGCCGACATCATGTGCTATGAAAAGGCTGTTCACCTTAATCTTCTGTCTAACGAAACTCTTATTATCTACGACGACAAACCTGACACTAGCCTTAGCATTATCTCAAGTATTCAAGCTCAGAAGTACCTCCGTAAGTAATATCGTGCATTCCTTGCGCACGTTGTTGATACGAGCCAAGAAACCAAAGACTTGAAAAACATCCCCGTAGTATGCGACTTTCCCGACATCTTTCCAGAAGAACTACCTGGGTTACCCCCGCAGCGACAAGTCGAGTTCCGAATTGACTTAGTTCCAGGAGCTACCCCAGTAGCCAAATCGCCCTATCGACTAGCACCAGCTGAGATGCAGGAACTATCCGGTCAACTTAACGAACTGCTCAGCAAGGGCTTTATAAGACCAAGCTTCTCACCCTGGGGAGCCCCGGTCTTGTTCGTCAAAAAGAAAGACGGATCGTTTCGTATGTGCATCGACTACAGGGAGCTCAACAAGCTAACGGTTAAAAATCGTTACCCTCTGCCTCGCATAGACGATTTGTTTGACCAACTGCAAGGGGCGTCGTACTTTTCAAAGATTGATCTGAGGTCCGGGTATCACCAATTGCGAGTGTTAGAGGAGGATGTTCCGAAGACAGCCTTCCGAACTCATTACGGACACTACGAGTTCGTAGTGATGCCATTCGGATTGACCAATGCCCCCGCAGTATTCATGGACTTGATGAATAGGGTATGCCGTCCTTACTTGGATTAGTTTGTCATCGTCTTCATCGATGATATACTTATCTACTCTCGGAGTGAGGAGGAGCATAATAATCATCTGCGACAAGTCCTAGGAACCCTACGATCGGAGAAGCTCTATGTTAAGTTCTCTAAATGCGAATTTTGGATCCGAAGAGTCGAATTCTTAGGACACGTGGTTAGCAAAGAAGGAATCCACGTGGACCCGTCCAAAATTAAGGCTATTGAGAACTGGTCAGCGCCGAAGACGCCTACAGAAATTCGTCAATTTCTAGGCCTCGCTGGCTACTACCACAGATTTATACAGAACTTCTCTCGAATTGCGAAACCCCTTACGACATTGACCCAGAAAGGCGTGGCCTTCGACTGGGAAGAGAAACAAGAGAAGGCGTTCCAAACGCTGAAGCAAGCCTTATGCATTGCACCGATACTATCCCTCCCCGAAGGAATAGAAGACTTCGTAGTCTACTACGATGCGTCAAATCAAGGGCTCGGGTGTGTTCTGATGCAACGAGGTAAGGTCATCGCCTATACCTCAAGGCAGCTAAAGACACATGAAGTAAACTACACCACACACGATCTTGAGCTAGGAGCAGTTGTGTTTGCTCTGAATATCTGGAGACACTACCTGTATGGTACAAAAAGCACGATCTTTACAGACCACAAAAGCCTACAACACATCTTCAATCAGAAGGAACTCAATATGAGGCAACGACGGTGGGTCGAGCTACTCAATGACTACGAATGCGAAATTCGTTATCATCCGGGTAAAGCCAATGTAGTAGCAGACGCCCTAAGTCGGAAAGAATATTCTGGTCGAAGAGTCAAATCACTGACTATGACTATCCATTCACATTTGTCCACACAAATTAAGGAGGCTCAGCTCGAAGCTTTGAAACCTGAAAATGTGGCGGGTGAATCCCTGCGAGGGATGGAGAAGAATCTGGAAGTCAAGGGTGGCGGAGCCTTATTTCTCATGGACCGAATCTAGACACCGAAACACGGTGGTTTCAGAGACTTGGTCATGACCGAGGCGCACAATACTAGATATTCTGTCCACCCAGGTTCAGATAAGATGTATCTGGATCTTAAAAAGTTGTACTGGTGGCTTGACATGAAAGCAGAGATTGCTACCTTCGTGAGTAAATGCCTTACTTGCGTAAAGGTTAAGGTCGAATACCAGAAACCGTCAGGTCTACTTCAACAACCGGAGATACTTGAGTGGAAGTGGGAGCGGATCACTATGGACTTCATAACCAAGTTGCCCAAGACAACGGGTGGACTTGATACCATATGGGTCATCGTCGACAGATTGACCAAGTCCGCACACTTCCTGCCTATCAAAGAAACATACAAGATGGAGAAGCTTACAAGAACTTACATTAGGGAAATCGTACGACTGCATGGTGTCCCTATATCCATTATCTCCGATAGAGATAGTAGGTTCACTTCGAGGTTCTGGCAGTCGCTACAAAGTTCCCTAGGAACTAGGCTGGACATGAGTACAACCTACCCTCCACAGACCGACGGACAAAGTGAGAGGACTATCCAAACCTTGGAAGATATGTTGCGAGCCTGTGTGATCGACTTTGGGAAAGCATGAGATACTCATTTACCCCTTGTCGAATTTTCCTACAACAACAGTTATCACACAAGCATAAAGGCTGCTCCATTCGAGGCCCTCTATGGCCGAAAGTGCAGATCCCCTCTATGCTGGGCTGAGGTGGGTGATACCCAGTTAGCTAAAGGACGAGCTCCTGACAGCACTCTCACGGGTCCGGAGATCATTCAAGAAACAACAGAAAAGATCGTTCAGATTCGGGAACGACTGAAAGCCTCCAGAGACCGATAGAAAAGCTACGCAGACAAACGAAGGAAACCTTTGGAATTTCAGGTGGGAGACCGAGTCCTTTTGAAAGTCTCACCCTGGAAGGGCTTGATACGCTTCGGAAAACGTGGAAAGCTAAATCCAAGATACATAGGGCCTTTCGAGATTCTTGCCCGAATCGGCCCTGTAGCTTACAAACTCAATCTATCGCGCGAACTCAGTAACATACATTCTACATTCCACGTCTCGAACTTGAAAAAGTGTCTGTCCGACGAGGCACTTGTAATCCCACTCGACGAGATCGAGATCAACGAGAGCCTCAACTTCGTGGAGGAACCTGTAGAGATCATGGACCGCGAGGTCAAGCGAACGAAGCAAAGCCGCATCCCGATAGTGAAGGTTCGCTGGAACGCCAAGCGAGGACCGGAATTCACTTGGGAGCGCGAGGATCAAACGAAATTAAAATATCCTCATCTTTTCGCTTAAGTTATTTGTAACTATCTTATTGCTTAAACTCTAATTTCGGGACGAAATTCCCTCTAACGGGGGGATGATGTGACAACCCAAAATTTCTAACTTATACATTCTTCATCTTTATCAAAGTTAGCCTCGTTTTTGCTATTTTGTAATGAAGTTTTGGGTCTATATAAGTGCATTAGGCTTAGTATAATCAAGATATAAGTCTTAGGAAGGGTTAGAATGTGTGTAGCATCACAAAATCGGGCCAAACACACCAAACAAGGTGTGTGCGGCTGCACACCCGAGTGTGCGGCCAGCCAGCCGCACACAGCCGACCGCACACCCTCCTAGCCTCACACTCCAACCTATATAAAGGCCCCTAAGTCAACCTTACACCCTTTTTCCCACTCCTTCAAAGCTGGAACATTTTTCTCTCTAGATTTCTTCAAGTTTCTTCTCCAATCGGCAATACAAGTAAGTAAACATACTTAGATCATTACTACAACACCTTAGAAAGCTTTTTCCTCGAGTTTGATCCATGAAAGCATCATTCTAAGATGATCTTCATGCGTGTAAGGCTGCACACACATCATGTGTGACCGCACACACATCTTTTGGTCCTAAAATGGACTTAAACACTCATCTAAGCATAGCAACGGCCAAAACACCATCTTAGGATCATCCCCAAGCCTTGGAAAATCGATTTGGACACATTTAGGTGGGGGTGTACGGCCGCACACAGGCCTGGCCGCACACTCTGGCCGCACACCTGGCCGCACACTCACAAAAGTTGAGTTTGGTGGCCTTACACCCAAATCTAAGGCCCTACACTCATTTAGGGACTTCAAGGGGTGTTTGTAACACTTGATTCTAGGTGTTTTCATACCCCTAAGGCGTGTCCAAGTGTCTATTAGTGGTTTTATACCCTAAGTGTATTCATATATGTGCTATTACATGAAAAATAGGATTCGTTTGTGCTCAAGACTTCAATTGACACCCGACGACCCTATATCGACCTTTCATTCGAATTACTCACTGCAGGTGAGTTCATACCCCCTTAATCAACCTTTCAAATGTTTTTAAATGCTTTTATGGGGGGGGGGAATACAAGTTGAATCAAACTAGTTATAATATCAATCACATGTGATTTATAACTTGCAAACAAATGGATTTTCTATATTTTTAACTGCTTTATCAACAAAACTACTTCAAAATGGTTATCAAACTCTTTTACATGTTAAACTGTTTATAAAATTTATTCTTGATTATTAAATCTTTACTTTCAACTTTTTAAACTTATATGTTGCCAAACCATGTCTAATGCATATATAGTTATATAAGTAAGGTTTGAAGGACTTAGGACTGATAACTCACTTTATTTCCTGTTCCTTGTTTGGTTGTGGACTTAGAGTACCCTGTTGTTTGTCCGAATGTCGTTTGATCCTTACTTATATATCATGTATATATGTGTAGATATAAAGCTTTTACTTCAGTTCCAACCCTTTGGGTAATAAAGGTGTATATGGTAAGTTACTTAAATAACATTACTAGTAAACTATAATAGGTATAGTTTAGGAGTATACTACTCACTATCTCTAATACTATGAAACATACAAGGAGTCAGTTCATACATGAGTCAATACATACTGTAAATAATACATACACTACACTATATAACAAATACATACTATTCATACACACTAAACTCTATACTAAAGAACCCACTATGATGAGGATCAGGAGAGAACATACACTACACTAGTACAAGGAATACATACACACTATAACTTAAATGTGAGGCACTATTTCGGGGCATGGCAACTCTGTCATGGCTCGACTTGTAACCAGAGTCTTCTGAAGGAAGAGCGTGAATTCGTGTATAGATCTATACTGGACTGACCGTCATACACCTTGCTGCTAGCTACAGTGGGACCTGCAGGTCTTCGGGTGATGAATGTCATACCATCTCGACGTCTTCGAGCGTCGTGTTTTACTAAGGTCGATCAAGTATGGTTACAATTACATCACATTATACCTTAATTAATAATTGGTTTAAGGTAGTTAGTACAATAGTAGTCACCTTCGTATAATACTATAGTACTTCGTTATTTTCCCGTTACATCTACTTTGTGATCTTCTCACATAAATAGTAATACAGGAACTATATTTTATCAAATGATAGTCACCTTTGGGAGAAATACTCACTTTAAAACGAATAAGCATGCAGTACTTGATGTCCTGGTAGAAGACTATTTTTAAATAGAAAATATAGGAGTTTCTAAGAGTTACAAACAATCACTACAAACATTCTTACAAACTTACACACTCAACCACTTACAAACTTTTCATGCAAGCAATGACACTAAAATACTTATGAACTCACCGGCTTTAATGCTGATAAACTCTTTCAAAATAACTTGTATTCTCAGGTCATCAGTAGACAGGTACAGAGACCAGCTTTTGAGAAGATGGAGCACTTTTCAAGACCCATCTTATTTTGATTCATATTTTTGGTGTCTTATAAACTGTACAGAACACGCTTGTATTAAAATTATACTATTAATGCAATGGATGTGGTTGCTTGTTTACTATTATGCTTTATTGTGATACTATACATGACGTCTTCAGCCCCAGAACGTTTCCGCCGTTCCGGTTTTGGGGTGTGACATCTAACTTGCCTACGATTTCCATCTTTCACACACTCCATCAAAAAGTATCCTTCAATAGTTCATGATTTTGCACATCATTTAA
This sequence comes from Lactuca virosa, assembly GCF_052849685.1. NCBI lineage: Eukaryota > Viridiplantae > Streptophyta > Magnoliopsida > Asterales > Asteraceae > Lactuca > Lactuca virosa. Next base: position 83,718,140 of record NC_136428.1, read on the forward strand.
CAACAACACCATAAACTCCATAACTTCTTAATATCAGACAAAGTTTTAAAATGCCCAAAAAATGAAAATGAAATAAATAGAAATAAGGATAGAGATGACCAGGAAAACCCAGCTCTCCTTTGATAATATTTTTGAATCGTTTGACCTGCAGAAAAGAAAGAAAACAGGGTTAAGAGCAAAAAACCCAAACTGTGAAACTACGATTTACAACCATGATCAATCAAAAACATCTCACAAGAATAGCAAAACAAACGCTAAAACACAAGTAAAATGAAAAAAAAATCGAACCTGTATGTATATTAAGGTTTGCATATTTCAAAACCTTTCAACTCTTCATCCAAAATTTCCACATTTGGGTTTGATATCGAAAACATAAAAAGCAATTACATGAAAGAACATCTAAAGATGAGTAAGTTAGTGTTTGTTTTTTGTCTGCAGATCTGCGTGACCTCTTCTGTCTGTGCCAGCCGCGCAGACCACGCGCAGACATTAGTCTTCGCAGACTGTTTGTTTTTTGAGGCCTGCAGACCTAAAAATGTCTGCGCGCCCTCTTCTTGGCGCCAGAGTCTTCTAACATCTTCAGACATCTTCTAGCCTAAAAAAACATATATATCTTTCTTTTTTTTTAAGTTTTTTTTATTTATATTTTTTCCAACTTTATTAATGATAAAAAATTTGAAATTTTTTTTTTACAAAACTTAAAAAAAAAAAAAAACGTTCGACGATAAATACATGATATTTTTGACAAATTTATAAATAAAGATTTATTACAATAATAGTCGTTGAAGTTGTTTATATAAATACGAAAAAAAATCATAATATATTCTTATACTTTTTTGCCAAATTTTGTAAAACATTATTTAATACAGTATCGTCAATTTCTCGAGAAAATATTTATGGTAAGTTTTTAATGGATTTAATTGAAAAAATCGAAGTTTATTTTCATCCATTTATGTATCAAATTCTTTGATCACTAATTATAATGTTTAGTTATAACTTTGCAACCAAAGTTGTTGGTTTTTATCAAATATATACGGTAATTCATATCATTTTTATTTTTATTTTTTATACAATAATACATAAAAGTTGATCTAGATTTGTTTATTATTTATAACAAAGTCATAAAAATATTAAAAAATCACTTTGAAGTTTAAAAAAACCAGTTTATTTAGATTTCAGTTTATTTTAATAGTCCGCAGATGTTAAAAAAACAATCTTCTTTTTTCATACTGCAGACGTTTGGTCCACCTCTTCTACTGCAGAGGCCTACAGATGTGGTCCGCAGACTGCATACATTTTGCCTCAGAAAAAACAAACATCACCTAAGAGTCATCTTCAGAGGCTAATTGAGAGATGAAGAAAGTGGGGGTGGCGGAGGGAATATCATGGCAGCTGCAAATGGTGGTTGTGAAGGTGGTGGTGGCTGTAAACGGTGGTAGTAGTGAAGATGGTGGTGATGGTGGTGGTGGTTGTAATGAAGATGGTGGTGGAGGGGAGTTGTGGCGGCAGCCGTATTCTTCGAGGAGTTTTGAGAGAGAAATTGATAAAGAAGAATTGTTAGTTCGGGACTTTTGGTTTCATCTAATCTGCATGGTTTCCCACTTTAAATGAATTGGAATCGTTTACTTTCAACTAAAAAGAAGGGATTTACCGAGATATATGGAAAATTGGTAAGCCGGGTCGATGAGGTTGTTACTGTGATACATCATATCAAAGGTGGATAACATTTCAAAATATAGATGGTTTAAACTTTTAATATTATTTTAATGAGAGATGGTTGTATTTTCACCTTAAAAATTTGGACGTCTTAAAAAAATATTATTATTTTATTTGATCTATTTTTAGAAAGATGAGATTTAGATTATAAGGTAGTATATATATATATATATATATATATATATATATATATATATATATATATATATATATATATTAAAGTTATCACCTCTTAGGAACAGTAAAATTCCTATGAGGTTGGCAATGTTCCCTTGATTATAGCTTATATTGCAGTTTGTGATTGGTTTTGGTATACGGGTATTTTGTGGATATAATTTTATTGTCTATATACGTGTTGGTCATCGTCGCTGGTGTGTCGCCGTATTCTCCTCCGCTTTACCAAGCCATCAGGTATACTCAACAAACATCACCGTCTTCCATCCTTCCAGAACTCTCTCTATTCCTCCATTATAGTCTACTATCCCCAGAAACCACCGCCTCATCTCGATCCTTCCTCAACGAGTGTTTCCTGTTCTACCTCCTCCTTTCTCCGCTCAAGAAATCTCCATTAACGCCCGTCTCTTCTTCTTCTGAGAATCGTCGACTTCCACCAACTCCTACCTTAGAAAGTGGGCTTCAGAATCGTCGGCCCCCACAAGCCCTAAAGCACCCCACCGATCGCCGCCTCTTAACCCAATCGATATATCCGGTTTACGTTTCTTCTATGTACCGCCATTCATCCACCGATACCAGTGACTTTACCACCGTTGCTGGTGGTGAATGACGATGTCTTGATATAAACTTTAACGACAACAAATTAGGTGAATGACGACGTCTTGATTCCTCGGTGTTTCTGACTCTACATCATTCTCTCTCACCATTACCGTTAACCTTACCACATGGGTTTTCGACCTGTTGATTTTGGCTTCTACAAATACGCTATTTTTTCTCTCTTTGCTCCTACTAATGGTTTGAACTAAGGTACAGTTACGATTTTATTTTATCCTCTGTCCACAGGCTCCTATTCTTCAATTTGCAATGAAATCAAAACCCCTTGCAACTAGATCTCACGGACTTTTCTTAGCCTAAGAGGTATTTTGTTGTTTCTGTAATGAAATCTACTTCGTTTTCAGCTAAAATCAACTTGTGACATCGTATTTATGAGGGATTCTGAACCATCGATTGGTTTTTCAGGTAAAATTCCCCTGTCTGATACATTTGTTTACTATTTCACTACAACTGTTGGTGGATACTTCAAACATGGTGTTTCCCTCACGTTTTGAACCCTAATTTTACTTTATTAAAGGTAATTGAGAATCTGTATGTTATTGTTCGTGGTTTTCTTGTGTATTTTAGTTTAGTTGATGTAGGTTGTCATTTGTTTCGTTGATTAGTACTTATGATCTTCTATTTTGTCTTTTGTTACAAATTTATCTTCCAACACACCTTTTTTTCATCATTTTGGCCTTCCAAGAGAAACATTTTCTATATATTTGCTTCTAGAGATGTGTTAGAATGACAAACCTTGACCTTTGAATGGACTGAAAAACGAGGTTACTTCTTTCTTTCTATATCTGTAGTTTTTTTTACTTTCTTAAGACATTTTTAGGTTTGGATTTGTTGTGCTTTTTACTAATTTCAGCTATTTTTACAGAATGTAATTAAAGGAGCTCATACACTGTAACATCATATAGCTTGGATTGATTTTGAAAATGGGCTCATTGATGAGGTATCAGATTCACATTAATTTCAGCTTTTTTCGTTTGAAATAATGTTTTGAGTGCCATGAGAATAGATCACATGGAGGTAAAATGCTATAACCGTGACCTTGACAACTATTGTAACTTGCAACTTCAGAAGACTGTTCTAATTTGAAATAGATTTCATTGTTGTCATTGTATTTTGATATTAAATACTAAGTCCATTCTAACATGGTTGAGTAGAAACTTGATAATTAAAGCTACATGTGCATTTGTCAAATTACTTCTAACTTTTTGTTGTTTCACAGCAGTATATATATGGTAAAATGGGGTGCTTACATTTGGCTATTTGCAATTACAGATATTAAAAAGGTATGGATATTTTTTGTTGTGCATTAGTTTTCAATTGTATTTTTTTTTATGAAACAGGAAAAATCCGACTACCCTCTGAAATAATCCCTCCAAGATTGGGATGGAAAGCTTTGACAATACAAATATTCAAAACTTCCTAGATAAAAATTGATACTTTTATTGTTGTCGAGGTCCATCTTAATGTTAAAGTTGACACGTCTGATGGAAATAATTTCAATTTTGTTAAGTATAGTGGTCAGGAGGTCTGGGCCTTGCTGTGAGATAAACAGGCAAACACACACTGGCATTTTTTTGGAGCAACTTCCTGCTAAAATTTAAACGTAAAAACTGAAACCACAAGTATAAAAGCTTATGAAGTTACACCATGTTTCACAAAAAAAATTATGTAGTTTATAAAAAAAACGGATGCATGTGCGTTGACTCTAGCTTCAACATTTTTATCACATTTTCACATAAAAGGGCTATTAACAATTTCATTAACATGTTAGCGTAGCATAAACGTCATGTTATAAACCAATGCAATCGATTTTACAAACATTTACAGCAATTGGTTGGGTTAACCATTTATGTTGTTATAAACCAATGCAATCGATTTTACAAACATTTACAGCAATTGGTTGGGTTAACCATTTAAACTTATACTATACTAAAATTACTAATGCATGTGAGTTTTAAAAAAAAAATGCCGAAATCATAATAATTGATATGGGTATTTAACTAAATATTTATATAGGATATATGATTGATTGTAAATTTTTGAATCCTTTTAATTCATTTGTTGATAAAAGTGCTTTCGATCATTCTTTTCATCTGATCTTTTAGGGATCTTGAAATTATTCATTAGAATAGGTTATTGTTAGCTTTTCGATTTCAAGAAAGTTTACGACTATTGCATATCATAGATTATCAGATTTTCATAATTAAATCATGTGAATTTTAACGTTTTCATGCTTTCTCTTTGGTGTTCTTCATTTTCTTCTATGTTGTAATGATTTAAGGGAGCTATTAAAATTCTTCTATTTATGCACTCCAAAGTTGACAAAGAATAAAATTACTTTCATTTTCTATAAAAAAAAGCAAGAAATATGAAAGTACATTGTTATTGATCTATATTTGAATGAAATATGCTTACGTGTGGTAATCCATTATAACATATTTCGATATTTTATTAGTTTTTTGATGCTTTGTAGGTTACCAATTGCCCTCGGCTTAAAATAACTTTTCAGTTGTAGTCAGAAGTCATGTTCATTTGTTTATTTTTTTTCCATTATTTTTTGGATAATAAAAGAAATAGTATCATAGACAGTAAAGTCTTCTATTTATTAATATAATGCTTTTCCACTTATTTGATTGTTTTTGACATATTTGATTCGTTTAATTATTTGTAATTAGTTTGAAACGTAAATTTCTTTGTGTTTTCTTTATTGAATCGATCCTTTTTATCACCGTTCAAGCGATCAGGCAGCTAATGGAGAAAGATGTGGATGACGTTGGAAAGGTTGCCCACAATCTGTGATGATGTTAGGGAGGAAACTCTTTGGTATGTTTATTTCCTTTAAGTTTTTCTTTATATGTTTTTACCAAATGATTTTTGGATTTAGTTTTTTGTTTTAAAAAAAAATTGACCGAATATGTGGTGTTTAGTGAAAGAAAATGGGAGAGGGTGATAAGAACAATGTCTCTTGATTTCTTTAATGTTTAACAAGTAGATGAGAAACTTTGGTGATGGATTGTCTGAAAATGGAAATTTTATATCTTGGAAACTGTCTTAAATGTCAGTTTTTATTGTTCAATTCATTGTTAGCTTTTTAGGTTCATATATACATGCAATAATTCTCTCTCTTTGATTATTTACATACATTACCAACTTTACCCTTTTGATGTTACATTGAATATGTTGTTGTAGGGGAATAATGATCAGAACATTGACAGAAGCATCCAATGCAACACATCCATATCTGCAGTTCTGCACGTAGAAGCTGTTCGTCAAGATGCAAGTTCCATGAATAAGAAATCAGCAATCTATCTACCTCCTCATAAAAATCTTTTGTAAACATACAGATATACTATAATTCTATTAATGTACCAACCTTATTCAATTACTCTAGCAACCTTCTGTTCATCACTTTCTTTTGGAGTGTTTCAGGTGTGTGTTTATTAGATTGTTGAGAAGCAAGTGGTCAGTAGTAAGAAGCAAAAGGTAGTCAATGGTTTTGTAGCTCGGGCTGTTGAGAAAAAGAAGGTTGCCAAGAAACAGGAAAACGGTTCTTCTGAAGAAAGCTCATCAGAATCTGATGGCGAACCAACGAAGGTATAAAGTTCTATGATTTTATACATATTTGCATATGTTTGGTTTACTATTCTTAAACACGTATTGATGTTTATTAGGGCCTCACTTTGACGTGCTTTACAAATTAATGAAGATATCACTTATGAAGACATATGGTTAATATTTATCTATAATACCAAAACCAGCTACTAATCTGGCAGGTTAGTTGGAAAGAAACAACTACTTTTTTCTTTTCGATTTTCTAAAGTTAAAATTCTAAAAATTTCCTTTTATGTAAAAAATATATTCTCAATTTTCTAAAGTTAAAATTCCAAAAATGCTCTTTTATGTAAAAAAATCTATTTTCTAAAGTTAAATTACTTTTATTTTATTTTTACAGGTGCCGGAGCGAGAGGAGGAAGCTGCACTTTATGCCTTTAAAGTTTAAGAAAGAAGATTCATTTCCAGTAGTCGTATCACTCTTTTAAGGTTAATAGCAACCTACTTTTCTTGCGAATTAATATAGGCATTCTATTTATCTGCAAACATTCTTTTTTAATATTTTTAAATGACTGTCTATATAAATAAGTTTTGTGATAGCATGAAAATTTGGTTTACATCGAGTTTAACATGCTATTGTGTCATCACGATTAATGGCAATAGGGTGTTGTCTACCCATTCAGTTTTCCTATATGTGTATATGATGTTAGCTTTTTTCCTTTTAACTTGATAAATGTATGATTCTATAACATGCTATGGTTATTGGATAATCATGTTTCTCTTTATGTCCAAATTACAATGAATATTATTAAATTAATCATTTTTTTTACTTGTTTAGTTTCCAACTTGCTTTTTATATAATAAAGAGAGCAGTAGTTATGCTGTAGTTGTTTGCCAAATGGATGGAATTCAATTCCTTTGAGAAGTCAAATCATATATACAGACCTTGAACATTTCAGGCAGCAATGATTCAAAGTTCTATATTATATTGACACTTTTCCTTTCTATTTACCTTTAATATGGGTTTGAGGAGTCATTACGTGAGAGACTTCTCACCGCCTCTTCCACTAATGTTTATATGTTTTGTGTACTTAGAAGATCTCCAAAGAATTATAGTAATGGCTTATATATATATATATATATATATATATATATATATATATATATATATATATATATATTCCTGTCTATAACATCCATATAATTGGGTAGATTTTTCAAAATAAAATAGGATGTTATACTAAGTAGATTTGCATTTGACTCTATATTCACATTTAATAAAATCAGGTATTGTTATGTCGTTTAGGAATGGCAACGAACTTTGAGAGGGCGTTCGCAAATACTGTTGGCCTTTCGAACCCCGCAACGCAGGGTTACCCGTCTAGTTTTTTATAATTTTATTTTATACAAGCAAATTTATGATAAAAAAAAGTCAATAAACAATTATTATCGACAATATTGATGAATCTTAAAGTAACTAACATAAAATGGAAATCACAAAACGCTATACATTTATCTTATTTAAATTTTGACTCAAAAAATACAAATATCTTCTTTAAATAAAACTAACAAGGTACTTCTAATTTTAGCAAATAGATACAACGTTTTTTATCCTAAAACATTAGAGATGAGTATGAGTTAGAACCGGTACCGATCTGATATTCTCAAATACTGAATTAGATAAAAATTTGATACCGAGCATGGAACCAAAGTAAAAAATGATACCGATTTTTGCTACACGCACTGCTACCAACAGTAACAAATATTGAATTTCTTAATTCTAGAGTACCGGCTACTGTCCTAAATTAATATAAGCAATATCAGTTTGTGTAAGGATTTTGGATACCCTTGCTCACCTCTACAAAACAGTTGAAAACTTTTATTTTAACCAAAAAGGGTCAATGTCACTATAGTCCAATCAACTATCGTCATTTATCTGATTTGGTCACTAAAGTATTTTTTTTTTGCAATAGGTCATTAAACTTACACCTTACCAATCTATTAAGTCACTTTTGTTTGTTTTTAACATATTTTCCGTTAACCAGTTATTATAAATTACACGAATGGTCCTTATGATTTTAGTTTCTTTCATGGTTGGTCCCACATAAGCACAGTTCATCACCGATATAATCACCGTTCAATTCCGGCAACCACCACCCTCCACATCGGGCAACCTCTTTAACCATTATTTTAACAATCACTCACAAAAAAAAAATTCAATCGATTTTAATTTTTATAAAAAAATAATTTCAACGAGTTTCAATTTTAAAGAATGCATTTAATATATATATATATATATATATATATATATATATATATATATATATATATATATATATATATATATATATATATATATGTTTAGAATCAACATTGAATGAAAGTGTAACAATGTTTATTTGCTAAATAAGAAATTAATTACCAATAAGATATTGGTGATTTAACTTTTTCTTTTAGAGAATGCACCAATACTGCTTACCTTCACAAAGTATATACATGACATGCTTATTTGAATTGGATTATCCGAATGAAATTGTTACACCATGCAACACTAAATGTATTTCACTATATATTTTTATTTGCGACAAGAACCCATATTAAAAACTAATCATTTTTAATGCAACTATTGCACAAAATAATATTAAATGCAGTTTGCAAACTTCTACGATGACATTTTTTAGTGGTCTAGCATATTTTTGGTCGATTTAAGGGATTCAAGTGGTTGGAGTTTCTATCAAATGTATCATATTTTTACTTAAAATCGACTAGTAAACTAAACTCTAAAGCAAAAATCATGGGGCTGCTCGAGGTGAACGTTGGTGGGTGCTGAAAGTAAACGGTGGTGGTGCAGGTGATGAACGATGCTGGTAAAGGACCAACCACAAAAGAAATTGAAACCGTAGGGACCATTCTTGTAAATTATAATAACTTGTTAACAGAGGATCTGTTAAAAACTAACGAAAATGATTTAATAGACATGTAAGTTGTAAGTTTAATGACCCATTGAGCAAAAAAAATATTCTAGTGATCAAATCGGATAAATGACGATATTTGGTTGGGCTATAATAACATTTACCCAACCAAAAACAACTCATCAATATGTATCTATTTGTTGTCTAGAAATGTGCCAAAAAAAACTAATCTTCGTCGGAAATTACTTGCCGAAATAAACAATTGGGTGCCGCCGCATTGTGCGGGTACCCCACTAGTATATATATATATATATATATATATATATATATATATATATATACACATAAAATGAAAATAAAGTTAAAAAACCATTTAGTGTAATTTTTTGCAAACGATATGGATCAAATTTGGACTTTAAACCCAATTTTAGGATTGATTTTGTAAGAAATATAACAGAGTTAACCATGAAACTGGTTAAGTGGGATAGAGCGATAACTCTGCATAAAAGTTGTGGTCATAACCAACCAAAAAATGTTAAGACTTTTACCAACTTCGGATGTAAAACTTAAAACTTTTATGGTATTAGTCCTTAAAATTAAGATGTTTAATTGTCACGGGCTGAAATATAAGCTACTAAGAAAAAAAACTACAAAATGAATTTCGTAGATTTCGCTAAAAAGGTACCAATTTCTTTTAGAAATATGTACATATGAGGGTTGGTCCAGTCCTTAATGCATTATCGGTGATGCTATATACCCATCATTTGGAATTGGGCTCATATACAGTTAAAGTGGTATTATAATTTTCCATTAAAATTCCCATGAAATGCAAAGTTTGAAGATGCACAACTATAAGTGGAAATAACCGTAAAAGATGTCTAAAACACAAGTGAAAATAACCATAAAGATGCCCAAAACATGTGGAACATCCATATATAAATGCTTGGGAATCGGTTGTTCAGCTACTATATATACTACTAAAGGGGACAACAAGCTAGTTATAGGCTCGCAAAAAAAAGGCTAAAATAGGTAAGTTAGTCCGTGAAATTGAAATAAAAAGTGATATTAACCTGGTCTATGAAATCTATAAGCACAAACCAAACAACTCTGCAGTCATCATCCCTGATAAAGTTCAAGATCGTGATTTAGTTTTTGGTCAATGGGGTGCTCCTGGATCTGTCATTCTCTGGCGCTTCATCCACATTATGCTATTTCATCTATGATAATTCAACATGAAAATTTATTTTATGTGTGATTGACACACACACACACACACACACACATATATATATATATATATATATATATATATATATATATGTGTGTGTGTGTGTATGTATGTATGTATGTACAAACTAATTATGGTTTTTTTTCGTAGATGGAAAAGTGGAAACTACAAAAGAAATGCTTGAAGAAGTTGATGATGAATTACACAAAATTATGTTCAAGGTGATTGAAGGAGGAGTGTTGGAGATGTATAATCCCCTGATCCTCACAGTTAAGATTGAAGATATGGTCCGTAAGAAGTTGGTTATTTCGACTATGGAGTTCGAGAAGGTGAATGCAAGTATACCTGATCTAACACCATATCTAGACATGCTTTGTGTTGTGGTTGGAGATATGGAGTCAGTCATTTGTATCTCAGTCCTTCAGCAAGGATTTTGTTATTGTCCTTGGAGTGTTGGAGTGTCCGTTACAAGTTTACATCGCCAACAAACACAACGTTTCTGCTTCGAGTATTTTTCGTGATTGTACTTTGGAGATTTTCGGGGTGCCCTACCCAATTGATTTGATTCCCATCCCTGTGGGGGACGTGTGCGTAATCGTGGGGATGGATTGGTTGAGGATGTTTGGAGTTGTTATTAATTATGAGAGGCAACTGGTGGTGGTTCGAACCCCAAATGAGGGAGAGCTAACCACTTATGGCGAGGGTACTAGGATTGGTTCGACTTTTTGTTCGAATGCTAGGACTAGGCAGTATCTCTAGCATGGATGATCGGGTTATCACGTATATGTGGGTGACACTCGAGTTAAGAGGAAGGTTGTGGTTGTAGATGTGCCTGTGGTTATTGAGTTTTGCAAATGTCTTCTCGGAGGAATTACCCGGTGTTCCTCCCATGAGGCAGGTGGAGTTTAGGATCGATATGATCCCTAATGCGGCCATGATTGCTAAGGTGTCATATCATCTTGTACCACCCAAGATGCAGGAGTTGTCCTCTCAGCTCCAGGAGTTGTTGGGCAAGCAGTTCATTTGACTGAGAAGTTCTCCTTAGGGAGTGTCAATTTCATTTATGATGCATTTATGCAGTGCGAGGTACCGAAATCCCTATCTGAGATCATGAGTTTTATGGGGCAGGCAAGTTACTATCGGAGGTTCATTCGGGATTTTTCCAAGATTGTTGTTCCTCTGAGTCGCTTGATGAAGAAGAGTGTGGATTTTCGTTGGGGGCCTAAGCAGCTGGTTCATTTGAGACTCTGAGGCATAGGTTATGTGAGGCCCTGATATTGACCCTTCTAGAGGGTTTTGAGGATTTTGTGGTATTTTCTGATGCTTTTATCACGAGATTGGGAGCGGTACTTATGCAGCGGGGTAGGGTCTGTTGGATTTTATGTACTATTACACTCCTATGGTGCACATACAACCCTAATGCTTTGGATCTAAGTTTTCTCTAGTTATACATGCAACAAAAATTATCCAAAGCATGAAGCCTACAACTAACATACAATTGTATACATGAATCATAAAAGTAAGTTAGAAGAATACCTCTTAATTGTAGCTTGTAGGAGTTGGTCTTTCAAGAGCCTAACACCTCAAGTGTGATGCCTCAAATGTCTTATAACAAACCAAGAACAAGAGGAGGAACTTGAGAGAGAGGTTTAGAGACACAAAAATCGTCTAGATCTTCTTGGAATCACTAGTGCATGGTTTTTGGCTTAGGGGTTACATTTATATAGTGTAGAATCCAAGAGTTAAACCCTAATCCACTTCCTTGGGCCTTAATCAAATAATTCATATGATAAGCCCTTTGGACTAACTCTTCATGGAGTCTTACATGAACTTAGTCCATTACTAATCAATATGGATCATTAGCCCAAACTATATATATCACTGATTTACACAATCAGTCCCCGTTAATTTAATTAGTCTCTTTTGATCACTAATTAATTCCAAATTAATTCTTGATCAATACTAATTAAATAATATGATTTCTCAATTAATATATTATACTTATAATATATTAATAAAGCACATTAACCTCTTTCTCAAATATCCATCATATCAAATTGTTCCAGAGTGTTACAACCCAAATGGACCATGCTTGTATCGGATCGAGTACATACCAATAATAGTTATGGGCTTAGACACCTAATCCAAAAGGGTCATCACGTATGATTACAGGCAGCTGAAGCCTCATGAGTTTAGGTATCCGACTCATGATTTGGAGTTCGCGGCTATGGTCTTTACCTACAAGAGTTGGCGACACTATCTCTATAGGGTCCATTGTACCATCTACACGAATCATAAGAGCCTAAGATATCTTGTGGATCAGTCGAATCTGAACATGAGGAAGCGTAGGTGGCTTGACGTGGTTAAGGATTATGATTGTTAGATTCTCTATCATCCAGGGAAGGCCAATGTGGTCGCCAACACTTTGAGCCGCAAGGCGGCTAGTGCTCCCATTCGAGGACTATGTTTAAGGATGACCATCGTTTCGCCGTTGTTGGATCTTATCAAGGAAGCTCAGACCAAGGGAATCAGGAGGGAAAACTGGAAGAAGGAGAAGATCAGGGGTTATATTAGCAGATTTGTTACTAATAGTTGTGGGCTTATGACCTAGTGTGGGCGATTTTGGGTCCCAGTTTTTGGTGAAGTCCGACAGACATTGTTAGAGGAGGTGCACAAGTCTAGGTTCTCGATATATCCTAGAGCTACAAAAATGTTTCGAGACCTGAGACGTAGCTATTGGTGGCCATGCATGAAACGAGAGATAGCTTGGTATGTGGAAAGATGCTTGACCTGCCGAATGGTTAAAGCATATAAATAGAGACCGCACAACAAGTTGAATACCTTGGAGGCTCCCATGTGGAAATGGGAGAAAATTACCATGGATTTCATCACCAAATTTTCGAGGACGGCCAATGGATTTGATGCTATATCAGTTATTGTCAATCGCTTGACAAAGAGTGACCATTTTCTTGTCATTCAAGAGAGTTCTTAGGCCAAGAAATTGGCCGACATGTATTTGCAAGAGATCTTTGCTCGCCACGATGTACCGGTCTCCATTGTATTCAATCGTGATGTGTGATTCACTTCTTTGTTTTGGCAGAGGTTTCAAGGGGAGTTGGGTACGATACCGCACTTCAACACTGCTTATCACCCTCAGACTGATGCTCAGAGTGAACGGACTATTCAGATGCTCAAGGATATGTTGAGGGCTTGTATCATCAATTTAGGTGGGAGTTGGGACTCCTACCTCCCTCTAACTGAGTTTTCTTACAACAACACCTATCATTCCAACATTGACGCACCTCTGTATGAGGTTCTATATCGGAGGAAATGTCTTACACCAGTTTGTTAGGGAGAGGTTTGCCATAGGGTCATAGGAATGACTGAGGTGGTGCTCCAGACGACAGAACATATTCAGCAGATCAGACAGAGGTTACAAACGGAATAGCCGACAGAAGAGTGATGTTGATAGGCGAAAGTCTAAGTTGGATTTTCAGGTTGAGGATGTAGTTATACTGAAGGTATCACCCTAGAAGGGTGTTATACGCTTCAAGAAGCGGGGCAAGTTGGGCCCCCGATTTATCGGGCCTTTTTGAGTAGTGGCCAAGGTAGGCAAAGTGGTATGTCGGTTGGATCTGCCTAAGGAGCTTAGACAGATTCATAGCAACTTCCATGTATCTCAACTTCGGAAGTGCTTCGTTGATGACACAACGGTGGTCCTGTTAGATGACATTCAGGTCGATGTACGCCTGAAATATGTGGAGAGGCCGATGGATATTATGGATAGGAAGACGAAGGCCTTGCGTAACAAGGTGGTACCCTCAGTCAAGGTTTAGTGGCAGCATCAAAAGGGTTTCGAGTGGACTTGGGAGCTCGAGTTTGAGATGCTCGAGCACTACCCATATCTATTTATAGCTGAGGATTACGAGGACGAAATCTAGTTCATGTGAGGGAGAATTATAACACCTAGTTCCTGGTATGCATCACTTATAAATAATTATTTAAGTTTTAAGGATGAAAGACTTGGTCATGACGTCAGCATGTATGTGTCACAACGTGATGGTGCTCGGTGACGAACGCACATCTCATTGGTTCTCACGACATGAAACATATGTTGCACACGACGGGACAACCTTTGCGTGAAAAACCTAAATTTTGGGTTGCACACCCTCATCCTCCATCACCTCCCTTCACCCTCAACAAAACCCTAATCTTCGATTATTGATTTTTGAGCTCCTTTTTAGTGATTTTAAGCCTTGAAGAAGAAGTGAAGGCATTTGGTGCATCATCTTAGCTAGCAAGCCACTCTCTCATCATCTTGAGATGAATTAGGACTCTTGTGACATGTAGTGCCAGTTTTTGGATATATGTTCAATGTTGTTATCTACTACGCTGTGAGGTGAGTTTTCTCATTATACTTTGTACTGCAGTATGTGTCCTTGTGTGTAGGATGTTGGTATTCTGTAGTGATCTGTTATATTGGTAGATCTGTATGATTAACTATACTTGTTAGTTATTGATTATTGTTTGAATATGTTGACATAGTGCGGTTTGGGTTGAGGCAGTACGACTTTCTGCTGTAGGCCAACAAACCCAGGGCAATCCAGCCGTGTGTTGTGGACCCTGGGGCAATCAAGTCAGATGACTGCGGGTCTGGGGGTAATCTTTTTTTGTACTGTGGACCCGATATGCATGCATTGTATATGTAATGTTGTGTGGGGTATTTTGGAGGAACGCACTAAGATTTGGCTTAGAGTTGTTGATTTTAACGTTTTCAGGTAGTTCTGATCATCGGGGCAAGGCGAAGGCATGATTGCACACATCTTCCGGTTGACTTATGTTTTGAGAGATTGTTTGATACTCTGATTTCTATGGATTTGATTTGAAAACAATGATTGATTATCTTTTGGTTTTATAAAAATGTTTTATTAAAATGAAAATTTTTGTCATGGTTTTTGGGATGTTACACTTTTCACATTTCATCGCGGCTTGTGTACTATATATCTTCTATTCTATGTCAATGACATCATTCTTATAGCATGTAGTCCCTACCTAATCACAAAATTTATGTCTCGACTTTCTTCTGAGTTTTCAATGACATAATTAGGCCCTCTTTTTTCGGCATTGTTGCTACTCATACTGCTCAATGTTTGTTTCCCTCTCATACTTTGTTTGCAAAGGAGATTCTATCATGTGTCTATATGACCTCATGCAATCTATATAGCACTTCGTCGGACATGAAACTGAAGCTTCCTTTATCTGGGAAATCAATCACTAACCTGACCCTATATCGAATTCTAGTTAGGGCCGTATAATATTTGACATCTACTCGTCCTGATATTGCCTATATATTTCAACAAGTCTTTCTTTTTATACTTAATCCTCACGAACCACAATTCCTTTCTCTTAAATGCATTTTGCGTTTTCTACAGGGTACCATTCGTCACGGTCTTCATCTTCGTCCATATTATATCGATCATTTGGTTTACTATTTTAATTCTGACTAGGTTGGCTATCCTCAAACACGTCGGTCTACTTCTGGGTTTTGCGTTTATCTCGGTGATAATCTTGTGTTATTGTCATCAAAATAACAACATTTTGCATCTCGGCTAGTGTTAAATCTAATACAATTGAAGCTAATGATGTAGATGAATCTACATGTCTTCTAATATTCTTCTTGAATTATAATGGCCTCTATGTCATACTATAGTGTCTTTTGAGACAATGTGATTGATATGTACTTACCTTCTAACCGAGTTCAACACCAAAGAACATAACATGTGGAAATAGATTTACATTGTTAAGGAACACATTGTCATTCATCAAGTTTCAGTGTTTCATGTTCCATCTTCTCACTAGTTTATTGATATATTCAAATGATGACTTCCTACTTAATTATCTATTGATTTTCGTAATAGTTTAACCGTTCGTGAACCTCCCACTCAATTGAGAGAGTGTGTTAGTAAGAAGAGAACATTATGATTACTGATGAAGTACAAGGGGGAGAGAATGATGGTCAAAGCGTACAGAACATTTAGTGTGGATCATAAGGCAATAAATGTATTGCTAATTTGTGTCACCAGGTTTCGAATGAATGATTTTTAGTTTCTTTAAATTAATAAATTTATAGGATCTTATTTGGATTTCAGTATGTTGTTGTGGATTTGAAAAGAATTATTTGTAATTTGGATTTATATTTAATTTGGATTTCAAAAAGATCTATGTTTTTATATTTTTCTTTATTGTTATTCAGCAAGTTAGTTCATATATTTACAAAACATAAACATTTAATTCATAAAATAGTTTAGAAGGGTATAATGGTCATTTTTATCATTCAGCACAATCATTCAAATGTCTAACCAAATAACATGTTTTAAATCAGATATAGATTTAGATTTTTCAGAGCCTCTGCGCCGTACAGTTGTTTATTCAGTTTCTCTAAATGATTCAGATCTAAATAGTTTGGATATTGCCAAACAATCCCTTAATGAAACATAATTTAGTCAAAATTTGGAGAGCAAATTCCTAGTTAGTGAATAAGAATTTAGTCAAATTTAGATTAAACTTGCGGTATGTATAAGTAATTATAACACAATAACTGTCCATGTTAAATGATCTTTGCAAAACTTAAAGAAAAGTTTTAGAAACACATTTTGATGTTTTGCAAACAAAAAAAATTGAAATTTGTGAAACGTAGCTATAAATACAGATAAACAAATATTTTTAAGAATATTTTATTGATATTTGTTTCCTAAAAGATAAAATATGAAAGATTTTTGATAAAACTTAGAGTAAATTACACAAATGATCTTTTTGATTGGGGGGAGTTTGTGCATTTGGTCTGTAATTTTGTTTGTTTGTTTGTTTTTTTTTTTTTTAAACTTTTAAGGAGTATATAATAGGTTTTTGTTGCTAGACATAAAAAGACTATTTTTCCCTACTAATTTATTTTTTTATTTATTTATATTTTCTATTATTATTAAATTAAATAAACAAAGACTTTAATTTGTTATTTAGAATAGGGAAATTGGGTAGTCTAACCATATTTGAGCTAATTATCAATAAAAATAACCAACGTTTTTTTTTTTGAAAACTAATCATTCATTCAGGAATGAACATTCTAGACTAGACCAAAACGGACCATGTAACATCCAGATTCTTAGTGGTATTTAATTCTAATTTTTTACTTGAACTTTGGAAGTGACCACGTCGTGGTGAAGGCAACCCATGACATAGAAATGCTGGAAGATTCGCGGATCATTTAATGATCACCACGACGTGGCATCTACTGGCCACGACGTGGCGACCATTTGTCGTGATAACCCTAATTTTTGGGTATTTAAAGGAAAGTGGGGAGGCTAGGGTTACCTATATTCAGCCTCCATCACTCTCAAATCCAGAAACCCTAACTGTAATCCTCCTTCATGCTTATGTGCTCATTTTAGTGATCTAGTGGTGGTTTTGAAGAAATAAGAAGAAGATTTAGTGCTTGGTTAAACAAGTGATCCTTTCCTCCTTTGGTGTGCATCTTCTGGACTCCTTATAAGTCCTCAAGCTTCATCCTTTTTGTGTTCTTCTTCTTACATGTAGGTTTTGGAGCATGATTGGTCCTTGTTTGAGTAGTATAAGTTATATAAAGAGATAAAGTTTGCAACTTTATGGTTTCTCTATGTCCCTTGGATGTTATTTCTCATGAATCTGGACTTTTGTAGTAACATGGGATCCACGCATGGATTTTTGGTCATTTTGTTTCCTTTTGACCTAGTTTGAAAAAGGACATGCATGAATCATGCGTTTCCATAAAGTTTGGATTTTTATGGACCATTAGCAGTCCTATAAGTATTCTGGAAAAGTTGAACTAAGGATTTTAGGGATTAAGTGCTTAATGGTTGAGTTCTTGCCATTTTGATCCTTTTGAACCTTAAACATAAAATCTAGACATCTTGGTAGGTTTCAAGGGATAAATGAGGAAACTTTATCTACTTGGACATTAGAGATGGTTAGATCTGGACTTTGGAACCTTTGGTATTGTAGGATTCGACGTAATCCATTAATACATTTTGAATCCAGTGCCCATGACATGGACTAGGGTGCCACGATGTTGCAACTGGAGAAAATGTGACTGTCTTGTCGTTTGAATGCCACGACACGGCAAAGGATGGCCAGGACATGGAGGGTCAACTTTCACCTTTTGACTTGCATTGACTTTTGGTCAAACACCTAGTCTTGGAAGAAAAGCTAAGGGTGTACTTTACATGTATGTAAAGGTGGTTGGTAGCATTTGTGTTCGAAGAAGTAGTAGTAGTTGCAGTTGATTAGTGTTTGATATATGAGTTCCTTCAATGTACTCGTGGGTTGAAGGAACCAATGCATTCCCACTGGATTATGTTTGTAGGATAATAGTTGTCTTTGTGACACGTACTGTTATGCATGTATGTGCTTGTTGTCTTTGTGACTCTTCCTGATACGATTGTATGCATAGCTTTAGGGGGTGAAATAGACCCGATACCGGTTGATAGAGACCGAAGGGGGTGAAATAGACCAAGTGCCAGTTGAAAGAGATCAAAGAGGGTGAAATGGACCAAGTACTAGTTGAAAGAGACCGAAGGGGGGTGAAATAGACCTAGTACCGGTTCAAAGAGACTGAAGGGGTGGAAATAGACCCTGTTTTTTTTTGTTTTTTTTTTTAACTTTTAAGGAGCGTATAATAGGTTTTTGTTTCTAGACATAAAAAGAATATTTTTCCTTACTAATTTCCTTTTATATTTATTTATATTTTCTATTATTATTAAATTAAATAAAGAAAGACATGAATTTGTTATTTAGAATAGGGAAATTCGGTAATGTAACAATATTTCAGCTAATTATCAATAAAAATTACCAACGTTTTTTTAAACTAATCATTCATTTAGGAATGACCATTCCGGACTAGACCAAAACGGACCATGTAACATCCGGATTCTTGGTGGTATTTAATTCGAATTTTTCACTTGAACTTTGGAAGTGACCATGTCGTGGTGAAGGCATCTCATGACATGGAAATGCTGGAAGATTCGCGGATCATTTAACGATCACCACGACGTGCCATTTATTGGCCACGACGTGGCGACCGTGTATCGTGATAACCCTAATTTTTGGGTATTTAAAGGAAAGTGGGGGGGGGGGGGTTAGGGTTACCCATCTTCAGCCTCCATCACTCTCAAATCCAGAAACCCTAACCGTAATCCTCCTTCATGATCTTGTGCTCATTTTAGTGATCTTGTGGTGGTTTTGAAGAAAGAAAAAGAAGATTTAGTGCTTGGTTTAACAACTGATCCTTTCCTCCTTTGGTGTGCATCTTCTGGACTCCTTATAAGTCCTCAAGCTTCATCCTTTTTGTGTTCTTCTTCTTACATCTAGCTTTTGGAGCATGATTGGTCCTTGTTTGAGTAGTATGAGTTATATTAAGAGATAAAGTTTGCAACTTTATGGTTTATCTATGCCCCTTGGATGTTATATCTCATGAATCTGGACTTTTGTAGTAACATGGGATCCATGCATGGATTTTTGGTCATTTTGTTTCCTTTTGACCTAGTTTGAAAAAGGACATGCATGAGTCATGCGTTTCCATAAAGTTTGGATTTTTATGGACCATTAGCAGTCTTATAAGTATTCTGGAAAAGTTGAACTAAGGACTTGAGGGATTAAGTGCTTAATGGTTGAGTTCTTGCCATTTTTATCCTTTTGAACCTTAAACATAAAATCTAGACATCTTGGTAGGTTTCAAGGGATAAATGAGGAAACTTTATCTACTTGGACTTTGGAACCTTTGGTATTGTAGGATTCGACGTAATCCATTAATACATTTTGAATCCAGTGCCCATGACATGGCCTAGGGTGCCACGATGTGGCAACTGGAGAAAACGTGACTGTCTTGTCGTTTGAATGACACGACACGACAAAGGATGGCCAGGACATGGAGGGTCAACTTTCACCTTTTGACTTGCATTGACTTTTGGTCAAAACCCCTAGTCTTGGAAGAAAAGCTAAGGGTGTACTTTACATGTATGTAAAAGTGGTTGGTAGGTGAGTTCCTTCACTGTACTCGTGGGCTGAAGGAACCAATGCATGCCCACTGGTTTATGTTTGTAGTATAATAGTTGTCTTTGTGACACTTACTGTTATGTATGTATGTGCTTGTTGTCTTTGTGACTCTTCCTGATACGATTGTATGCATAGATTTAGGGGGGTGAAATAGACCCGATACCGGTTGATAGAGACCGAATGAGGTGAAATAGACCAAGTGCCAGTTGAAAGAGATCAAAGAGGGTGAAATGGACCAAGTACCAGTTGAAAGAGACCGAAGGGGGTGAAATAGACATAGTACCAGTTCAAAGAGACCGAAGGGGTGGAAATAGACCCTGTTTTTTTTTTTTTTAACTTTTAAGGAGCGTATAATAGGTTTTTGTTTCTAGACATAAAAAGAATATTTTTCCTTACTAATTTCCTTTTATATTTATTTATATTTTCTATTATTATTAAATTAAATAAAGAAAGACATTTAATTTGTTATTTAGAATAGGGAAATTGGGTAATGTAACAATATTTTAGCTAATTATCAATAAAAATTACCAACGTTTTTTTTTAAAAACTAATCATTCATTCAGGAATGACCATTCCGGACTAGACCAAAACGGACCATGTAACATCCAGATTATTGGTGGTATTTAATTCGAATTTCTCACATGAACTTTGGAAGTGACCATGTCATGGTGAAGGCATCTCATGACATGGAAATGCTGGAAGATCCGCGGATCATTTAATGATCATCACGACGTGCCATCTATTGGCCACGACCTGGCGACCGTGTGTCGTGATAACCCTAATTTTTGGGTATTTAAAGGAAAGTAGGGGGCTAGGGTTACCCATCTTCAGCCTCCATCACTCTCAAATCCAGAAACCCTAACCGTAATCCTCCTTCATGATCTTGTGCTCATTTTAGTGATATTGTGGTGGTTTTGAAGAATGAAGAAGAAGATTTAGTGCTTGGTTTAACAAGTGATCTTTTCCTCCTTTGGTGTGCATCTTCTGGACTCCTTATAAGTCCTCAAGCTTCATCCTTTTTGTGTTCTTCTTCTTACATGTAGGTTTTGGAGCATGATTGGTCCTTGTTTGAGTAGTATGAGTTATATTAAGAGATAAAGTTTGCAACTTTATGGTTTATCTATGTCCCTTGGATGTTATATCTCATGAATCTTGACTTTTGTAGTAACATGGGATCCATGCATGGATTTTTGGTCATTTTGTTTCCTTTTGACCTAGTTTGAAAAAGGACATGCATGAGTCATGCGTTTCCATAAAGTTTGGATTTTTATGGACCATTAGGAGTCCTATAAGTATTCTGTAAAAGTTGAGCTAAGGACTTTAGGGATTAAGTGCTTAATGGTTGAGTTCTTGCCATTTTCATCCTTTTGAACCTTAAACTTAAAATCTAGACATCTTGGTAGGTCTCAAGGGATAAATGTGGAAACTTTATATAGTTGGACATTAGAGATGGTTAGATCTGAACTTTGGAACCTTTGGTATTGGAGGATTCGACGTAATCCATTAATACATTTTGAATCCAGTGCCCATGACGTGGCCTAGGGTGCCACGATGTGGCAACTGGGGAAAACGCGACTGTCTTGTCGTTTGAATGCCACGACACGGACTAGGATGGCCACGACATGGAGGGTCAACTTTCACCTTTTGACTTGCGTTGACTTTTGGTCAAACCCCTGGTCTTGGAAGAAAAGCTAAGGGTGTACTTTACATGTATGTATAGGTGGTTGGTAGCATTTGTGTTCGTAGAAGTAGTAGCAATTGCAGTTGATCAGTGTTTGATAGGTGAGTTCCTTCACTATACTCGTGAGTTGAAGGAACCAATGCATGCCTACTGGATTATGTTTGTAGGATAATAGTTGTCTTTGTGACACTTACTGTTATGCATGTATGTGCTTGTTGTATTTGCGGCTCTTCGTGTTACTATTTTTATGCATAGCTTTAGGGGTGAAATAGACACGATACCGGTTGATAGAGACCGAAGGGGTGAAATACACCAAGTGCTGGTTGAAAGAGATCAAAGGGGGTGAGATGGACCAAGTATCAGTTGAAAGAGATTGAAGGGGTGGAAATAGACCCAGTTTGTTTTTTGTTTTTTAACTTTTAAGGAGGATATAATAGGTTTTTGTTGCTAGACATAAAAAGAGTATTTTTCCTTACTAATTTCCTTTTATATTTATTTATATTTTCTATTATTATTAAATTAAATAAAGAAAGACATGAATTTGTTATTTAGAACAGGGAAATTGGGTAATCTAACCACATTTTAGCTAATTATCAATAAAAATTACCAATGTTTTTTTTGTAAACTAATCATTCATTCAGGAATGACCATTCAAAACTAGACCAAAACGGACCATGTAGCATTTGGATTCTTGGTGGTATTTAATTCGTATTTTTCTCTTGAACTTTGGAAGTGACCACGTCGTGGTGAAGGCATCCCATGACATGGAAATGTTGGAAGATTCGCGGATCATTTAATGATCACCACGATGTGGCATATATTGGCCACGATGTGGCGACCATTTGTCGTGATAACCCCAATTTTTGGGTATTTAAAGGAAAGTGGGGAGTCTAGGGTTACCCATCTTCAGCCTCCATCACTCTCAAATCCAGAAACCCTAACTGTAATCCTCCTTCATGCTCCTGTGCTCATTTTAGTGATCTTGTGTTGGTTTTGAAGAAAGAAGAAGAAAATTTAGTGCTTGGTTAAACAAGTGATCCTTTCCTCCTTTGGCGTGCATCTTCTGGACTCCTTATAAGTCCTCAAGCTTCAACCTTTTTGTGTTTTTCTTCTTACATCTAGGTTTTGGAGCATGATTGGTCCTTGTTTGATTAGTATGAGTTATATTAAGAGATAAAGTTTGCAACTTTATGGTTTCTCTATGTCTATTGGATGTTATATCTCATGAATCTGGACTTTTGTAGTAACATGGAATCCATGCATGGATTTTTGGTCATTTTGTTTCCTTTTGACCTAGTTTCAAAAAGGACATGCATGAGTCATACGTTTCCATAAAGTTTGGATTATTATGGACCATTGGAGTCCTATAAGTATTCTGGAAATTTTGAACTAAGGACTTTAGGGATTAAGTGCTTAATGGTTGAGTTCTTGCCATTTTTAGCATTTTGAACCTTAAACTTAAAATCAAGACATCTTGGTAGGTATCAAAGGATAAATGTGGAAACTTTATCTGCTTGGACATTAGAGATGGTTAGATCTGGACTTTGGAACCTTTGGTATTGGAGGATTCGACCTAATCCATTAATACATTTTGAATCCAGTGCCCATAACGTGGCCTAGGGTGCCACAATGTCGCAACTGGGGAAAACACGATTGTCTTGTCGTTTGAATGCCACGACACGGCCAAGGATGGCCACGACATGGAGGGTCCACTTGCACCTTTTGACTTGCGTTGAATTTTGGTTAAACCCTAGTCTAGGAAGAAAAGCTAAGGGTGTACTTTACATGTCTGTATAGGTGGTTGGTAGCATTTGTGTTCGCAGAAGTAGTAGCAGTTGCAGTTGATAAGTGTTTGATAGGTGAGTTCCTTCACTGTACTCGTGGGTTGAAGGAACCAATGCATGCCCACTGGATTATGTTTGTAGGATAATAGTTGTCTTTGTGACAGTTACTGTTATGCATGTATGTACTTGTTGTCTTTGTGACTCTTCCTGATACGATTGTATGCATAGCTTTAGGGGGTGAAATTGACCCGATACCGGTTGATAGAGACCAAAGGGGGTGACATAGACCAAGTGTCGGTTGAAAGAGATCAAAGGGGGTGAAATGGACCAAGTACCAGTTGAAAGAGACCGAAGGGGTGTAATAGACCCAGTTGGGTTCAAAGAGATCGAAGGGGTGGAAATAGACCCAATTATGTTTTGACTGTTATGTATTTATGGTATGGAGTATTTTGGGGAAACTCACTAGGCTTTGTGCATACAATTTTATTTTTATGGTTTCAGGTACTTCCAGTTCGAAAAGGAAAGGTCCGACAAGATCGCCCCGCATCCACTAGTATTCCGCATTTTATGACATAATTCGTACTCTCATAACTATTTCATACATTATCACGTTTTGATGGGTTTTAAAATAAATGAATGATGTTTCTATTGGTTTCTAAAATGAAATTTTTACTTAGTATTTTTTGGGATATTACAAGTAGAAAAACATGGCTCTGATACCACTGATGAGCTTTATAGGTTAAATTAAAAGATAAAAACAACGAAACGGAAATCATAAAAATATTTGTGGGCACATGTAACCAAGAGATCTATGATATTTTCTCATTATAGTAATATATGATGAACAAACCAATCTAATCTACTACTTGTGAAAATAAAATATATTAGAAATCATACATTTTAGTATAAACAATTATACTAACTCTTTTGATCTTCAATAGCTCATGGAAAACAAACGCCAAAAGTATGAACGTCTCTAATAGCTCTTACCCAATACCCTAGAACACTAGAAATCAAAAGGAGATAGTGGAGATGAAGAGATATCCGGTCTCCACCTTGTGAGAGGTAAATGCCATGAAATTTAGGAGCCAAGAGGTCCTACTTACAGCTAGGGGATCTCCAAGATAAACCTTGATTTGAATAATTAAATATGAAATTTATTCTATTCAAGACAGTTATCCTTATCAGCTCTAGGAGGCTTCCAAAATCAATTCTTAAACCTCTAAAATTGTCCATATCATGGAACCATCTAGAATTGTCTTCCTTGCTCAATTATGAACAATTACAATTCAACGCTTGCATCTTTAATTAATTCCATTTAATCTCGAATTAATGTCAGATTAATTCTAATTAGTAATTAATTAATTCCAGTTATTTCCAATTAATTTATAATCATATAATAAATTAAAAATCATTTTATCTTTGATTTTTTTTTGAAAAAAATGAATTTACCACTTTATGCATTTTACTCTTTACTAGTTTACCGTTTATCAGATTGTGTTTTGAGTTGTGACTAATGTTTTGAAGTTTTTTTTTTTTTTTTTTTTTTTTTTTTTTTTTTTTAATGGAAAACTTAATGGTTGGGATATTTTTCATGTTTTAAAATTATAAATTAAAATTATGTTTTATTTTGTGGGATCTTAGGATCCCGATCCCGATCTTGCAAACCCAAAAACGATCCTATGTAGGATCCCGATCTTGACAACCTTGGTTATACCAATTCATTTTTGACTTTGAATAATTTAGTTATGACATTGGACATCTATTCCAACATCCTTATCATCACAAAATCACGACCAACTATTAGGGCTTTTTTTCATAATTCATTCCACGCGATCAAGAACGAGCGCTTCACTCTTGATTGCAGTGTCGACGAAGTTGTTTATATAAATATGAAAAAAAATCATAATAAATATTGTTATATTTTTTTGCCAAATTTTGTAAAACATTATTTAATACCGTATCGTCAGTTTCTCGAGAAAATATTTATGGTACGTTTTTAATGGATTTAATTGAAAAAATCGAAGTTTATTTCCATCCATTTATGTATCAAATTCTTTGATCCATAATTATAATGTTTAGTTATAACTTTGCAACCAAAGTTGTTGGTTTTTTTATCAAATATATACGTTAATTCATACCATTTTTATTTTTATTTTTTATACAATAATACATAAAAGTTGATCTAGATTCGTTAATTATTTATAACAAAGTCAAAAAAAATTTAAAAAATCACTTTCAAGTTTAAAAAATTCAGTTTATTTAGATTTCAGTTTATTTTAGTAGTCCGCAGATGTTAAAAAAACAAACAGTCTTCTTTTTTCAGACTGCAGATGTTTAGTCCACCTCTTCTACTGCAGAGGTCTACAGATATGGTCCGCAGACTGCAGACATATTGCCTCAGAAAAAACAAACAGCACCTACGACTCCTCACCTCATCACGTAGGCGGCTGCGTCCAGATGCCGACCAAGAAAAAAAATTCAAGGTATGTACAATTTTTAGGGGTTTCACATTAACAAGGTTTATAGACACCGGTCCATGGTAAATTGATCGCTAAAACCATACTGACGAATTACCAATGAACTTATATTAAATTTACATTTTACAATAATTAAAGAATCTATACTAAATCCACCCATGAGTGCTATAAACTGCATGTTACTCTCGTATTGGCTAGAACATTGCTAGCCTTTTGTTTTTTTAATATACTTTTTGCCTTGAAAATAAGAATCGTCAAAATGTGCGTATTTTATATTCTCCAATTATCTTGCTTGGGTGTTGATAGAGAGAGAGACTCTCGTTTCAATATGTTATCACGTCAACATCTTTTAACATAACATCCCTTAACATGAAAAGAGAGATGGTGTTCCCCATGCTTTAACAACGTTAGGAGGTGTCATCTCACCCATAACACTTTTTCCCGTTATACCACACCATATAATCTTACAGAGAAAGTGTTTGGATGCATTTATCTGGTCAACGTTTTGCACTATATGATTAACAGACGTAAAAAGAAACCTTATTTTATTTTTATTTTTTCATACTCATTTTACTTGAATCAGTATAGACGACTTAGGCAAATCTATAATATATCAAGGGTATGCAATTGCATACCCTTAAAATTTTCTAAGAAGCTTTAAATAATAAATTATATGCAAAATTTATATATTGTGATTAGTAATGAATACCCTCATCAAATACCCTTTGGTGTTGACGTTTGTTAAAAATAGTTGGATGTTATTAGTATATATTATAACTAGGCGAATGCCCGCACGTTGCGTGGGATATAAAAAAATATTTTATATTAAAAATAACTAAATCATTGTTATTAACAATTAAATAATAATTTCATAAAATATATAAAAAATGATTTTTAGTATTGTTATTATGTTGAACTATATTATAAAAGATAAGGTTGGAACTTGAAGTTGTTTTGCATATACAAAGTTATATGATTAAAATAGAAACAAAAATTATTTTTTAAAAATAAAATAAATCGTTATTGTTATCTATTAAATAATAATTTCATATTAAATTAAAACGTTTATATTAAATATTATCATTATATAGAAAATACGATAATAGAGACATCTTTTTATCTATCTTAAATTTTATCATTCTGTACAACATATGATAATAGAAACAACTTTTTATCTTAAATAGTAAAAAAAATGTTTTGTATCATAAATATTACCATAATTATGTAGAACATATGATAATAGTGACGTCTTTTATAAGGTTAAAACTTTAAATTGTATTACATACAGGGTTGTAAAACTTGGCTAACACAACTAAATACTCGGTATGTTACTTAAACTCGGCCTCCAATGGAAGCGAGTTTGCCTAACTCAGCCAGAAGACACTCGGATCCTTATTAAACTCGATCCAAATCTAAAAGATACGGTCCAAAATCATTTACGAAATTCTGAAATTTAATTGGTCACTTGTCGACAAAGACAATCTCACCAAAGAATACACTCAACGTCCTACAAAGTTAGATGCAAGGAAAATCTCATGGCTTAGTCCCTTTGATATATTTCACAACCTTTCCTATTTATAGAGGAGAATACATTCTCTTGTTTACTCTCACGATCAATGTGGGATGAAGACATTTTATTAAATTCATTTCTTTATTTGCCAATAATTTCATTTTGTTAAATAAAATATTAAATAATAAAAATAAAACGTTATCCAGAAAATTTATTGTTCAGTAGTTCCATTTTTCAGTAATCTCGTAAGTTGCTATAAAAAATTAAGTTTTTATTGAATAACTTTTTGTTAAATCCTAAAATCATAAATTCAGTTAGGTACTTAATATAGAAAGTTTGTTTATATGTATTTTCATGATTTAAAATGTCATTATAAAATGAATTCATTTATAAAATATAATCGAGTATATACTTCGTGCTTTGAATCAAAGTGATTTTTCAAACAATTATAATTTTATGTTTAGGTAGATTTTTTTATATTTATATAACATTATGTAACTTATAATATTATTATAAACAATTTGAATAATCATGGGAGTTTCAAATGTATATGGTGAAAGGAAAATGCTTCATTTATCGGTCCAAATTGATCAAACTCGGACCGATTCAGCTTAATATACCAAACTACATAACGTTTTTTCTATTGAAACCCGGTTTGTATATATTTTGTGTTTTTGAATCAAATTTATTTTTCAAATAATTATAATTTTATGTTTAGGTAACTTATTTATAATATTATTAGAAACAATTTGAAAAATCATGGGATTTTCAAATATATCTGCTGAAAGAAAATGCTTCATTTATCGGTCCAAATTGATCAAACTCAGACCGATTCAACTCAATATACCAAACTACATAATGGTTTTTCAAATGAAACTCTGTTTGAACCTAAAAAAATCTTGTTCAAAACCATTTTCGGGATTCTAAAACTTAAATGGACAGTTGCCAATAAAGACAATCTCACCAAAGAATACCCTCAACATCCTAAAAAGGTAGGCATAAGGAAGTTCTCATGGTTTGGTCCATTTGAAACATTTCACAACCTTTCCTATTTATAGAAGAGGAAACGTTCTATTGTTTACTCTCACCATCGATGTGGGATGAAGACATTGTAATAAAACACGTTTTCTTGTTAATAAAACATTATTCAACTTATTTAGTAAAACACCATTTCTCTTGTTTACCCTTTCTTTATTGTTCAATAGTTCCATTTTTCTATAATCTGGTTAGTTGTTATCCAAAAACGTAAGTTTTTATTGAATAACTTTTTGTTCAATTCTAAAATCATAAATTCAGTTAAATACTTAATATAGAAAGTTTGTTTATATGTATTTTCAAGATTCAAAAGTTCATTATAAAAAGAATTCATTTATAGAATATAATCTGCGTATATATTTCGTGCTTTTGATCAAATCGAATTTTCAAACAATTATAATTTTATGTTTAGGTAGATGTTTTTTTATATTTATATAACATTATGTAACTTTTTTAAAATATCATTGGAAACAATTTGAAAAATCATGGGAGTTTCAAATGTATGTAGTGAAAGAAATGCTTCTTTTATGGTCCAAATAGATCAAACTCGGACCGATTCAACTAAATATACCAAACTACATATTTTGTTTTCTAGTGAAATCTGGTTTGTATATATTTCGTGCTTTTGAATCAAAGTGATTTTTCAAACAGTTATAATTTTAGGTTTAGGTAGATGCTTTTTTATATTTATATAAAATTATGTAACTTATTTATAATATTATTAGAAATAATTTGAAAAATCATGGGAGTTTCAAATGTTTGTTGTGAAAGGAAAATGATTCCTTTATCGGTCCAAATTGATCCAGCTCCGGTTCAATTCAATATACCTAACTACATAATTTTTTTTCTAACTGAAACACGGTTTAAACCTGAAAAAATTCGGTTCAAAACCATTTTTGGAATTCTAAAAGTTAACTGGACACTTGCCAATATAGACAATCTCACCAAATAATACATTCAAAATCCTACAAAGGTAGGCATGAGGAAGTTCTCATGGTTTGGTCCCTTTGAAACATTTCACAACCTTTCCTATTTATAGAAGAGGAAACATTCTCTTGTTTACTCTCACCATCGATGTGGGATGAAGACATTGTAATAAAACACCCTTTCTTGTTTATAAAACATTATTTAACTTATTTATAATATTATTGTAAAGAAATTGAAAAGTCATTGGAGTTTCAAATGAATGTGGTGAAAGGAAGTTAAAAAATGGAGTTTCAAATGCATGAGATTTAAGAAAAAATGCTAGCTTTATAAGTATGTATGATAGCAGTTAGATTTTAGATGATAAACTTATACTTTATTTTTTTATAACTCATTTGTTATTTTGTAAGTAATTACTACATCTATTTGTGCAGTAATAACTTGTACATATTTTTATGTTTTCCAAAATACACTATTAACAAAAAAAGTTATATGTTATTAACAAATACCAGTAAAAAATATAGACATCGACACATTGTATATTGTTTTCAAGTCTTGCAATGTAGTTTGTGAATTTGTTAATGAATTTTTATTATCTTTTAGACGTTTTATGTAGTTTACAACTTATAGAAAGATTAACTTTTAATAACGTAGTTTATAAAAATTAAATAATCAATTAACTTTTAATATAATATAAGCAAAAAACAAGATTAGTATCGTATACCCGTTTTCTCTATAGGGAATATGTGGTTGTGTTTGGGTTAGTTTTTTATTACAAAAGTGTTTTTAGGAAAAATGTTTATTGGCTTATGGCTTTTTGAAAAAATAGTTTTTTAAAAGTGTTTGGGTCAACTTTTGTAGTAGGTAAAGATGAAAATCAATGTTTTAAAAACCAATTTGAACTGCCCGGTTGGACCGAAAACCTGAAAAGTGAGTGGTTCAACTAACAACAG
Source organism: Lactuca virosa (assembly GCF_052849685.1). Taxonomy (NCBI): domain Eukaryota; kingdom Viridiplantae; phylum Streptophyta; class Magnoliopsida; order Asterales; family Asteraceae; genus Lactuca; species Lactuca virosa. The sequence goes on from NC_136428.1 coordinate 83,748,787, forward strand.
TTTTATATCTATTTCTAAACCGGAATGAACCGGCCGATTTTTACAAAAAACTGGTTAAATTAAACCAGTTGAACCGATTAAATTAAATAAAAACATATGGAAATGAATTATTTAACTTTTAACATAATATAAGCAAAAAACAAGATTAATATTGTATACCCGTTTTCTCAAGACCACTACTGCCTACAACTTGTAGGGAATATGTGGTTGTGTTTGGGTTAGTTTTTTTATTACAAAAGTGCTTTTAGGAAAATTAGTATTGGTTTATGGCTTTTTGAAAAAACAGTTTTTAAAAAGTGTTTGGGTTAAATTAAATCAGTTGAACCAGTTAAATTAAATAAAAACATATGGAAACGAATCATTTTCATAACAAACTTTGGTTTTTTCTTTTCACATATATTTAGAATTTTTTGAATAAAAATAATGCTAAATGTTATAAAGTTTTTTTTAATGTTTTGTATCTATCTAAAACTATATTTTGTTTTCATATTATACTTTATTTTCTTTTTGATGTACGTGAATTGATGTAAAACTTACGGTTATGTGCTTTTAATGTATTTGGATTGATTTTTAACTTGTATTTATGTATACTTTTAATGCTTAAACTTATGGATGTCTATATGTATGTAAGAAAATAAACAAAAAAGATGAAAATTGCAGAAACCGATTGAACCGAGGCTCAAACCGATTAAACCAGTTGAACCGCGAACCGGTCACCATACCGACTTAACTAAAAACCTGGTTTTTTAAACATTGGTGAAAATCCAATAAGTTTGTTTTAAAAAATGTTTGACTTATCCTGTGGTAAAAAAGTAAGTTTTTAAAAAGTGCTTTTACGAAAAACTGAAAAAGTAGGATTCTTTAGTTTTAGAAAGCTTCATATTTTGTCTATATAAAAAAAAGCTCTAAATAACTGTTTCAAAGTTATTTTTAAATACCCAAACATTTTTTTAACATATTAACTTTTCAAAAAACTAATAAACTAAAAAGCTATTTTGAGAACTAATCCTAAACACCAACTTAGGGGGTGTTTGACTTATCTTTTGAGAAGCAAAAAGTCCTTTTTGATGTTTGATAAAAGCATTTTAAAAGCTATTTTTGGATTTTGAATATAAGGAAAACTAAAGCCAGGAAAACCTGACTTTTTGCAACTTTTCCAAAAAAGACTTTTGGCATGTCAAAAGATAAGCCAAACACCCCCTTAGCCACCCATCAACTATAATCGTGTTCCTTGTGCGGCCTAATAAAATTTGATAATTAAAAAAGACCTGGTTGTGACACTTTTTTTAGTAGATATTTACTACGTATTATAATGTTTTTTGTGGACTAGTGTAGGGGTTTACCAAGTTACATCATGTATTTGCGTTCCTACTTTAATTGTTAGTTTCTTACTAACGTTAATAAACCGATACTAACAAAAAATACTTGCAGTGTACAATTTGAATACCGTGAACTATAATATTTTATAAGTCTGTCGATCAACCTCTATATTTTTTCGTGATCTGAATTTAATCATTCACATATTATATAATATTATATTATATTACTAGGTGTGAGATCCGTGTATTACACATGTTTAATAAAAATAAAAATTTAATATCAATATATAAACATTAAATATTTTATAAAATAATGTTTTTCCATAACAAAATGTAATCTTTTGGAGTATTTATGAAAAAAAAATCAAATCATTTGGAGCTTTTATGAGAATTTATTATCAAATTAATAGAGTGATAACCTTACATATATATAACCTATTAGAATTTTTTTGGAAATTTATTTTAAGAAAATTGAATCCCCAAAAAATAACAAGTGGAAAATAACAATTATAAAAATCCTAAAAATGACATTTGTCAAAATGAAGGAGAAGATGAGAAGTGACAAAAGTAGTTTCATTTATTAGGTAGGATTGTTATACAATTATATAAATTATAAAGCATTTTAATCAAATCTATCTAAAGGATATAAATTGCAAAACCACTAACTAAGGAAAATCAATTATTATATATATATATATATATATATATATATATATATATATATATATATATATATATATATATATATATATATATATATATATATATATGTGACACAATTGCAAAAATGGTCCCTATGGTATGCATTTTTTTGGGGTTTTGGTCCAAACCACGACTTTTTTAGCTTCGTGGTCTTTTGGACTGGTTTGTTTGTGAAAATGGTCCATTTAGTTAACTTCCGTTAAAAAGAATCCGTTAACCCCCTCATGTGCCTTCCACATGAGGGTATTTCCGTCTTTTTATTTATAGGGACCATTTTTGCATAAGAAAAAAACCCCATTATATATCATTTCCCCAACGACTGTTCTTCCCCAACGTTCTTCACTATGGCCGGTTGTCTCCATCGCCGACAACCTCCTCAGCGAAATAGGTTTTGGGTTTTTCTCTCCGTTAATCGCAACCTTTGAAGTTATTGGCATAGATCACAAAGAAAAGTGCTTCCATTGCTTTGTTGTAAGTAGCATTAGCATCAAACATCAAAAAATCCCGATTAATGAATCATCATCGATTTCTCTTATGATATCTTGCTTCAGGATGGATGTTTTTCTACACTCGAAGGAAGATGCACTGTGTTTCGAGATTTTACAGATTTTTGCTTCCATTCATACTTCTCATTCATGGACGATCTCAGTGAAGAAATTCCCACCGGCGAGAAAGCAGTCGACATGAGGTTCGTAAAATGATAAAAATCCAATCTTTCTTATAGTTCTCAACAACACCCAGTTTGTAAAATTCATGGATTTCCAAACTTTTATGATTACATCACAGATTATCCAAATTGACAAAGAGTTTATTCATCATCCCCATCGCTATCACCATCGACGTACCTCTGATAACCGGCGTTGCTCTATGGAAGAGTCCATACATGCTGATTATCAGATGGAAGAGACTATTAGAAGACTTAATCGGGAGAGAAGGCCCTTTTCTGGAAACTGTTTGTGTGCCTTTCGCCAGACTTGCCATCGTCTTATGGCCTTTAGCAGTCGTTGGAGCTGTAATCGCGTCTCTCTTCTCCAGTTTTGGTCTTGCTCTATATAGCGCCAAAAAACAGAACCCATCCCTAATTCCAAATTCTAAACATAAAGTCGCTACATCTGCTTTTCTTTTTCAGGAAGATTCAATTAAGTTTGGATTTGCGTACATCGTGGCTGTGGTTTCATTGTTTGATGATGTAACGCCCGTGTTTCAGGGCTAAACATTTTAGATGATGTAATAGTCTAGGTCAACTATTGTAACTCTCTTTGAAGTAATAAAAATGAATTATTTGAGTATTATGTGAATTATGTGAAATTATGTGCTTTATACTTAATTATAAATGTATAATTAATAAAGAATAAAAATAAGAGTCAAAATTAAAGTGTGAGATAAACCCGATATCTTTATATAAAGTTGTAGTGGTCGAAAGAAGGATTCCGTTGATATAAAGAACGCCGAAATCCGAGTTATAACGAAGAAGTTATGACCCGTCGAAGTTTCGCGATGGAACCGGCACGATACCGGGAAGCGTAAATAATGAATTTATGATAGAGCGAGTTTTAGCCTTAGCGATCTAAACGAAAGTGGTAGAATACGTTAAACCGAGAGCGTCCATAAAAAGAACGCCCAAATCTGACTTCGTATGAGGTAGTTATGATTTTTCGAAGTTTCGGCTTAGCAGTGTACAGCACGAAGTTCGAATATTAGATCGAGCAGTTTTTAGCCAACACAACCTAAACGAGAATCGAAGATCTTGTTAATAGTAGCATAACGATAAAAAGACAGACGAAAACGGACGTTGGATGAAGAAGTTATGAGATTTTAACGGACCAATCCTGTCCTGGCCTGTTAATAATTTAACTTTTAAAATAGATTCAAAATTAGCCGACGGAGTCTAAACGAAAGTTGTAGAGTACGTTCTTGCCTACGCGTAGATATAAAGAACATCGAAAACGGAGCTCGTATGCGAAAGTTATGATTTTTAGAAGTTAAGTGTGCAATTTGCGAAACTGTGATGACGTGGCGCGATCCTAGCCTTCCCTTGCTCCCCACGGTCTCGCATCCGATAAGGACACGTCGCCTCGCATTACGCCCTGCGTCCGAAGTTGGGTACGCCCGGCGTACTTGATCTTCTGCGGTCCGAGACGAAGCCACGTCGCCCCACCCATCTGGCATCCTTATCCGAGCACTACGCCCAGCGTAGCCAAGGATTACGCCCAACATAATCCGAGGCCTCACAAGCTATAAAAGGGGGATGAGAGTTCCGAGTTTTTCACACCAATTCTCCTTCTCTCTAGTTTCTTTCTCTCTCTAGCCTATCTTAAGCCCCCTAAACCCTAGGGAACCCCCCTAGCACCCGAAGGAAGCCCCGAGGCTCCCGGAGTCCCGAGAAAAAGGGTCTATCGGTTCGGAAACGCTGCTCCAAGCGAAGCCCGGTTTTCTTTAAAATCCGCTGTAAGTGAGCTACGCCTATGAAATTTTTAATATAGCTTTTAAATAATTATAGTAATGTTATTAGGCCCTTAAAATAATTATTTGGGCTATTATTATGAGTTATATAGAGTGTTGTTTAACGCTTATATAATAATAATAATAGCTAGACTATTAATTAATCGCGGTTAACGTTAGACTAAACCCTAGTGGTATTGATACTAGGTTTCGTCAAGGGAAAATTGTTTTGAGATAACGAAGTGCTGTCCGAGTACCGAGTCACCACCTAATCAGGTGAGTGCATAGTCACTTTCATCTTACACATAGATATGAAGTATTTAATATAAATTACGTGCTATGTGTGCATATTGTCTAAATACTTGCTGTCTATGCTGATGAAAGATTTTTATACATGTTTTAAATGATTTAAACTGTATATGTATTTTATATCTACAAAATGTTGGGGTAAAACATAGGTAGATGTAATAGACGATGTGTGATAAAATGATGAGATGTCTCGATGTTGTTGTTGTTGATTCTGTCATCTAGTGGAGTATGGATGACGACCACAGACTCTTCTAGACAGTCCAGTGGAACGCTAGCAGGCTTGCAACCTGTAGGTGTTTGTGAACGATGTGTTCACCGGTGTACTCCATCCCCCACATGGTTGCCTTAAGGACATTTATTGCTGAGGAATCCCCTTAGCAGTAGTGTCCATCCCGATGATGATCCTTAGGCTAGGTGTTTAGGGACGTAAAGTGAGGATAACGAGAACGGGTAATCGGGTTATTGTTGGTTGATGAAATTAAATAACTTATTTATTGTGGGTTGAAAACCCTATGTGCTCACCAGGCTCCCAAGCCTGACCCACTCAGTTTCATGTATTACAGGTAGTGGCGCTCGAGCATAGGTGTGATGTTTTGGATGAGGGATTACGGATATAGGCCTGTAGATATGAAATAATGTAGTAAGGCTTATATTGTACTATTTATGCTTTTGATCTGTATCGAACATGACATCCCGAGTCTTTTAATGAAATACATTTCTTTGGAAATGCTTTTGATAAATCTTTATCATATTTTGTTTTGGGACAAATTCCGCAACACTTTTATTTAAAATGTTACTCTGATTTTCAAACAAGCATAAACAAAATCGGTCTTTTTTGGCCGTGAAAATGGGGATGTCACAGATGAGTACACAAACGACATGCTTTACTTAAGAGAAGGATCATGCTTTCCTAGGTATATGTATATAACTATATATCGTCACTACTTTTTCAATTTTGATCGTGTTCTTGATGGTTTTTTTTTTCTGGAAATCCTTTCAACCGCAGACCAATATATCGTGAGAACATGAAAGCATCTGATGGGTTAGAGAAAAGGAATTCAATTGATATCAAGAACGAAAAGGAAAGCTCAAGATCGTCAAGATTGGTTTCACAACGTTCAAAAACTTTGACACATTCTCTTCAACAATACACACCTGTGCAAGTTTGGGATTGGTTGTTCAAGTCATGTGAGGTGAATCGAAGAATACTTTTTTCGCGATGGTTTGATAGATGTTAAAGACATTGAAGAATGTATAGTGAAGGGAAATGTAAGAAACTAGGGATGAAATTACCCATGTGGTCTATATTACAGTGTCTTCTTGCTTCAGCAAAATCTGAATCTTCAGGTGAAGGTATTGTATCTTGAGGCATAACAAAATAGTCATTGGGGAAGAATAGTGAAGAACGTTGGGGAAGAAGCTGGAAATAGAAAATGATGTATCAAGGTTTTTTTTTCTTATGCAAAAATGGTCCCTAGAAGTAAAAAGACGGAAAACCCTCACGTGGAAGGCACATGAGGGGGTTAACAGATTCTTTTTAACAGGAGTTAACTACAGGGACCATTTTCACAAACAAACCAGTCCAAAAGGACCACGAAGCCAAAAAAGTCATGGTTTGGAACAAAACCCCAAAAAAATGCATACCACAGGGACCATTTTTCCAGTTTTGTCTATATATATATATATATATATATATATATATATATATATATATATATATATATATATATATATATATATGGGAAAAGTGAATATACCGTTAAGGGTATATAAGGGTATATATATATATATATATATATATATATATATATATATGTTGTGTTTATAACCTGGTATAAACACAATCTACATCCTCAGTTGGCCTGCTACTGCAAGCACCATAACCTAGATTATCTCTGTAAAGATTAGATGCGCCTGCTACATATCCATTGTTAATTGTTGTTCCAAATGAGCCATATCTACATCTAACAGCTACAAAACATCATCAAAGAATCATTACAAATTAAGTTATAATCATATACATGTATGGATGTTTATATATGTTAATTTGAGCTCTCACTTTCTGATCCTTTGTCATTAGAATTTGGGTAGTGTGATGCTGTAGAATGAATGAAAGGGCCATTTGATGTGGTACAATCTGCATAATTTATCACAGAAAAGATCAAAAGCCAAAATTATGAAGAGAAAATGAAGTGAAAATGCCATTTTGGGAATATGAAGGAGAGAAGTTGGTTTTGTATGGAAAGAAACAAAGACCGGTACTTATTTATAGTGAATAAAATGACTCTGTGGTTCGTAGCATTTTCAATGCTTTGACATTTTTTGTGTTGAATGAAAGAAATTTTGTCACGTTTGTTCCTCATCTTAGATATAGAAACCCCTTTGATGACTTCCTTCTGCATATTCTACTATTTTACTTTTTTCATATGAAAATCAATGGCTGATATGAAATTAGGCTATAATTTTGGGTTAAAAATGAAAATTTGCTGCAATTATGGGTTAAAAATGAAATTTGTTTGTAATGTTTTGGCTAAAAATGAAACTTTGCTGCAATTGTCGGTTAAAATTGAAAGTAGGCTGTCATTTTAGGTTAAAAATGAAACAAGCATTCAACAACATCAAAGCAACAAACATTTGTTGTTTAGCAATTAATCAAGTTTCACCACTCAAACGGAATCTGAAAGCAAAATTAAATCTATCATAACAAAACCATCAAAAAAATTTAACATTACAAAATATTAAAAGTACTCACATCATAAAACTGGTCTTAACGTACTTAGTTTTAAACAAGACAAAAAGTAAAATTCAATACATAAGAACAATCTTGTCTTATTCCCACCCGGTTGCACATGCACCTTCAGCTTGTGGTACAAGAGTAACAACAACCTCCAACCCATCACCACCACTCACCTGAGCTGATTAAAAACCAAAAAAATATAATTATAAAAATAAAAATTACATCTTTAATGTTCAAACCATGGCAAAATCAACTAAATGATTATGAATCCTTACCCTCAACCCCTTGGATGATTTTGCCTGTGTCCCAAACATGTTAAACTGCAATATGTAATGTTCTGGGTACTATTGAACTAGTCTACACATACGTTTGATGGGTTTTTCCCTTTTTGGATGATTTTACCCCTGTCCTAAAAAATCGAATTCAACCTTGATGTTGCTACTGATCGAATCACAACACTTATTCATATTTTGATGATTCCTAACAAATAATGGATGACTGCTATGGTTCCCTAGTTGGTTAGAGTGTTATACATCAAACAAAACTTACTTCAACATAATATAACAATACCTAATTTTCAAATTACAATATTTATATTGATATTTTACTAAATAAATTTCAATTATAGTTAATTAAAATATTTATTTTGAAAAGATATAAATAAACTGACTATGTGTATATGAAACATCATAAAAATACAGTCCAAAAATTTCTTTTTAAAACTTATAATAAAACCATAAATCATCCATCATCATAAGAAAATCAAGAATCATGTATCTCAAAAGATCATGTCAAATACTGTATCAAAATCATGTGATAAAAATATAAGAGTCTAAACAATCCCAGACTAAAGTTGTGGTGTGTGTCATGCGATCATTCGGAGCCCTTCCCCTTGCTAGTGGAAGTACCTGAAACCAAAACTGAAAACCGTAAGCACGAAGGTTAGTGAGTCTCCCCAAACTACCACATACCATACACCTAACATGCAACTAGGAGATACAAGTCCCGCCCACACTCTGCTAACTGGGAGATACGGGCCCCACCCACACTCTGCTGACTTTGAGATACGGTCCCCGCCCACACTCAGCTACTACAAGATATGGGCCCCGCCCACACTCGGCTACTATGAGATACGGGCCCCGCCCACACTCAGCTGCTATGAGATACGGGCCCCGCCCACACTCAACTACTAGACATACATACAAGTATCACACAGACAACAAGTATAACTAATTCTATCAATCAGGCATATATCCATAAACAGACTAAGCTATGAGATACGGGCCCCGCCCACACTCAGCTAACTGGGAGATACGGGCCTCGCCCACACTCAACTACTAACATAATCATACTGCGGGCCGGCCTTGGTGCCGTAGACCGTTCCTACCGAAGGAAACTCACCTCGTAAATTTGTCTGCAAAAATTCGCAGTGAGGAATATCTGATAGCTGCTCCGGCGACTCCCCGACTATCAATATAACAATAATACTTAGTCAAAAATCTGATAATCCTTCTCAGGGTAAAATAACCATTTTACCCTTGGTCAAAGTCAACATCCTGGTGTAATTCAAAGTCAAGGTCAACTCCCAGTCAACTCCAACTCGTCGAGTTATCTCTTAACTCGTCCAGTTCCATGCTACTAAGTCTCGTGGTCAACCGTGTCAACTGTCGAGTCCCTTCCCAGACTCGTCGAGTTCTTCCTGTCATAACATCGGGATAAAACGTATTAACTCGTCGAGTCCCTCCTTGGACTCGTCGAGTTCTTCAGTTTCCGAGTCCTAATGTTGCCCAACTCATTGAGTCATCTCCTAGACTCAACGGTTTCACTCAAACCAGAAAAGGGGTTAGGGGTCCACGACCCGACTCGCCGAGTCACAAGAACAACTCGTCGAGTCCCTCATATGCCAAAACCATACAGTCGATTCTAATGAATTTCAATGCTTCCAACTCATAGATCTGGACTCCTTAGACTAGCATTACACGTAAAGTTGCTAACTTTACGTGCATGCATGGTTTTATGAAGCTAAAACACCCACCACAAAATAAAATGGAGGTCTAAGTCATGAAATAGGGCCATGGCTGAATAAAGGTGGCCACTTTGAGCTCCTAAAGCTCAAGAGTGCCCAGATCTGAAGTCCTTACATCCCCAAGAGTTCAAATCTCGGAATGACCTTGGAAATGGCCCAAAAGTGACAAGATACAAGCTCAAATGAAGATCTAAGTGAATAGAAGCCAAGGTATAAGATTTATACCTCTATCAATACATAAATGAGTCCCCAGCTCTGGATCTTCAGCCTTCCTTCTGCAACTCCAATTCCCTGCTTCCTTCTTCTAGCTTTAAATCACAAAAATGGCAAGAAATAGCTCAAGATCACTCAAGGTTGATTAGGGTTTCGAGATTAGGGTTTGGAGGTGATGGAGGCTGGGGTGGAGGCTAGATATAATGCTTAAATAGGGTGCAAGCCCTAATGATTAGGGTTTCATCCAGACTGTCCTACTCGTCGAGTCAAGACTTCGAATCGTCGAGTAGCTCACTAAAAACCCGCGCATATTCTGCCTTCTACTCGACGAGTTAGGGCCACCAACTCGTCGAGTAGCCCTTCCAAAATGAATAAATAAATAATTTAAGTGCATACCAGGAACCAGACGTTACAGTATATGTATGCGTTACAGTATATGTAAGTCGATACTACATTTGAAATAGTATTGTCATTGCTTAGTACTTACAAAATCTAATATGACATAATTAAAATTCAAGTGTCATTATTGATATAGATAGGCTTATATTGCAAATTTATGGTTTTTAATATAATTTTATAAGTTATTTTAACTTAACATCAAGAGTGAAGTAAAAATGTAACATTACAGTACTATTTGAATACTATATTAAACCTCACATGATCACTAAAATAATATTGTATCTATTTCTCGTGCATAGCTATATGAAGAATCAATTTTATTCTATTTATTGCTTTTACTTTATAAACAATCTTTTCTTACCACCAACATCGTATAAAAACTATGTAATCATAAGGAAAATTGATAGGCCCTCGATCTTAAAAGTCTACACTCGTAAGAATAAGAAGCAGAAGCCCATGAGTGACAACCTAGTGGAGCAAATTCAGCCTAAGAACTTGCAGGGTATAGTCCAAGGGTAATTTAGTCTTTTTAGTGTTTTCTGCAGCTGCTGTAAGGTGAATACTGGTAGTAGGAGGGAATGTTTAACGTCTTCATGGCAGTCCCTTGTCCTTTTATTTAGTATTTATAGTTGGAGGTGATACCCTTTTTGGTAATGTTGATTTGTAATTGCTTATGCAAAACTTGGAGAGCACTCACCTCTAGAAAGTGAGATGTATCCTTTCTTTTCTATGAGAATCATTTAGGTTCACCTCTATTTGGTTCTCATTTGAATTCAGATTTTAGTTTAGATAATATCACATTATTGTGAGCTTATAAAAAATAAACAAGAAATGTGATTTTAATTAAGATATTGGATTATTGATCATATTTTATCCTAATAGTTGGTTTTATCTTAAGGATGCAAGTCCTTATTTTTACAGTTTCAAAGAACCATAAAAAGCTTAATATGTTGATCAAGAGATGAATCTTTTGAGGATGCAATGATGGTTGGCCAAGAATACGAAGAACATGAAGCCTTCAATGGCAGATTCGCTGCAAAAAAAAATAAAAAATTAACTCACTGAAATTATAATCAAAACAGTAAAAATAAAAATAATATATGGTAAACCTAATCAAAGTACTTTCTTTCCAAGTTTATAGTAGCATAGTCACTTAATTCAATCAACATCCAAAATTGCATTTATTCAGCAAAGGAATCAATCTTTATGCATATTGAGACAACACTTCACTAAGGCATTTAATCGAACACCTAATGTACATTACTAAAGACATTACATTTGAAAAGAAAATACATAAAAACTAATTACCATAGAACCTGATATCGTTCAAACACCCCAATCTATAGAAATTACCAATTGAAGAAGATGAAATCAAAAAATGCCTTAACTTATTACCTAGTATCATTTAAACACCCCAATCGATTCGAAATCATGTCCATTTGATTTATTAATCTTCTTGATTAATATTATTGGGAAGAATTGATGCATATACGCAGTAAGAAAAGCTTCAACACCGAACTACTGAAGATTTCACAGCACCTCCGAAATCAGCCAAACTCCGGAACCATAGCAACTCCGAAATCGATGACGATTCAACAAAAATCAAGAAACTCATTGTTTTTGCTAAGGAACCATAGCAACTCCGAAATCGATGACAATTGAAGAAGATGAAATCAAAAAATGCCTTAACTTAGTGTTTTAAGGAAGTATTCACGTATCGATCTTCTTTTCCCACAAAAAGTAGTCAAAAACACTAATTAAACGACACAGTTTTGAATATTGGGTTCCTAACCTTATTCACCCTTAAGGGTATATTTACTTTTCCATATATATATACTAGTGAAGTTTTTAGGGCCGTGCTAAGCACGGCCCAAGATTATATTTGAAGGGGAGGAAAAAAACAAAGGTTCTATGTTATAATTGGACAGGTTTCAGAGTAGAATGCCTTGATAGGTACATGATTAAGTTAACTTCATATTAAGTAAGAAGAAATTCACCATTAATACATAAAAAGCATATAAAATGATGTTCACATTTTCAGAAGCCTAGACAAAGAAATTGTAACTTGCAGTGCATGCTAGCAACTTGAACCTGATGAACATTGAACATATGATTTACTGTTGTGCAAGGATCCTGAATCTACAATGCAATTTTTTAGTTGGAAACGCTGTATGCTTCGTATGCTTCTCTATTGGTGTTCCCCTTAAAATAAAATAGACAACGATTTATACCACAATGTTTTTGAAGAAAAAAACTTGGTAGATAGAAAAAAAAACCCAACACCACTCTGAGTTCCCAGGGTCATATGTGTAGAGTGTTGATCGATCTAAAGTGGTATAAAAAGATGGGTTAAATGATTAGAATGATGAAAAGGTAATAAAAAAATAAGTCGAACGCATTTTACACATTTACCATTTGGTTCAAACTCCCATAGGTGTCATTTGCCTTACTATCTGATGGTCGAACAGGGAGGACCAATACCCAGATTTTCAAATCAGTGGATCGTTGATTGCAAGTTGTAATTCAAGATAAAAATCACCACAAAACTAAAAGTTTACATGAATTGGAATAAAAAAATTAAGGGATTAATTTGTAATGTACTACATCTATGACATGAATCAAAGCATGAATATAAACATAATGACAACAAAAGTATTAAGTATTTGAGATTTAACTATTCCCCCCTCTTACCATTACCAAGACTCATTTTCACTTTATCCTATGGGAGTTTAAAAAATACTATTTCATGAAAGATTGATATGATTATAAGAATCTTAAAATAAGAATGTTATTCATCAACTAATAAAAATACGTTACTTTTTTAATAATAATTTCCAATTTTTATTACACATTGTTCGTTCTTGTTTGATTCTATTATCTATTATAGTTGTTCTATCAAATAAATCTCCATCAGAGAATGTTAAAAACTTAAAAATAAAGAGAAAATGAATGAATTTTAAAACTGTGTACATAACATGAAAGTGGCTACAATCTGACCAAATTCCAGTTTTTTTGCAAATCTTTTGGACGGATGTCATCCAATCTCTCGTCTCATATAAATCATTACACAAACATAGACACAGTAATTAAAATTAGTAAACGTTAATTAAGAATGAATATTTAAAAAAATTATTAAAAAGGGAAGTTCCTAACTTACATCTTAATTTTGTGATTTTTGTACGAGTAGCTCGTTTTTCCTATCTCATAAAGTTGTTTCTTCATAAGTCCTCTACTCCCCTTTCTGAAACAGTTGCCTAAGGTAGTGTTTGTTTTTTGTCTGCAGATCTGCGTGGCCACTTCTGTCTGCGCCGCGCAGACCACGCGCAAACATTAGCCTTCGCAGACTGTTTGTTTTTTGAAGACTGCAGACCTAAAAATGTTTGCGTGCCCTCTTCTTGGCGCAGATGTGGACCAGATTCTTCTAACATCTTCAGACATCTTCTAGCCTAAAAAAACATATATATCTTTATTTATTTTCAATTTTTTTTAATTTATATTTTTTCCAACTTTATTAATGATAAACAATTTGAAAAAAAAATACAAAACTTAAAAAAAAAAACGTTCGACGATACAAACATGATATTTTTGATAAATTTATAAATAAAGATTTATTAAAATAATAGTCGTTGAAGTTGTTTATATAAATATGAAAAAAAATCATAATATATTCTTATATTTTTTTGCCAAATTTTGTAAAACATTATTTAATATAGTATCGTCAATTTCTCGAGAAAATATTTGTGGTACGTTTTTAATGGATTTAATTGAATTTTATTTCCATACATTTATGTATCAAATTCTTTGATCACTAATTATAATGTTTAGTTATAACTTTGCAACCAAAGTTGTTGGTTTTTATCTAATATATACGTTAATTCATACCATTTTTATTTTTATTTTTATACAATAATATATAAAAGTTGATCTAGATTCGTTAATTATTTATAACAAAGTCATAAAAATATTAAAAAATCACTTTGAAGTTTAAAAAAATCAGTTTATTTAGATTTCAGTTTATTTTAGTAGCCCGCAGATGTTAAAAAAAACAAACAATCTTCTTTTTTCAGAATGCAGACGTTTGGTCCATCTCTTCTACTGCAGAGGTCTATAGATGTGGTCCGCAGACTGCAGACATTTTGCCTCAGAAAAAACAAAAACCACCTAAGTAAATGTGCATGAGTAATAACATTTGTTGGTGCCGAATGTATGTCATTGTTACTCTGCTCTAAAGTTGGTCGCTTGCAGATGGGTTTTTTGTATACATATAAATATAAAATATTATCGACATATACCTGTGAATAGAAACCCTAGAATCGCCAACATGGTTGTTTTCTCCTCTATCCTCTGGCTGGCAACCATTGTTATGCCAAAAATTGGGGTATGTCCTTTACACAAGCAGTGCAGAGCCATTTGAGATAGTTACATTTTGTTCGGTTTCCTTAGACAACTGAATTTCAAGTTGTAGCGTGTACAGATGAATCCTTTGATTGCTCTCCATCTCAGCAAACTGACACATCATACAATATTATTATTGATGTCAAAAATACGTAAAACAAATAATTAAGTATTAATATTTTTTTTACTTAATGACTCTTGCAACCAACCCAAAGTTGGTTGTTAATTTTCAATGCGTTCTCTGAGCTCAACTTCCAATAAGTGATTTGTATTTGATTATATGGCATCCATCTACTAAACACTTGCAATCCAATCTTGTACATCCATATCCAACTCTGTGTTGAAAGAAGTGAAAAGGGTAAGCAATAAAATTGTATACATAACGGAGCTTCAGCTTGATGCTGTAGTACTGCCATTAGAGCTACTGAAGTCGATTAATGACCCTATAAATTCTGCATACAGCAACATAACTTTTAGTTGCAAAGTAATCATCATTTTTGTAAACGTATTAGTTGAATTCAAATTTCTTCCATAATTTTTTTTAATTCCTCTAAAATTATGCATCTCCTGTTAAAATTATGCAATTTCTTTGTTGCTAAGCCCTTGTATATATTAGTGATTGATGGCTTTTGACTTTGAATTGTATAAAAATGCTTAATTGTACAATCTCATCATCATCCGAATCATCAGGCTATCTGTTGCTATAAATAAAATGAGTATTTTTCCTTGACAATATCTTGTAAAAGATTGCATTTTAAATACATTTGATTTCTATTTAAAGTAACCACAAGTTATCTAAAGATCAAGGATTGAATATGAGGTACTGAAATTAAATTCGAGTAGGGAGGTCAAGTTAACTCACAATAAGTTCTAATAAAGTGTCACAACTCACAACTTTATAACATGCTCATGTAGAACCATATTCAATTAATTATGCGCTTCGAAAGAAAATAAAGAACTAAAAAACATGTTAAGTTTGATAAATCATAACGATCTTGGTCAATTTAGCAATGATTTTGTTTAAATAAGACTGAACAGGGCCATAGTACATACCTCTACTTCTATGTATGTGGAGCAACAAACCACACTTGACATCCCTCTACAAACTGTTTCAACTTGTTAACTTCACGAAGTGAAAAAAGCTAAGCAACCACAATCTCTATAGTAATTTAAGTACAATTAGAAGCTTAATTGGTCATCTGATCCATCAGGCGAAGTTCTCTTCAAATATTTTTTTTTTCTTAAAAGATTTTGAGAATCACATCATATAAGGTAGTATCTGGTCTTAATAGGAAACACAAGAGACCCTGTAAGTCTGTAACTATCTAGCTACTCTTTTCAAATATGAGGTATTTATTAGATTAGGATTTTTGCAAATTTTGATATGAGTTTCAAATTAATATCTATAAAAAACACAAGGGACTGAATTGGAAACAAATTAAATCAATTTCATGGAGAACGGTAGGAATTTGAAAGAGGAGATGACCAAAAGAAAACAGGGGAGACTGAGACAATAGAAAATCAAAATAAATCAAAAGCAAAAGAAAAGAAAGACCAAATAATATCAAAATTGAGATATAAGAGAACCTGGGGGAGATCTTCATGGAGATCGATGTGTGCCTGGATGAAATGGAGGTAGAACACACAACACCAGTATATGGATCAGTTGTTATACCTACACCCTTTAATTTGACCTCAATGCATGGCTCCTGTTCTTGCAACTTTTTCCTAAACCTAGAAACCGAATTTAAATGAGTTAAGACAAAAAAAAGTAATAGAAAGTATACATTTCTTCGAGTGCCAATAACGAAAAAGAAACAATAAACCAAACCCTGATGATAGCCATCCTTGAATGCCTTCTCTTCAAGAAGGTTTGAGGCGGCAAAGGACACTGACCATGATAACAACCAAAGTGAAGCAAAAGAGGAAGCTGGAGGCATCAGCGGACCCTGACGATAGCCATGAGGAACCCTTCAAACAAAGAAGGAGATACTTCACCAAAAAATTAGGGTTAACGATGGACCGGTAATTGAACCAAAAAATAACAAGACCTTGAATTTTATAAAGGTAGGTAGCTGGGAAGTCTCATGTCTCACCCATGTGTAAGACGCGTGCCATTAAGAGATAACTGGAGAAGGTGAATTAGCCTAAATGAAGGAGAGGTGGCGAGAAACGGGGATCCAGAGGTGGCAAGCAGCTTTGGGGGAAACGTTGCCGCCAAGAAGGAAAACCCACCATGAAGTCTTCTGCGACAACGTGAGGTCAGGATGACCGGAAGCAAGCAGCCAGGTAGCGCCGAACGACCCCGTTTTTTTGAACCCAAGTTTGGTATATCGATGTAGAGCTAACGGGAGTTTAAGCCGGCTATCAGGTAGCTTACCTTCGGATGACGGAAGAGTGATTAAGGAGGCAAGCAACCAGCTTACCCTTTTCTTCGATGGACGACCTGTGGGGTAGCAATTAATATGCCCGAAATAGAAGAAAAAAACCTTTTAACTCTGTATTGTGTTCCTCTTGAGAGGACGTTTCTTTTTCTTCTGATTTTTTGGCCAAGCAAAGTCAGATGACCAGTAGTAGGGGGAATCCAAACTCGTATTTACAGGTGAGTAAGCTATTTAAGGGAAAACAGAAATGAGTCGGCTATTTGAGGCGACAAAGAGGAGGTAGGTGAAGAGTGGAGCTTTTAATAGAGGGTGACTTGACAAATGGAATTAGAGAGAGTAAGGCACGTTGCATAGGCGCTTCAAATTATATAGGTGGTGGCAAGCTGCTTTGGGGGAAACGTGACCGTCAAGAAAAAAATTCACCTTCAAGTCACCAGAAGTAAGCAGGCAGACACCTCTCATCATGAAACGGTGTCGTTTCTTGGACTCTAGGTGTGTAGTCACCCTGATGTACATTTGAGGGAAGCTTGAAGAAGTCAAGCAAGCAGGTGATGAGAAGAAGCTCCTGAATGACGT
Organism: Lactuca virosa; assembly: GCF_052849685.1. NCBI lineage: Eukaryota > Viridiplantae > Streptophyta > Magnoliopsida > Asterales > Asteraceae > Lactuca > Lactuca virosa. Next base: position 83,766,289 of record NC_136428.1, read on the forward strand.
GCATAGTGTTACCATTCAAAAAAGGGTCTCGCGGATAGGTAAATGATATATATATATATATATATATATATATATATATATATATATATATATATATATATATATATATATATATATATATATATATATATATATATATATATAGCAACTCAAAAATTGGTAAGAACCGCGAGGACAAATCTAGGCCCTAAGATTGAAAAATAAAAGGTTGATATTTGATTTTATTTATTGTCAAAATCGCACGAAATGATATGGCGATTTAGTAATTATGAATGGGATAATGACAATTTCCGGTGAAGGTTAATTATTTGGAGGGTCAAAATGGAAAAGGGAAAAAGCAAAAAATTAAAAATAAAATAAAAATCAATTTTCGGAGGTATATGTAACATCCCAAGTTCGGAAGCAAGAAGTTGAAGGGTGCAAAGTGTAAATTTAGGAAGGGGACTCGCCGAGTAGGTCCGCTTACTCGCCGAGTCGGAGCGGGATTCTATCGCAGTTTAAGTGGCCAACTCGCCGAGTCGGCGGCTTGGACTCGACGAGTTGGTGCTGAAGAGAGAAAACCCTAATCCTGAGGGTTGCACCCTATTTAAAGGACATTATGTCCTCCTCCCAGCCTCCTAATCCCCCAGAGAGTTCCAGAAAACCCTAATTTCGTGTGAGACTTCATTGTTGAGGAGATTGGAGGTTGGGAGAGGAATTTGGTGGAAGGAGCTTGAGAAATTGGAGGCTAGCATCAAGGGGCTTGCGTAGATCTGGGATCTACATCAGTTTGGGCACATCTCAGAGGTAAGGAGCCATTATCTTAAGCTATTTCCTTTTTGGGTTCATCCTTGGTGGTTGATTTGGAGTTCCTTAGCTTGTTTGAGATCTATTTCGGGTTTGGAGCTTAGATCTGAGGTTGCTACTCCAGATCTAAGCTTGTGATGGTCCTTAATGCCATAAAGCTCATGTGTAAGAGTTATTGGTGAAGCCCCTTTGTCATGAACCCTAGCCCTAGAGTGTTTTGGGCCTATATCTCCTTGGTTTCACGTAAAGTTTGCAACTTTATGTGAGGGTTAGGCTGTAGAAGAGTGGATCTATGGATTGGAGCCCCTGCATGGCTCGAAAAGCCTCTGAATGGATTGAGAACTGGAGAGACTCGGCGAGTCACATGGGTGTACTCGACGAGTTGTATGAAGATTGCCTTGGACTCGATGAGTTGGAAGAACAACTCGGCGAGTATGTTGAAGATTGCCTGGGACTCGGCGAGTCTGTTCTTGAACTCGGCGATTCTGGTCGCGAAACCCTAACCTCTTCTGGTTAAGCCTCGAATCGGTGAGTCGAGGGACGACTCTGTGAGTTGAGCAGGATGGGACTCAGAGATCGTTGGACTCGACGAGTCTTGGGGCGACTCGGCGAGTTGAGTCGTGTTATGGGAGTTTCTGAGTATAGGAACTCGACGAGTCGACGGGTCGACTTGTCGAGTAGAATCAACCAGGAATGTTGACTTTGACTGAGGACTTTGACTTTGACCAAGAGTTGACCAGTTTGACTTCCAAGGGTATTTTGGTAATTTTGTTATTTATGGAATTGATTCTTTGGTAGTATTCTGTGGTGAAGTTCGTGTCGGTGGTCGGAGCAGCTTGGTCTTATCTCTTTAGTCGGCATTTACAGGTGAGTTATCCTCACTATATCGACAGGGTCTACGGCACCAAGGCCGGCCCTTTATCGGATGGAAATCCCGGTATTGTTTGTTATGTTATAGTTTTGCTAGATCTGCATCCTGGTATTTAGGATGGTGTTATGTTAGTGACCTGGTTAAGGTTGGTACCCGGTATATAGGGTAATGTTATGCTAGTGACCGGTTAGGTCGGAATCCTGGTTAGGATGTTGATATGCTATGTGATATGTTAGACTGTTTGTCTGGTTAAGGATTTGTTATGTGATTAATGGTTTTATGTGCACATGGTTGTTTGACGGGGGTTGGGTTGAGGTGGGTCCTGCTTTGTGCTGTAGGCCAACATACCCAGGGCGGACCGGATATTCCGAAGGCCCAGCGAGCGGTCCGGATAGGCTGAAGGCCCCAAGAGGGCGGACCAGACGTGCCGAGGCTCGGAGAGTGGACCAGGCCGACTGAAGGCCCGGTGTGGGCGGACCAGTCATATTGTAGACTCTGAGAGTAGAGCATGTGGATTGAAGGCCCGGTGCGGGCGGACCAATCACACTGTAGACTCGATGTACATGGCTAGACTCGGAGGGTGGACCAGGTGGACTGAAGGCCCGGTGCGGGCGGACCAGTCACACAGTAGACCCGATGTGCATGGCTGTTCTATTTGTGATATGTTATGAGTATGTTTTTGTGTGGTTGGTATTTTAGGGGTAACTCACTAAGCTTTCGGGCTTACAGTTTGGTGTATTGTTTCAGGTACTTCAGTAGATCGTGGCAAGGCGAAGGCGTGATCGTACCGCTCCTCACGTTTTATGATTTATGTGATATGGTCCTGGGGGATACTCTAATGTTTAAACTATTTTGAAAACGAGATGTATGAACTTAATGGTTTTTGAATGAATTAAAATGTTTTAATTTGGCTCAATTTTTATGGGTGTTACAGTATAAAAGTTCCTACATGCTCCCCCTTCTACGCTCCCCCACTCTCATGACAGGTGTCAGATTCTCATTTGCTGAAGCTTTTAGTTTTTCCACATATTTCGGTTTTTGTCCATAACTTTTTTTTTTGAAAAAAAAATTCTGAAAAAACCAATTTTTTTAAAATTTAACAAAATAAGCACAATCATGAAAATTTGAAAAAACAATTATTTTTAAAATTTTTATACTTAGAAAAAACCCATAAAAAATTCTCCAAAAAATCATAAAAATTTAAGGACTACTTCTACTTACTATTCTAATGAATTTGTAAAAATATTTTTTTTAAAAATATAGTGTTTTAGATACCAAACTTGATTTTAAAAGACTAAAAGTTTTAAAAAAAATATTGAACATAATATAATCCAAATAGAGATGATTTAAAATAGTTATGATTCAATATGTTCATGATCCTTAACTTGTTATGATCTAAAAATATTTGATTCAAATATTTAATGATCCTTAATTATTATATATTTTATGATTGAAAATTAAATGATAAAAAAATATAATGATCAAAATGTTTTATTGAACACAAATTTTATTTAATTCAATATATTATGATCAAAATTGATATGATCCAAACTAATATAATCCAAAAATGTATGATACATAATATCATTATGATTCAAAATACTATGATTTAAATTAATTTGAATCAAAAAATTTTGATCTAAAAATAATATGATTCAAAAAAATTTTGAACGGAAAATATTATGATCTTTAATATTCTTCTTATTTAAAATTTTATCATTGTTAAACATTGAAAACTCAAACCGATATTTAGTTTAAAAAATCATAAAAAAAAAAACAAAAAATTCAAAAAAGTAAAAAAATCTAAAGAAAACCCTACTATCTTAAAGTATGTAGTAAAGATATTAAAAAAAACGAACAAACAAAAAAAAGAAAAAAATAATTATAACAAAACGAAAAAAATTAAAAAATCGAAAAAAAATTAAAAGCGTTAAAACCGAGCATATATCTATTTATATTTTTTTTTTGAATTTTTTTAACGAAAAAAAAAGACCTAAATAATCGAAAAAGAAAAGAAAAACTCATTTAAATGATGTTTCATGAACGTTTGTCTCACATGATTATTCCTTCGAGGTTGTATTGCTTTCCATAGACGTGCGTCGCGTGCAAACGCGTCCCGACTAAATAAATGAGTTTGACGTTTGTGCCTTAATGAAATGATTGGTGGAGAATAGTCATGGCAGTTCCTACCAATTTTTGGGTTCTTACGGGATCCGGACTATATATATATATATATATATATATATATATATATATATATATATATATATATATATATATATATATATATATATATATATATATATATATATATATATATATATATATATAGGGTGACGTTCAATAGAGAACGATAATTGACAAGGAACGAAGGAAACAATCGTGGGCGTCGGAAATCATAATGATCAACGGCCAAGGAAATAGATGTACAGTTGTACATTCGACGCATACACACCAGATTATACCAAAAAAATCATCATCCTTACAAAAAAACTCACCTCTTTTTTTTTCGTTTAAAATTTTTTTAGGCCACATAATCGAAAAAAAAATCGAATATACCGTTGTTCTTGATTTTTCGTCCTCTTTCCATAGAGATCAATGTTGATGTATGAAAAACGAACTTTTTGTTTTCGAAAAAAATCCACTTCATTTTGTTAGTTTTTTTTAATATTTAAGTTTATTTTTTATCAAAAAAAACTAATTATACTAAAAATATTAATTTTTTCTACTCTATTAATAAACATCAACACCGATTAAAAAAAAATATCGATCAGTATAGATTCACACTATTAATCTAAACTGTAAATATTTCAATTTTTAACATTCACAATATGAAAAAGTTCGATCAGTCAGATTCACATCGTGAATCTGACTTACTATAATGCACACTGTGAATCTGAGAAGGTTCACAATGCGAATGAATCTGAACAGGTTCACAATGTGAATCTGAACTGAAATATCGTTTTTTTTAATATGAATATGAATCTATATTTAAAAAGTATAAAAAAGTATGAATTTTGATATACTTATTAATTTTTTTTCTATAAAACAATATACCTTAACTTTTCAACAAAGAAAATAAAGTGAGTTTTTTTGAAAAAAAAAGTTCATTTTTTCAATATATCATCATGAATCTCTATGGAAAGGGGACGAAGAATCGTGAACAACGGTATATGCGGTTTTTTTTCGATAAAAAACATGGTTTAAAAAAAAATTTTAAACGAAAAAAAGGAAGTGGTTTTGTTATAATCCGGTGCATGTGCGTCCATTGCAAAAGTCTACAACCCTTCCTTTTGCCGTTGATCGCTTTAAATTTCGACACTTTGGATTCGTTTCTTGATTAATAATTGTTCTCTATTGAACTTTTCCCCATATATATATATATATATATATATATATATATATATATATATATATATATATATATATATATAGAGAGAGAGAGAGAGAGAGAGAGAGAGAGTTAGGTTTAAGTATTCTAACTATTTATTGTGCGGATGTGTGGACAATGTTATTCTATGAGAATTACTAAGAGAATAAGTTGTTTAGCAATGCGAATACGTTCAACCTTACAAAAATATCGTCATTTTCATGCATTCTCGGTAATTATTATTATCTTTTGTTCTCACAGATCATTTTTCACTCATTTTCATTCAGACAGAATACGACTCAATAAACATTCTGACAGAATTGAGAATAATAATAATAATAAGTGTATAATAACCTAAGCCTATATATATATATATATATATATATATATATATATATATATATATATATATATATATATTGTGACATCCCCAAATTCTCGGCCAGAAAAGACCGATTTGTTTATGCTTTATTTGAAAATCAGAGTATATTTTTAAAGAAATATATTGCGGAATTTGTTCCCAAAAAAATATGATAAAGAATTTATCAAAGCATTTCCGTAGAAATGTATAATATTAAAAACCTTGGGATATCATTGTTAATACAGATCAAAACCATAAACATAAACAACATAGGCATTATAATATCTATTTATTCTAGTGGCCTATAATCCATTGATCTCTCATCAGATCATCACTCCTGTGCCCTCTTTCTACTACCTGTATACGAGAAAACTGAGTGGGTCAGGCTTGGGAGCCTGGTGAGCACATAGGGGTTTTTAACCCGCAATAGTTAATTTTATTAATTTCATCAACCAACAATAACTCGATTACCCATTCCCGTTATCCTGACTTTACGTCCCTAAAACACCTATCATAAGGGACCTAGCTTAAGGATTATCATCGGGATGGACACCACTGCTAAGGGGGTTCCTTAACAATAAATGTCCGTAAGGCAACCATGGGGGGGGGGGATAGAGTACACCAGTGAACACATCGTTCACAAACACCTACAGGTTGCGGGCCTGCTAGCGCTCAACTAGACTGTCTAGAAAAGTCTGTGGTCGTCATCTATACTCTGCTAGATGACTGGATCAACAACAACATCGAGGCCTCTCATCATTTTATTTCATCACACACCAACTATTTCATCTACCCATGTTTTACCCCAACATATTTGTAGATATAAAATACATATACAGTTTAAATCATTTAAAACATGTATAATAGTGTTCATCTAACATAGATAAAAGTATACAGATAATATGCACACATAGCATGTAATTTATATAAAATACTTCATATCTATGCGTAAGATGAAAATAATATGCACTCACATTAATAGCGTGATTTGATAGAATTTAACTAGAAACGGTCGGCAGTTCGTGATCGTCGGGCTCGGGACGCGGAACGGCTTCAAAAAACGAGAGAGAGGTAAGAAGATTTAGGTGTGAGATTGGCTGAGGTCGAACCTGCTATTTATAGCAAGTTTTTGGACTCTCACGTTGTGAATTTATAAAACTCACGTCGTGAGCCAAGCTTGCTCACGTCGTAGACTTGCCATTTGTGTCCCTAGCTTCGGAAGGTGGCCATATGACTCCTCACGTCGTGAGATATCATTGCTCACGTCGTGAGCTTAGTGTTGGGTTATGAGCATTCTAACACTCCTAAGTGTACATGCAACCCTAAATACCTTGGATCTATGTTTTCTCTATTATACATACAATTATGAACATCCAAGGTATTATCCTAATCTAGCATACAAAATAATAAATATAACAAGATAGAATACATACCTCTTTGATGTAGAATGTCTTCATGAAGCTTGAGTGCCTAGTGCCCCAAGTGTGACACCTCAAATGGTTCACACAACACCAAATACACTTGGAATAACTTGAGAGAAACTTGAACACTCCTTGAAATCGTCTAGCCCTCACACTCACACATTAGTGCACGATTTCTTGAGCCATGGGATTCTTTTATATGGTGGCTATTAGGGTTACACCATGTAACTCATAACTTTACCCATTCCTTATGCTCCATGGATTTTAACCTCCATGGAGTATCCATGGGTCACCCCATGGACTTAGTCCAACATAAGGAATCTTGGATCACAAGCCCACATATATAAGAATGAATGATTTACACAATCAACCCATATATTTAATTAGTCTCCTTTTGATCACTTAATTAATTCCAAATTAATTCTTGATCAATACTAATTAAATAACCTTATTAATATATTAGAACTTATAATATATTAACCAACCTTAAGTGTTATTTCTCTCATTATAGTCTATCCAAATGCATGATGCCATGCAACCCAAATGGACCATGCCGGGCCGGGTCAAGTCTTACCAATTATAGTTATGGACTTAGACATTAATCCAACTGTCTCCCACTTGGATAAGTCTAAAACTATTATTGCATATGACTTTAGGAACCGATCAGCAATCGTAGCTCTCAAAAGCTTCTGTCGAACTCTGACCTTTGTCAATGACTTGTCCATTAGATAAGGGATCATATATTCCTCCACTCTAGATATCATATGGACTGAGACATGGATTATCAATCATTCTCTCTGTCCATTTGTTGTTTCCCGATTTCCGATTCATGATGACTGACTGATTGAACAAATCAAATCAGTCCTGGCTTGGTCAAACACTCACATGTATCATCTTTAAATCATCGAGGGGCCCACATATATCGCTTTTATCCCGAAGGTAAAAGGAATGGATAAACTTCGACTCATATGGCTTGTTCTACTACTTGTTGAATCATACACAAAGGCACATTTTATAACATCGAGTTACCAATGCGTTTTCGTGCAATCAATGTATAACCAACTCATAGTAACAATTCATATCTCTAGGTTTTAAGAATATAAGATATTATCGTCTCATGATCACTCGTGATAAAATCCATGAAGTGATTCAAATGAGCGTGGGTTGAATCCAATACTCAGAACTTATGAGCACTCATGAGTGTTGTAGCACCGCTTTGTCCAACATCTTAGACCTCTACAAGCCAACCCATGACAATCTTGATTCATATCTACTTCCAACATATGACTGACTGTGGATAGTTTGAATAACTTAGTCATTCAGGAAGAGCGACTTAGTTATTCTGGAAGTCAAAACATGCAAAGTGAAACACAAGAATAAATGAATCAAATATGGTATCAAACCCTATGAATATAAATAAACACTTTTATTTATCACCATACTGATTACTCATTATTCATTGTTTCGGTTTTATCAACTTTATACTTGAATTTAAAACAATAGTTGTCCCATGCTCCAAGCATGTACACTATGTTTTCTAAACACTAGTCATGCCATACACCAAGTATGCATACTATGTTTATCTATGATCTTTACTTTGTAAAATAGATCAATTGAACATCACTCCAATGATCCTCTTTTCACAGTCCCAAATCCTTACTGCAAATGCAAGAATTCCAAATTCATGCCATTTACTGAAATCTGTTAGATTCTAAACTTATATGCATTGATCCTCTTAATGATTATGCACAAAGTCAGAAAGACTTGACAACAATCATTACAGAGCATTCCAAAGGAGATCAGCTCCTTGGAAACATCCTTCTTTCATTAAGTTTCCTAATTTTACACAGATTGAATAATTTCTAACTTTGAAACATTTCCATATTCCATTTTGACTATCACTTCTGAACAAGAGTTGCCTCCTTACAGATTATGTCAATATGGTCCTTCCAGAATTAAGATTATACTTCCAACTGTCCTTGAGCAACCAATCTTTAGTAAACCTTAGATTGTCCTCGACAATTGCTTAATCATTTTAGTCATATCCAATTCTAGACCTTTTCCCTTCATAATGCCCCAGGTATTTGGAAAATTTTAGAAAGGATGAATATAGCACATGTAATCGATCCTATATCCGAAGCATATGGGACACGATTCATGATGTCTCACATAAAGACTAAACCAGTCTTTTGCTATAATATTTCCATTTCAATTTGCCAAGTTCTCAAAATTCAGATTATGAAAAGGGATGCCGTAATCATAATCGAATTTTAGAACGCAAATAATGGACCCATATATAGAATTTCCTTATGTTGAGCCATTCCAACATGAAATTCATATATATATCCTTGATTAAATACGATTAAAATCTCAATCTAAGCTTTTTAGAATTGAAATGAAGTATAATTTCCTCTCCCTTAATTATAGCAAAACAACTTTTTCAACCCCTGCAACCTCACGAATTGAAATTTTTGTTTTTTATAATTAACATTGCTAACTTGCAACCTTTGTCATAATTATCATGCTCCCAATAACATGATGATTATTAGCATAACACTTATGCTCCCACTAGCTTTGACATGTACTCAGAAATCAGCTGACTTTCTTACCAAAGTTTAGATTTCTGATACTAGATTGTTTATCAAAATCATACACCTCTCTTAGATAGCTCACATGTGTGTCTAAACAATTTTAGAACTATGAAAAGGGATGCCGTAATCATAGTCTGAATTGTTTAGACCTTTGCCACTTCTCACAAGTCCATGTTAGTGTGCCGGTAAACCACACACGCTCCACTAACGACTTTGAGAATGCAAATATCACAATTACTATCTAGCTAAAATCTACTTAGTGAAAGTGTTTCCTCACCATCATTTTCATGAATCGGAGAGAAACCTTATGACACTTAGATTTAATAGTGTATGTGTTCTTATCCATGTGAATTTGTCAAAACCATAATCACAAGACAAGGTTAGTGACAAATCCAAACTCATATTGATTAAACTTGTGCAATCTTAAATTCTTGCCATTTGGCAGCTCAGGTGCCTGCCATTGCTTCCAAGTAGTTGTGCAACCAATTGAGAACTCTCAGAACTCCTATGCAAAGCCAACTTGAATAGGCACAAAAATTTCAACACGATAGGTTATAAACCTCAAGTCGTGTGCTAGTGAAGGACTTTAGGTTTTATTCTTGATTAAGTCTTGAAACTTTCAAGAGCTTTAAGACTCCCACTGTCCTCTTGACATATAAGACTCCCTTGTCAAATATTCAAGAGATAGTGCGGATTCTTTATCAAGACTAACACTTTACACAATTGGCCTAAGTTGGTCTCTGTTTTATCCAAAACATCACAACTTACCAATTTCAAATGTACAAGAGTAGATAACCTTTTACTCTTACATTTGACTAGTGTTAACAAACCCTCTTTAAGATATGTCACTCAAGTTACAATCTTGGAGTATGACTCTAAGAATTGTTTTGGAACGAAGTATGACTCATCTTTTTGATTTAACCATTTCAACAATTCATGACTCCTCTTCTTAGTCATAAGAATGCACTAAGATGACTTTAGAGGACAAATTGTGATATGGTATCTTAATCATTAAGATGATCATAAACATGATACTAAAGTACTCTCCCATCTTTTCAGATTTGAGAAACTTTTATCTTTCTGCCATACTTTGATTCTTCTTATTCGTTCTGTCTCACATTGAAACTTCTCCAATGCTACAGACTTATACTTAAACTTATAAGTATAACCATATTTACTGAACTTAAGTAAATCATGACGAATAGTCTTCTTGATCTTTTGTGGTGGACTTGACCAGTGCACAAGAATGTGTACTCGATCCCTTAGTCCTTTCCTTATTCACATAAGGAATTAGTCTTAATTTTCCAAGCTGAAAGTTCTCATTCATCATACTATACAACTTGCATGATTCCAAGTTTCGGTCCAATTGAACCTTGGGTGATGAGAATCTTTCCTTATTTGGTAATATTAGACACTACCACAACCGAAAGAATCAAATCCATTTTTCCAATATTGCTATCAATGGAATCTTATAAGCAACAACTTTTCACAAATGCCATTGTAAGGATACTTAAAATAAATAAAATCAAAACCTTTTTTCTTTTATTTAAAACTTTGCGGAAAAACTTATCCTTACAATCCATATGAAAACCTTGTTGTTATCTATTCCTAAGCAATATAAATATCATAACTCTTAAGTAATAGCCCAAAATTCTGATCACCGAACCATGCGATTGAAATCCATCTTCGCGATCAGAATCAGCATGTACTTAATAGAGTTAGACAATGGACTTTTCCTGAAGTAGAGCCAAACTTATTGACTTTAACATCCTTAGGTAAATTTGGCAGCTTCGTAACCAATGCCCCTTCCTTTGGCAATAGTTACCTATGGACCCTTGATAATGGGACTATCTCAGACTTCGCCTCTCTCTTTACCATTGGGTCAACCGAGTTGACTATGGCCGATCCCTTTCCATTGGGAAGAGAGAGCTTTATTGGATATCCAATGTCATCATTGTCAATGTCCATAGCGTTTTAGGAAGTTGATCTTAGCAAATAGATAAGATCATTAAGGGTCTTGTCTTAGTCTGTTTCATAGGATTCCCAAAAGAACTCACTATGTGACTTAGAAAGTAGTTGAGCCACCAACTTTCTCAAGACTTTGACACCCAACTCTCCCGGCTTGTCAATATGTGACTACATCTCCAAGATGTGATCACACCTAGACCTTGCCTTGCCAATAGCGCTTGAGTGACCTTAAACTTTTTAGGAACTTGTGGGTTAGGGAGAATAATTGGAGGAGGTGAAAGAAGTATGATATCCATGGGACATCATCTTCATTTAGGAAAGCTTGTTTCAAGAGATTTGGGAAGATCATAAATGTCTAGACCATACATCTTTTTGGGAGATATTCAAGACAGTTGATTTAAAGTCCTTAATATGACACCCAATATGAAATATTAAGGCTAGGACCCAACAAACTATTTTATAACTTAGAAGAGGGATGCCGTAATCCAAGCTATAAAATATTTGAAGGTAGGTGAATAACGATTCACCAATTTCCACCATGAAAAACGAAATAATTTATTAGGTTTTAATTGGATTTGAAAGTCCTAGATCTTTGAGATTCATTGAACTGTTCAAAGGCATGTTTCAATCTCGAGTGTGCCCTTCAGGTTTTGTGATTGGGATGCCGAGGATCACAAAACAAGGTGTGAATAACCATGCAAATATACTTGGTACCCTTAATATTTACCCCTTAATAAGTGTGCCGGTTAACCACACACGCTCCACCGATACTATGATAAATATTAAGTTACCCTTTGCCTACCTTGTTAAGTCCAGGTTAGTGTGCCGGTTAACCACACACGCTCCACTAACGACTTAAGCAAAGTGCAAAGTGTAATTTCATGGGTTAGCACCAAATTCACATTTTCCTAAGTAACTAAGATTGGGTATTAATAAGAGTTTAGTTACTTAGTATTTATCATTAATACTTTTAATGAAAGGAGAATTATAGTCCTTGTCCTACCCGTTCGGCTAACGACCCTCCACCAGTCAAGGAAGCGGTGGGTGAGAGTGGACACCCATTAAACTGTCATTTTATAGGCAGTAACCTTATACCCCCTTATAGACCGGCTTCGTGAATGAGGCCTACTAACGGTAAGACTGACTTTACTCTTATACATATATATAAATATTATTAACTTATAATATTATGAAGTATAAGGGTTGAATTTTAACTTTTAAAATTCTAAGGGCTAACTTGGAATTAAAGTATTCATAAGTGAAAACTTTTCAAATTCCAAAACTTGAGGGCAAGTTTTGAAACTATTTAAAACTAATTAATTCCATAACTTATGAGTTTAAAGTAGTTTTAATTAAAAAAAAAAACTCTTCAAGTTCCATAACTTGAGGACAAGTTATGGAAGACTTTAAACTAATTAATAAAAAAAAATAACTTTTTTTTATTGTAACTTATGGAACTAATTAAGGTTGCATTTTTTTTTAATTTAATGAAGAGACTCTTGAACCTCCATAACTTGAGGACAAGTTATGGAGTCATAAAACCATTTAATTAGAACTAGACTCTTCATTTTGTAACATTTTCTAACTTTTATGAGTTTTATGATTCTTAAATGTGACTTTTCATATAACTTGAGGACAAGTTACAAAAACACACTTTGGAATCAACTCTTAGATTAAAATGGATTGAAAACAACTATTTCACACAACTTTTCTATTAATCTAAGAACCTCATAAGAACAAGATAATTCAAATCATCAATCTTCAAGAAATTAGCATGAACATACAAACTAATACAAATCTTGAAATTATGACAATTATCTTAGAAATTGGATTAGCATGAACATTACCACATCAAAAACAAGTTTATAAGTCCAAAAACATCTTAGGGTAATGTTCCTAGTCCAATTCCAGCCAAAACAATCGAATATATGCATCCAACTCGATTTTTCAGCTACTTTTGCAAGTATAACAAGAAAACAAGCCTAGGCTTTGATACCACTGTTGGGTTATGAGCATTCTAACACTCCTAAGTGTACATGCAACCCTAAATACCTTGGATCTATGTTTTCTCTATTATACATACAATTATGAACATCCAAGGTATTATCCTAATCTAGCATACAAAATAATAAATATAACAAGATAGAATACATACCTCTTTGATGTAGAATGTCTTCATGAAGCTTGAGTGCCTAGTGCCCCAAGTGTGACACCTCAAATGGTTCACACAACACAAAATACACTTGGAATAACTTGAGAGAAACTTGAACACTCCTTGAAATCGTCTAGCCCTCACACTCACACATTAGTGCACGATTTCTTGAGCCATGAGATTCTTTTATATGGTGGCTATTAGGGTTACACCATGTAACTCATAACTTTACCCATTCCTTATGCTCCATGGATTTTAACCTCCATGGAGTATCCATGGGTCACCCCATGGACTTAGTCCAACATAAGGAATCTTGGATCACAAGCCCACATATATAAGAATGAATGATTTACACAATCAACCCATATATTTAATTAGTCTCCTTTTGATCACTTAATTAATTCCAAATTAATTCTTGATCAATACTAATTAAATAACCTTATTAATATATTAGAACTTATAATATATTAACCAACCTTAAGTGTTATTTCTCTCATTATAGTCTATCCAAATGCATGATGCCATGCAACCCAAATGGACCATGCCGGGTCGGGTCAAGTCTTACCAATTATAGTTATGGACTTAGACATTAATCCAACACTTAGAACTTATTCCTTCATAGTCTCGTCACGCACCTTCTAGGTCCGAAATGTGGCAATTTGACTCCTCACGTCGTGAGTTTTTATGCTCACGTCGTGAGTTCAGTCAGATTAGGGTTTCTGACACGTGTCATGCCCTCAGCCAGCTGTAACTTCGGAAGGCCATAACTTTTGCATACGAACTCCGTTTTTGACGTTCTTTATATCCACACGAAGGTGGAGACTTACTCTACAACTTTCATTTAGACCCCTAAGGTTAGAAAGTATTTATCATAAACGCATTTTTTTTACGATTCCCGGTGTCGTGCCGGTTTTGTCGCGAAACTTCGACAGGTCATAACTTCTTCGTTATATCTCGGATTTCGGCGTTCTTTATATCTCCGGAATCCTTGTCCCGACCACTACAACTTTCTTCATAGATATTGGACTTATCTATTATTTATTCTTAACTTATTATATCTTATAAATAGGTATAATGTACATAAAATCACATAATATTCAAATGATTCCTATTTATTATTTCAAAGTAGGTTATAATTGTTGACCCTAACTATTACACCATTAAAATAATATTTAGCCTAGAAACACGGGCGTTATATATATATATATATATATATATATATATATATATATATATATATATATATATATATATATATATATATATATATATATATATATATATATATATATAGGACTCAAAAATTGATAAGAAGTACGAGAATAATTCTTCACCACTCATTTCGTCAAGGGCAAAATGTCAAACCCAATACTTGCGACCCACGTCCATGGTAATTAATACAGATTCGAAGATTTAATCACGTGCGACGAACGTCTATGGAACGTCATTTAAGCGAGTTTTTTTTTTATTTTTTATTTTTTAATGTCTTTACTACGTACTTGAAGATTCTAGTGTTTTTGTTTATTTTTGTTTTAATTTTTTGATTTTTTTGTTGTTTTTATTTTAAATATCGTTTCATGTTTTTAATTTTTAACAATTATAAAAGTTTAAACAATAAAAATATTAAAGATCATAATATTTTCCGTTCAAACTATTTTTGAATCATATTATTTTTAGATCAAAATATTTTGAATCAAATTATTTTGAATCATAGTATTTTGGATCATATCGTTTTTGAATCATATGATTTTGGATCAACAATATATTCAATTGAATGAAGTTTTTGTTTAAAAAAAAATTATGGATCATTATATATTTTGAATCATAAAAGATATAATTAAGCATTATAAAATATTTGAATTTAACTATTTTTAGATCATAACAAATTAAGAATCATAAATAAGTTGAATAAAAAAAAATAAATCATAAATATTTTGAATAATCACATTTTGGATAATATTATATTTAACATTTTTTTAAAAACTAATATTTCTTAGAATTAAAATAAACACTTCAAAAACTTTTTTGGAAAACTCTTTTTACAAAGTCACTAATATAATGTCTAGAAGTATCGCTTAAATTTTCATGATTTTAATTTTTTTTTTTGAGTTTTTTATAAATAAAAAATTGTTTTTAAAATTTTTCATGATTTTGCTTATTTTATAGAGAATTAAAATTTTTCATGATTTTGCTTATTTTATAGGGAATTATACGTTGAATCGTTAACTTCTTTATTAGAAGAATAAAGGGTGATAATGGGATGATGCATGTAATACATTCCGGTACAGAATGTACCCATCGGCAAAGAGTGTCGAAGTTTTATCAGTGTATGCTAGATACTGTGAATCATCAACTTCTTTAATAGAAGAATTGTTGGCAAAGAAAGGGTAGGTGCGTGTAATACATCACAGAACATGATATACCCATCGGCATAAAGTTTTCGAATTCTGATCAACGTCTGCCTTCATACGCTGAATCATAAAATTATAAAGAAGAATGTATTTGTGAGAATGGATTGGTGCGTGTGATAAGCTACGATACATAGTCTAACCATCAACACAGAGTGTCAAACTTTTATTAGTGTGTGGTATATCACAATGAATCGTTACGTTTTATGAAGAATAAATTAAGGAGTGAATGGGATGTTTCAATCACGCTGATGTGAAATCAGCATGAATCATAAACAATGTAAACTTATCAACAAGAAGTGGTTTATCTGTTGTATCATAAAGTTAAGTTGTTGTCTAGAATTTAAAATTTACCACAATTCATTTTAAGATGGTACATGACAAAAATGGTAAAGAGATGATAACGTGAGAAATGGTCAACATATGAATGGTTAAAAGAGGAATATACAGCTTTTTCAGAAGACCTGGATGTAGCCTTTTTCAGGAGAATCATAAAAACCGATACTAAAAATCGTTTGATTTAAAGGCACATGAATGAGTTTCCTTTCTTCGAGATATCTACCCTTCAACAATGTCTATAAAAGAATACACAAACATAGTCAAAAGCATTAAAATAAAATACAATTCACAACATAAAAAGAGAGAGAATGTATTTAATCGATGAAGTATGGCAAATGGATTCCAAGCTTCATGTTTACCAAGAACAAAGGAAGAGTAAGAACCAGTCTTTGTAAGAAATGAGTTAATGGTCTCTAATATATGTAACCATCGATTTGACAAGATCAACAAGAGGGAAATCAAGGTTTTACCAAATTATGAGTCAGTAGATGGAAGTCAGACTCATTGTATTGACGGTGACTTCTTGCATCCATAACATTGAGTGAGGGAGAAAGGGGGTATAGTCAACAAGAAGAAGACTTGATGCCAACTTTCGCCTTTACAATCAGAGCATTCAGAACATTCTTCAAGGCCCCAACTTTTTCTAATTTTAGAAAGAAGAAATGCAGATCGACTTCAGAAAAGAAATAGATAGACCTGAAATTAAGAATAAAGAGAAAAGAAAACACTTGTAAACATTAGATACAAAAAGTTAAGCAATCTATGTAACTCCTTTGTTAAAGGAAAAATAAATAAAGTACTTGTGTTTTTATGTTTTTATGTTTTTATGTTTATGAAAGCAGATAAAAGCAAAGTTTTTCAAAGCAAACGAAAAGAAAATTAAGTCATTGAAATCATGCCAAGATCAACAATCAATTTATTCAGGTTATTATCATCCAATGCCTCAGTGAAAATTTCAGCCAATTGATCAGCAGATGAAATGTAGAACAGATCCACTTTGCCCTTTTGAACTATGTCCCTGATGAAGTGATGACGAATATCGATGTTCTTGGTCTTGGAATGTTGCACCAGATTTTGAATCATCTGGATGGAACTGGTGTTGTCATAGCAAATGGGAGTCTTTGAGAAGTTGAAGCCATAATCTAAGAGCTAAATCTAGATCCAAAGAATCTGAGCACAACATCTTCCAACGGATACATATTCAGATTCATCAATAAAACAAGCCACTGATGTATGCTTCTCACTGGACCAGCTCACAAGTCTATTTCCTAGTAGTTGATCTCCTCCTGATGTACTTTTTCGATCAATGCCACACCCACCATGATCAGAGTTAGTGAATCCCACAAGCTTGAACTCAGAGTCGCGAGGATACCATAACCCAAGATTGGGTGTATGTTTCAAGTAATGAAAGATCATTGTTACAACAAGAAGATGGGATTCCTTTCTATAGGCTTGATATCGAGCACACAAGATGGTAACAAACATGATTTCAGGGCGACTGGCAATGAGATAGAGTAGTGATCCTATCATTCCTTGATATAGGGTTGCATTCACATCCTCGCCAGTTGGATCATTAGAGATAGATGTTGATGAGGACATTGGAGCCTTCGTTGGTTTGCTACCAAAAAAACCAAATCTCTTTAGTATATATGCAATGTATTTTGCTTGACAAAAAAAGATTCCATCAGTGAGTTGTTTCACCTGAAAACCTAAAAAGAAATATAGTTCACCCATCATGCTCATTTCAAATTTCTTATCCATTACTTCAGCGAACTCAGAACTAAACTTCTCATCAGTGGATCCAAAAATGATGTCATCGACATACACTTGAGCAAGGCTAATGTGAGATCCTGATTGCTTAATGAACAAGGTGTTATCAAATTTTCCTTATTTATATCTACTCTCCAGAAAATAAATACCAAAGTGTCATACCAAGCCCTGGGTGCCTGTTTCAAACCGTAGACAACTTTATCTAGATGATATACATGATCAGGAAATTCTTCAATCTCAACTACTGGAGGTTGTATCAGAAAGACTTATTCTTGAAGATCCCTATGTAGGAAAGTAGTCATTATGTCCATTTGATAGAATTTGAAGTTTGTGAATGAAGCATAGGCAAGGAACAATTCAATTACTTCAAGTCGAGAAACAGGGGAAAAGCTTTCATCTTAGTCCAAACCTTTCGACTGACAAAATCCTTGATCCATGAGTCTTGCCTTGTTTCTATTAACAAATCCATCTTCATCCATCTTGTTTCTAAACACCCGACGAGTAGTAATAATGTTTTTTCATTTAGTCCTAGGAACTAAAGTCCACACACGATGAAGCTCAAACTCATTCAGCTCGTCTGGCATAGCCTTGATCTAGCAACTTCTTTGAGAGCATTAGCAACATTCTTTGGTTCGATCATTGAGACAAAGTTGACAAACATGCAGAAGTTACAGCTAACTCTGCTACCAGTGAGAATTCCAGAATTGACATCCCCAATGATTTGAGATTGAGGACGATCACCAAGAATTCTATGATTTGCATTTTCATTCACATTATTTGGGACAAAATCTTCTTGATTTGAAGAGTTGGTTGGCTCAGGTTCTTCAAAGATGATAGCTTGATCTTCGATGTCATAATGAGAATTGATAATTGGATCAATTTTGAGAAGAACAGGCTCAGTGACATTTGGTAATGACTCAGGGACAAGGTCTGATGGATTGAAGGTGAGCTCACTTAGAATGGAAGAGGGATGATATATCAGATCATGAATGAATGACTCTGCATCAAACATGACATTACTAGTATCCTCAACAGTTCTCCTTGAAAGATTGAACACCTTGAAAGCCTTGGACACACTAGAGTATCGCAGAAACACTTGTTCATCAACTTTGGCTTCGAACATTGAACGCTGATCCCTCTGGTTCATAATATAGTAGCCACAACCAAACACATGAATGTATGAGATGTCAGGTTTTCTTCCTTTAAGCAGATCATAGGCAGTTTTGCCCTGACGCTTCATAATGATGGAACGGTTTTGAGTGTAACATGCTATGTTGGTAGATTTAGCCCAAAAGGATAAAGGGAGACCAGTCTCAAGAACCATAGTTCGCACAGCTTCAACGAGTGTCCGATTTTTTCTTTCAGCTATGCCCTTTTATTTGGGGGTTCTAACAGCAGAGAAATTTTGAGAGATTCCTGAGTTTGAGCAAACATCTTCTAAGGAGGAATTTTTGAATTTAGTTCCATGATCAGTACGTAATTGCCTGACTTTATGGTCATAAAGAACTTCCCATTGCTTAGGGAGAGAGATGGTTTCATTAGCAACATGACTTTTCTTTCTTAAAAAGATAACCCCATGTAAATATTGAATATTCATTTATGATAACAAGAGTGAACTTCTTCCCGAATCTTGACTTTATTGTGACCGGCCAAAACAGGTCCATATGTAAGAGACGAAAGGGTATGGTGATGGAGGAACGCGACTTTGGCTTGAAGGATGACTTTGTTTTCTTTCCGTTTTCACATGCTGAACATAGTTTATCCTTGACGAACTGCATCTTAGGAATCCCTCACACAAGCTGATTCCCAGAAATCTTCGATATGTTCTTGAAGTTCAAGTGAGATAGTCTCTTGTGCCACAACAAGTTTAGATGAGATTAAGCATGAGAGAAGAAGCAACGTCGAAGAGAGTTGTCATCAGGGAACATGTCCAGAACATAAATGTCATTCTGTCAGTTTGCAGCCAACATAGTGAAATTCTTTTGATCAATCACTTTTCCTTCCTTCTTGTTAAAATGGACTTCATAGTCAGCACCACACAGTTGGCTGATTGAGATGAGATTGTGTTGAAGACCTTTGACGTTTGACACATTCTTAAATACAATAGAGTTGCATTTGATAGCGCCAAATCCTTTTGTAGCTCCCTTGCCATTGTCTCCGTATGTAACAGTTGTACCATATTTTCTCACAAAATCATCTAGAAGAGACTTGAACATATGTCTTGAGAAACCACTATGTAAATACCAAATATGTTCTTTACCCTAAAATACTAAAATATACAGTTAGTATGCACTGTCCCATCTTGCAATGGGTCACTTAAGAGATTGGACTAAAAATGCAAAGTTTTTGATCTTGGCGTCAAAATTGTAAAACTTACGAAATTTGAGCCAAAAGTGTAAACTTTTTACAATTAAGGGCTGGAAATGACAAATACAATATTTTTGGGCTGAAATTATTATTTAACTAAAGTTTGGGTCTAAAATGTCAAGAAAAACGGTTCAAGGACCAAAAATGTCAATTTTTATAAAAGAGGACTAAAAGTGCCATTTTTATAGATTAAGGGGCTGAAATGGTCAAACTAAATGTTTTTGGGCCAAGTAGACAAATATTAAATTATTGGGCTAAAAATATTAAGTTATAACGCATGGTTTTAAATATATATATATATATATATATATATATATATATATATATATATATATATATATATATATATATATATATATATATATATATATATATATATATAACCAAGCTTCGTTATAAATCAAACGTCAAAACATTTTAACACTTCGAATAAACATCGAACTTACAACAAATACCTACATTACGAACTTAAGATCAATAAATCAAAAATGATTCAATGGTTGGGCTCAAATATCTTCTATTCGTGCTATTGGGCCTTTGTGGCCCAATATCAAGATTCTTGGGCCCAACATATTCAAATATGTTTATTGGGCTTCCAGTGATCCAATTACATACCTAGTGGGCCTTTATCAGCTTTAATATGCTATTGGGCCTTAATGGTCCATTTGCATTGCTAATAAGACCCTAAACCTTTATAATATGCTTAATGGGCTATAACGTGTCCGTAGCATACTCGACATCCTGTAATAACATACAAAGTTAGTGGGCCTCCGTAGTCCTCTTCTCTTCGTCTGTTAGGCTTACCTTTATTCAAGTAAACATAAATCGGGTCGTGAAACAATGTTATACAATTTCTTTTGGATTAGTGAGAAATAACGGGCGACCAAACCATGGAAACAATCAACCACCGACACCACCAGAAATCAACTCAGTTGCATTTCAAGCAGCTGTATCTGCTGCAGTCACAGCGGCGCTGGCGCAGATCCACAATGGGAACAATGGTGGAGGCAACGGACAAGGGGCCGGAAGTTCAAACAACGGGATGAACCAAGGACCTACCAAGACACGCTCTTACAAAGAGTTCACCAACGCCAAGCCACGAACCTTTAATGGCACAGGGGGAATGATAACCCTGAAAAGATGGATTGAAAGGTGGAATCGGTGTTCGAGATATGCGGATGCCCGGATGACGTCAAGGTGAAGTTTGCAGCATGTACATTTGTTGATCAAGCTCTCACCTAGTGGAATGGACATGTGGAGGCTGTGACTCTTCCGGTGGCTAATGCCATGCCATTGACGGAATTGAAGGAAATTGTAATGGATGAATACTGCCCGCGTGGCGAGGTTCAGAAAATGGAGCAAGAGTTATGGAATCTCACTGTCCGAAACTCCGGCATCAACGCCTACATATCAAGGTTTAGTGAACTGTCTCTGTTGTGCCCTTACATGATTACTTCGGAAGGGAAGAAAATAGAACGATTCATCTGGGGATTAACTCCTCCAATTCAAGGAAACGTGATAGCCGCAAATCCTAAAAACTTTGACAGTGCCAAGAGGTTGGCCAAGAAGTTGTACGACCACAACAACAAGAAGGGCGAGAAAGCAGTGGAAACTGAAAGCAAGAAGGAGAGCGATAACAAGAAAGGAAAGAATAACAAGAGGAAGGGACGACAAGGCTCTGAGTCGTCGAAGAAACAACAAACAGTGACAGTTCATGCTGCAACCACCCAAGTTCCCTCCACACCACATGCTCCAGCCTCATCCACCCCAAGTGCCCCTAAGCAGTATTCCGGAAATCTCCCGAAGTGCAACAAGTGCAATCTCCATCACAATGGTGAATGCAGGGAGATGCATTGTACCAGTTGCAACCGAAAGGGTCACACAGAAATATACTATAGGACCTATCCTCCCCAGAACCAACAACACGGAAACAACAACAACAACCGCAACAACAAGAACAACAACAACACCAACAACAACAACGGCAACAACGCTGGGGCTAGCCACACCTGTTATGGATGTGGAAGGACTGGGCATTTCCGTCGAAACTACCCCAATGTCAACAACCAAGGGAATGGAGGAGTAGGGAGAGTGCTTACCATGGGTCAAAGAGAAGCGGTTCAGGATCCCGCTGTTGTCACTGGTACGTTTCTCCTTAACAACACATATGCAAGCATCCTGTTTGATACCGGGGCAGAGCGGAGTTTTATGAGTAATAAATTCAAACATTTGCTAAAGCAACAACCCTAGAAGCTTAATGAAACCTTTACGGTGGAAATGGCTAATGGGAAAACAAAATCAACTGGGGAAATCTACGTAGGATGTGCCCTAACCTTAAATCACCACGCATTTCAAATAAATTTGATGCCTCGAACTATTAGGAGTTTTGATGTGATTATCGGCATGGATTGGTTGAGCCCCCATCATGCCGAAATTATGTGTCATGAGAAGGCCGTTCGCCTTCATCTCCCTAACCACGAAACCCTAATTATATACGGAGACAAACCCAGTACGACCCTTCGTCTTATCTCATGTATTAAGGCACAGAAGTGTCTACAAAAGAAGGACTTGACGTTTCTGGCTCACATCGTGGATAAATCCAAGGAAGAGGTTAGTATTCGAGACATCCCAGTGGCTTGCGATTTCCCTGACATCTTTCCTGAAGATATTCCGGGGATACCCCCAGAAAGACAAGTCGAGTTCCGAATCGACCTTGAGCCAGGAGCTACACCCATCGCCAAATCACCCTATAGGTTGGCTCCTGCGGAGGAACATAGTCGACATCTCCGACAAATCTTGGAAACCCTACGAGCCGAAAAGTTATACGCAAAACTCTCTAAGTGTGAGTTCTGGCTCCATAGCGTAAACGTTTTAGGTCACGTTGTCAGCCAAGAAGGGATACATGTGGACCCTTCTAAGATCAAAGCCATTGAAGGATGGGCAGTCTCAACGACACCCACAGAAATTCGTTAATTTTTGGGTCTCGCAGGCTATTACAGAAGATTCATTCAGAACTTCTCCAAAACAGCCAAGCCACTTACCATGCTTACACAAAAGGGCGTACCATTTGAATGGACAGAAAAGCAGGAGGTTGCCTTCCGAACTCTGAAACGAGCTCTCTGTAGTGCACCAGTACTATCATTACCAGAGGGAACTGAGGACTTCGTAGTTTACTGCGATGCTTCGAATCAGGGTTTAGGCTGTGTACTCATGCAGCGTGGGAATGTGATAGCTTATGCATCCCGGCAACTAAAGACACATGAGGTGAATTATACCACCCATGATCTTGAATTGGGAGCTGTGGTCTTTGCTTTGAAGATTTGGAGGCACTACCTTTATGGTACAAAGTGCACCATTTTCACTGACCACAAGAGCCTCCAACACATTTTAAATCAAAAGGAGTTAAACATGAGGCAGGGAAGATGGGTTGAGCTGCTAAACGATTATGAGTGTGAAATCAAGTACCACCCAGGAAAGGCTAACGTGGTAGCTGATGCCTTGAGTCGGAAAGAATACTCAAATCGTCGTGTGAAAACTCTTTCGATAACCATTCAATCACATCTAATCTCGCAAATCAAAGAAGCCCAGTCTGATGCCATGAAGACAGAAAACAGAATCAACGAAACGTTACGTGGAATGGAAAAGAACTTCGAAGTCAAGGAGGAAGGAACATATTATTTCATGAACCGAATTTGGGTCCCTAAACTTGGGGGATTCAGAGAGGTAGTCATGAATGAGGCTCATAAGACACGATACTCCATCCATCCGGGTTCAGATAAGATGTACCTGGATATCAAGCAATATTATTGGTGGCCTAACATGAAGGCAGAGATTGCCACTTACGTTAGAAAGTGCCTCACTTGTGCTAAAGTGAAGGTAGAGTATCAAAAGCCCTCGGGACTATTACAACAGCCGGTAATACCCGAGTGGAAATGGGAAAGGATTACCATGGACTTTGTGACCAAATTACCCAAGACAACCGATAGAATGGATGCCATATGGGTAATAGTTGATAGGTTGACAAAATCCGCCCATTTCCTGCCAATAAAGGAGACATACAAGATGGAGCGACTAACAAGAATCTACATCAAGGAAATTGTGAGACTCCATGGAGTACCAATATCTATCATCTCAGATCGAGATAGTAGATTCACTTCACGCTTATGGCAATCACTTCAGAAAGCTATGGGAACACAACTCGACATGAGCACTGCTTACCACCCACAAACGAATGGTCAAAGTGAGCGAACCATTCCAACGCTTGATGACATGCTTCGAGCATGTGTGATGGACTTTGGAAGGTTGTGGGAGTTAATTGAGTTTTCGTACAACAACAATTATCACATAAGCATCAAAGTTGATCCTTTTGAAGCATTATATGGGCGTAAATGTAGATCACCGTTGCGTTGGGATGAGGTAGGTGACACTCAGCTAGCAAGAGGACATACACCAAACAATGCATTAACAGGACTGGAAATCATACGTGAGACGACAGAGAAGATAGTTCAAATCAGAGCTCGACTTCAAGCATCACGAGACCGACAGAAGAGCTATGCTGATAAGCGGCGAAAGCCCTTGGAATTTCAAGTCGGGGATCAGGTGTTGTTAAAGGTCTCTCCCTGGAAAGGGGTGATTCGTTTTGGGAAACGGGGAAAACTAAACCCACAGTACATTGGGCTATTAGAGATTCTTGCCCGAATTGGTCCAGTGGCCTATAGGCTGCAGCTTCCTGTTGAGCTCAGCAGTGTACACCCCGTGTTCCATGTTTCCAATTTGAAGAAGTGCTTATCCGACGAAACTCTTGTCATCCCATTGGAAGAAATCGAAATCAACGAGAATCTCCTGTTCATCGAGGAACCAGTTGAAATCATGGACAGGGAAGTGAAGCGTACTAAGCAAAGTCGCATTCCGATTGTGAAAGTTCGGTGGAACGCAAAACGTGGACCAGAATTCACATGGGAACGCGAAGACCAGATGAAGCAAAAGTACCCTCACCTGTTATCGCATTCTCAAATCTAGCTTCAAAAAGAATTTCAGGACGAAATTCCCTCTAACGGGGGGATGATGCAGTATTGTAAATATCGGCCTAGGTGGCCGCCTAGGCGCTAGGCGGTCTGCAACTGATTACGATTAGGGTGCTTGGCGGAAATTGGTCAATATCGGTCAAACTCAGGTAGGCGGTCCTTGGCGGGAAGATTTTAAAAAAATCAAATTTTCAAAATTTCAAATATTACACCAAAATTTACAAAACTTCAAAATTTTAAATATTTAAATATTCAAATTTTCAAATATTATACCAAATATTTCAAAATTTCAAAATTTAAAAATTTTAAATTTTCAAATAATATTTTTTTCTTAGGATATATTAAGTTTTAAAAAAGTTTTATTAGTAATTTATGGTCCCCGATTAATCCTCCGATTAATCCCCACCAAACCGATTAATCGCTTGACCCAGTCGACCGCCGAGCTACCGCCGAGCGATTTTTACAACCTTGGGATAATGTTACAACTAGGAATTCTAATGCTTTTGTAAACATTAACAATGATAACATTTGTGACTAAAACTTGAAAGTATGCATGATGTTTATTCAATAACACCAAAGTGCCATCAATCACCCTATGCAAACACTTCAAATAGTCAACAAAAGATTGGAAACCCTAAAAATCCCGGTTTAAGTCCATTATGGACTAGGATTTCCTTATTGGGCCTAATGGACCAATAAGCTTCCAATTTGACTATTTTGGGCTTAGGACCCTTAAATGGGCCCTAATTGGACCCACTTTCAAGAAACTTAACATTTTGGGCCATAATGGATCCAAAATGAATTGGTTTACCTTAATGAGCCTTATTGGGCCATAATTGATTCAATTAGCTTTCATGGACCATAAATCCATTCTTTTATACAAAATTGGGCCGTGAACACCCCTAAAAGCCCAATGGGCCGAAAATACCAAGTTGGGCCTTATAATTTCGAACTAAGGGAATTAATGGCCCAACACTATGCAACTCTTCCTTCTAGCCCAAGTTCTCGGCCCAAAAAAACAAAAAAAAAAGAGAGATTAAGAGTGTTGACTTTTGTGTTGCCACCTCATTTTTATTTGGTGGATAACTAGACACATTACACTCCAAACATCCAAGTCCTCTCATGTTCCCATGCAAACTCATCTCTCTCTTTCTTTTTCTCTTCTCGGCGGAATGCAACACACACACATATCTTCAAACTTCCTTCAAACTCTCTCAAGCTCTCAAGAACAACTCCTCCTTCACTTCCTCAAAATTTCGAGATTTAGGGTGTTTCCAAGGGGATTTTTCACCACAATCACTATTATTGGTAAGTTATTATAAAAAACAAACATCTTCTTTCATTTTAACACCAAGAACTCCTTCTTACATAGTTTTATTCCATGACCACACCTTAGAAGCTCCATAAGCTTGAGATCCACATCAAGGTGTTGCTAGAACCAAAAATCTTCTTCATATCTTCTTAAACACCGAAACAACAAAGCAAAGGTGAGTTCATACCCCCTTATTTTCGATTTTTACTTGTTTTTGGGGGGAGAATACAAGTACTATGTGTTGATCTATGTGTGTATGCTTGTTATATGTGATTTCTTTGGTTTATGTTGTGAAAATATGATGTTATTTGCTAAATCTTGAAATGTATGGCTAAAGTGTGAAGAATACATAAACAAAGTACATAATAAACAATTTACTTCAAAGATCTAAGGATCTTTAGGCTTAAGAAGTGAAAATAAAGTCAAAGTCCTTTTAAGTGTCATTTTTGCAAGAATAATCAAAGTTTGGGTAAAATATGTAATTTTCGGTTTTATAAGGACAAAATGGTATTATTTACATAGAAATCTAACTTTTATGAAAATAACACTTTTCTAGGGGTCAAAAACATAAATTTTAGCTTATTGGGCTTTAATTTGGGCCTCCCGAGTTTTGGGCCCAAAGTTGCGAAAAAATGAAATGTTGAGGGGCTGAATTGGAAAACTTAACAAACTATGAGTCTAAAACATGAATAAACTGTTTTTATGGGCTGAAAATGACTTGATGCAAAAATTGGACTAAAAATGCAAAGTGTTTGATCTTGGGGTCAAAATTGTAAAACTTATGAAATTTGAGCCAAAAGTGTAAACTTTTTACAATTAAGGGCTGGAAATGACAAATACAATATTTTTGGGCTGAAATTATTATTTAACTAAAGTTTGGGTCTAAAATGTCAAGAAAAACGGTTCAAGGACCAAAAATGTCAATTTTTATAAAAGGGGACTAAAAGTGCCATTTTTATAGATTAAGGGGCTGAAATGGTCAAACTAAATGTTTTTGGGCCAAGTAGACAAATATTAAATTATTGGGCTAAAAATATTAAGTTATAACGCATGGTTTTAAATATATATATATATATATATATATATATATATATATATATATATATATATATATATATATATATATATATATATATATATATATAACCAAGCTTCGTTATAAATCAAACGCTAAACTTGCTAGCTTCTGTTTGGGTAAGACAATTTTGAGACTATGATTTGATTAATGGTAGGATTAACTTTTAGTTGGTGATTTTGTTGAATTAAGCTTGTTAGAGATCCTTATGCATTAACCATAACTATTTTCCGTTAATAGGAAGACAATTAGGCTGCATGAACATCTGTTGATTGTTTACCTCATGTGGTTTATGTGAACACTTAATTATGTGCTTAGGATTAGTGAATATGAAACTAGGATTAATTAGAGAATGGGTAAGTTAATGTGTGAGCTTGTTTGATAAACCAACAACAAGAGGTTAATTGAATTGACAAATTGATTAACCATTACAAGTCTTATTCAACCCGAATAGATAACCTAGGGAATTAATTAATTTAGACAACTGGCCACTGCTTGAATTAGTTTATTTTCTAAGGATTAGCATAGCGAATGTGAATCTAATCACTTGAATCGGTAGCCAATAAAATCTTAATCCATTGCACCATTACCATTAAATCAACCATAGGATCAATTGAGTCGAACCTGAACAGAACCTTTTAGATATTGAATTTAGTTGGTCTTTGCTTGCTTAGTTGTTAGTTATTTTAGTTAAGTTTTAGTTTAAGTTTCTAGTCTTGTAAAACTAGAGAAAACCTTAATTTTATTACTTGTCTTTTAGATAATATTAGTTATTAGTTTAATTTTCCGTTCCCTGAGTTCGATACCCTACTTATTTAGCCATACCACAATTGATAGGTCCACTGCCTCTTGTGTGTTAATTTATAATTAAAAGTAGGTTTAAAACTAGTTGAGTTTACACACATCAAGTTTTTGGCGCCGTTGTCGGGGAACGGTTCAAAAATTAATTCTAATTCCTAGTTTTATCGATCCTCTGTGTGAGATTTATCTTACACAAAGTTATTTCTTAGGTAATTTAGTAATTATGATAGATTTTAATAATTTTCATTTTTTAGAAGCTTAGTAAGTATTTTGCTGTTTTTGCTCTGAACTCGCCGAGTGCAATCGAAGCTACTCGGCGAGTCCATCGCTTTTACACAGTTTCGTTTTTCATTTTATTTTTGTTCCTTTTACGCGTTTTACTTGTTGTGTTTGCAGGCATTACATGACCAGAGGATCCAACACACCCTTGGTTCCTCCACTTGAAGATCCAGAATCCGCTTTGAGGAAAAACAAAGGCAAGGGGGTTGAAAGCTCTAATACACCTAAGAACTCACCCTTGAAGAATATCAGATCTGTCTTTAGCAAGAAGAAGAGTAGTAAATCAGGAGGATCCAGCATTTCCTTGGCAAACGAAGACCCAATTAAGGAGGACATCGAATACGACTCCGAATCCGAAACCGAGGAAGAGAGTGACTTTGAAGGCGAACTAGCTAACCCCATGGCTAACATCGATGAAGTTCCCATGGGGGAATGGAAGAAGAGAATACGTGACGATACCGGGCCGGGACTTGTGCAGCCCGCAATTCCCGCAACTGGTAACTTTGAGCTTAAAGGTCACATACTTGCTCAACTAAAGGAGATTCCCTTTTACGGTTTGAAGGCGAACTAGCTAACCCCATGGCTAACATCGATGAAGTTCCCATGGGGGAATGGAAGAAGAGAATACGTGACGATACCGGGCCGGGACTTGTGCAGCCCGCAATTCCCGCAACTGGTAACTTTGAGCTTAAAGGTCACATACTTGCTCAACTAAAGGAGATTCCCTTCTACGGTAAAGATCACGAAGATGCCTATAAACACTTGGATGAGGTCAACGATGTAGCTGATTATTTTAATGTTCCATATGTGCCTCGCGAGACCCAACTGCTTCGTATGCTTCCCGTCACGTTCAAAGGTGCTGCAAAGGATTGGCTCAAGTCACTCCCTCCCGGATCCATTACTACATGGGCTAAGATGAAGGAAGAATTTATTGACCAGTTTTGCCCACCTTCAAAGATAGCCAAGTTGAAGAAAGCTATTGCCAACTTTGAACAACAAGCTGGAGAGTCCCTTTATGAGGCATGAGAGAGATACAAGGGCCTACTAAGGAATTGCCCACATCACGATCTTAATAGCCAACAAGAAGTCTCCATTTTTTATGATGGGGTAAATGTGACTACAAGGCAGCTTCTTGACTCGCAAGGACCACTCACCAAGAAGCCACCCCCGGTGATCAAGGAATTAATTGAGGAATTCTCTAAACATTCTAGAGAATATCATAACCCATGGAATGAAGTAAGTAGGGGGGGTGGTGAACACTGTAAACGATAGCATGGCGGCAATGATGGCTAAACTAGATAGTTTAGATCGGAGGATGACTAAGATGGATCAAACAATTCATGCTATTCGGGTTTGATGTGAAAATTGTAACGGACCTCATCTTACTAAAGATTGTGATTTGGATGAGAATGGAAACAAGAAAGCTCAAGTATTCTATTCAAGTGGCGATAGATTTGATTATAATTGGCGGAAACCGAAGAAGGAATGGCTCCCGTATGACGAGTACAAAAAGGCAAAGGAGGAGAAATACAAGCAAAAAGAACGGGGTTTCTATCAAAAGGAGGAACCGGTTATGGAAAAGAGAGCTGATTTGGAAGAGATGTTCACAAGGTTTGTAGCTGCGTCAGAGAAGAGACACAATGATACCGACGTTGAATTGAAGGAGCAACGAGTAATGCTTAAAGATCATCAAGCTATGATGAAAGATCAACAAAATTTGCTTAGGAATCAGCAAGCCTCTATTCATAACATTGAAAAGCAGATAGGACAGCTTGCACAACAAATAAATCAAAGAATACTTGGTGAACTTCCGAGCAATACCGAACAAAATCTAAAAATGGCGCATCTAAATGTGATAACCACTAATTCTGACAAAATTTTCACTCCTTTGACCTCTATTCAGAAGAAACCCAGTAAGGTGAAAACAGAAGAGGAAATTGAAAGGAATTCGAGCAAACCCGACTCGACTCGCCGAGTCGGTATAATGGACTCAACGAGTCCGAGAGCTGATAAGAAAAATTGTTCTCTTTTGAAATCTTACAGGCTCCCTTTGCCATTTCCAATCCGAGCCATACCAGACGAGCAGATTCAACAGTATAGAAGATTTATGGAGCAAGTGAGGACCCTCCAAGTGAACATTCTATTTGTTGAAACAATACTTCATACACCCAATTATGCAACTTTGCTTAAGAACCTCTTCACCACTAGACAAAATATGGAAGAAGTTGCTGAAGTATTGCTAAATGAACTGCCAGAAAAGAGGGGTGATCCGGGAAGCATCTCCATACCTTGTCAATTTGGGAACATAATCTCTACTCATGCGTTGACCGATTCTGGTGCAAGCATTAATCTAATGCCATATTATTTCTTCAAGAAGCTAAATTTGTCGGAGCCAAAGCCGATTCGTATGAAGATCCATTTAGCCGATAAGACAATAACAAGTCCAAGAGGAGTGTGCGAAGATCTTCTCATCAAAGTCGATAAATTTGTGTTTCCCGTGGACTTTGTAGTGCTTGACATGGAAGAAGACCCTAGAGTTCCAATCATTCTTGGAAGACCATTTTTAAATACCGCTTGTGCAATAGTCGATGTGTGCGAATCTACACTAACACTAAGGGTAGGGAATGATTCAGAGGTGTTTAAAGCGGAACAAGAGAAAAAGAATGAAGGGATGAAAAACGGGGAAATTTCCTTAGTGGATTTGGATGATGAAGTGTTAGAAAGAGAGCTTGCACTTTTACAAGAAGAAAATCCAAACAAATTTCTATTACCTTCTGAAGGGAATTTCGATAGAAAGGTTGTTAGAGGAAGCTGAGTCAGAAGAAACAACAAAAATTGTGGAAACCTCACAGACTCGCCGAGTCGCATCGACTGACTCGACGAGTCCAATCGAGAACCTCAAGAATCATGAAGATCTTAACTTGCTTCTTACAAGTTCCTTTTCTGATATTGACATGTATACTTCTCCTGATCCTGTGGGAAGTCCAATAGAAGAGGCTGAAATTGTGGAAAACTTTAACTTCCAACACGCACAATTGGCTTACCTTGACACCATGATAAAAGAAGAAGCGATTCAACTTGACGAGAGGGTAAGTTTGGGAGAAAAGGAGAATGAAAGGGGTTGCAATAATGATGTGAATAACTCATCCATTGAGTCACTCATGGCTAATCGAGAGATCGAGTCAAATACAATCAAGAGAACCAAACCTCGAGCCCGAGTGTCTACTAATTATGAAGTATGTGCATTTGAACCACCGGATTATTTAGAAGATAAGGAGGAATCCTTAATATCAAGTGAGGATAAGGTGGCAACTATACGGGAAATCGAGATCGACAAAGAAGGAGTACAAAAGATGGGTCCAAGGAACGGGGTGAAGAAGAAAAAGGTTGGGAAACAGATCAGTTATGCTATACAAGAGGATGCTGCGAGGAAAAGGAGAGAGGAATCGAGACGGGCGTATAAAAGAAAGATACATGCTTACAAGAAAAAGTTTAAACAACAAAAGATTAAGTGTGAATTCCCGATAGAGGAAAACGAAGAAACGTAAAGCGGGAAGGAGTCCAGCTAACGACTCCTCAAAAAGAAGCGCTTAATGGGAGGCAACCCGTCCCTAGAGTTTGCTTTATTTTACTTTTTCTTTAGTTTTATTTTCGTTTTTAGGATTTATTTATTTTCATATTTTAATTGTCCAAAAACATGACTACTTGAGGGTAAGCATGGTCTGAGTGTGGGGTGGGTTTGATATATTTTAAGCAGGAATAAGAATAATATCAAATTTTTAAATATATATATATATATATATATATATATATATATATATATATATATATATATATATATATATATATATATATATATATATATATATAAATTTTTCAAAATTAACGAGTGACTCGGCGAGTTGGGTGACTTACTCGACGAGTTAACTCGAAAGTCGGAATCGCAAAATCGCGACCAGACTCGCCGAGTCGGACCCTGACTCGACGAGTCGGTTTGTTTTTATCGAAATTTTTTTAATTTTTACATATCTGTTAAATTAGGGCTTTTTATCCTAATTGGTAACCATTCTTCACTCACCCAGCCGACACTCGACGTGCGCCTCCCTCTTTCTTCTCCTCTCTTTCTCTCTATTTCTCTATCTAGCAAGAAAGGTACTAAATTTCCTCTCTATTTCTGTCAAAGCTTTGATTTTTAGTAGATTGGAAGTGTTATTTGGTTAGAAAACCCGTGTTTGAAGTTTTAGAATTTCTAGCGTTTCGATTTTGATCCAATTAGGATGTTATGGGTGAAATTTCTTATACTATTATCCTTGAGATACATCCCTGGACAAACCCTTGCAATCTATTTTGATTTTTATGGATGACATTTGACAGACTCGTCAACCGACTCGCGCAGTTCGTACGACTCGTCGAGTCGATCTACGGACTCGGCGAGTCATGTCTGATGCAGTTCATAATTTATTTTCTAATTTTTCTGTTCGTTTCTGGTTGTTTGTGTTACGTATTTTTGCAGGAACATGTCTTCACGGGGTCAGAGTTCAAGAGGAAGCCAAGGGGGTTTCCCTTGGTTAAATTTCCCACAAATCGAGTCCAATTCTACGATGACTAGGTGGAAGAAGAAGCTTGCAGAAATCCGGAAAAAGGAAATTTGTGTCCCCAATGCAATTGATTGGGAATGGCTAGGGAGAGTTCGTTACGAAGAGGGGTTGGCTCCTTATTTAGTCAAGACGTTTGTGCATAATGGGGAGTCCATCACGTGTGATGGATGGAGTCGCATCTTTCGTATCCAAGAGCCGGTCTATCAAGAGTTGTGCTTGGAATTTTTCTCCACAATACATTTCCGGGGTGGGGACGATTATTATAACCCCTGGAATATTACTTTTTGTCTTGGGGGCGAGGTTCGCAATTGTTCTATGGTGGAATTAGCTTGGAGGTTGGGAATTTATGACCAACAAGTGATTCATACGGCTGCATTTGGTACATTTTTGGAGCATTGCCATAAGGTATTCTCGGATGGTGTCACAAGCACAAGTTGGTGGAACACTATTGCCAACAAAGTCTATATTCCCAAATCGGCCCAAGAGGGGAGCATACGATCACCTACGCACCGCCTTCTTCACCGCCTTATTTCAAACACCATTAACCAAAGAAAAGATGATGACAAGGTTTCTAACCTTGATGTCTTTTATCTTTGGAGCATCATTACACCCAACACCTTTTGCAACATTCCATGGTGCGTGGCTTCATAGTTAGCTGAAGGGGCGGTCAAGGACCGAAAAACTTCTAAAATTAATGGTGGCATGTTTGTGACACGTTTAGCCCACTCTTATGGGTTGATGGCTCGTGGTGCTTGGAACTTAATGACAATTGTCCCGACCCCTCCCTTTAATCCTATTCTTTTTCGAAGGGCTAGAATTATTGAGGATTATGGAGGGGGAAATTATACTATTCCACATGATGATTCTGTGATCGGACCCGAGGAGCCGGGCAGGAGAGTTAGGCAAAGACACGGGCCAGCACCTCCCGATCCACCGGTTATTCCGGTGGAAGATGAAATACCCCCGGAATGGTTTAATGTTGAAGGAAGGCAATATCAAGATGATTTGGCAAGAGGAATGAATTTTGCCAACCGGTCCTTCATCCAAATGTTTGATCACTTTAACATCCAACATGTGGACGGAGGCCAATTTCCTTATGTACCAACTTGGGAGGAGAGGATAAGCGCAAGGCAAAGTGGAGCCGGAGGGAGCGGGGCAATGCATGATGATAATGATGAGGAAGAAGATGAAGATTGATTTATGTTTTGTGTTTTGTTGAACAATTTGTTTTGTCTTTGTTTAATTGTTTGTTGGAACTTCTAGTAATTAGGATTTTTAATTTCTCATGGTTTGTTTAGTGTCTTTTCAGAGTTTGAAAATGGGTTGCTTACAAAGAGTCTCACGAGTAATAGGAGTTTCGAGTCTAGGCGGAAGCGAGAGTGAAGTTCAAGTATCGAGTCCGGTCACGAGGAGCGTTCACATGAATCTAATTACTGAAGAGAAATATTAGATTTAATATGATTCTGACGTGGTTAGTTTTTATCAAAAAGACTTGGAGCAGAAAACATAAAAATTTTCACCCAGCGACTGACTCGTCGAGTGCATCTACTAACTCGACGAGTCCAAGCGTAAAAACATGTATTCTACATTTTCACAACTCACTCGGCGAGTCGTATTCCCTACTCGACAAGTGTTTACGAATTTCCAACTTAGCTTCAGGCTTGACAATTATATTCCCACAATAAGTGGTTTTTATCAAGAAGGTTCATTTCTAGAGATTTTCGAGAGTTTTTCCTGCACTTTTGGAGCTGTTACCACACGATATTTGACGCCCAAGGCATGGATGAGCTGTTCTCATGTCTAAGGTCAGCTGAAGATGGAGCTTTCAATGAAGAAGATCAACCTCACAAATACTATCATAGGGGAGTTTGTTCTAATTCCCTCTTTACTTTATTGTTCTTTATCATGCATAATATGCAATGGGGACATTGCATAAGTTAAGTGTGGGGTAGGGGGTTGGTTACATTAGTTAAAATTTGGGTTGGTTACATTAGTTAAAATTTTAGTTAAATTTTGAAAATTTTGAAATTAGAAACTTTGGTAAAAAAAAAGCAATTAGGAATCATGCTAGTGTTATGTTTGATGATTGCATGAAGACCCAAATGTTTAGTCGAGCTTATACACGTTATAATGCATTTGTGGTCTCCCTTATTCTAGTGAAATCATGGGACAAAAACACAACCTTGCTTAGTTTGAGGGATGCAATATGTTTAGCATCGTGTACTTGAAATGTATCCAGGAAAATTATTATCCTTAACCAATAAAGGTTGAAGTTCAGCTCCCCTGCTTAAGCATGTAGGGTCTTGAGTGAAAAAAAAGAAGAAAAAAGTGAGTTACATGTAAAAAAAAGAGAGAGAATTACAAGAAAAGTTGTAAGAATTTTGGAGCAATCAAAGTGAAGATGAAAAGATCAAAATTCTAAAGAAGATCAAAGTTGAAGATACCAAAAATTAAAGAAGTTGGTGAATTCAAAGAAACGAAAGACAAATTATCGAAGAAGTGAAGAATTCTAAATAGCTCCATATTGGTATTGGAAAAATTGTAATTTTCTAGATTATGTGTGCTTGGGTTGCTCAAGAAAAAATACCTTGAGGTTAAAAGATTTTATGCGGATGGATTCGGAGGGATGCATAAAATGAGCATTGTTCGGAAAAAGTGGTGTTTATGAGGATTGTGAGTATTTAGGATTAAGGGGGGTCCTTAGGAAAAATTTTAGACACAAATGCATGCGTTGCGGTCTTGGCATAACGGCTGGGTTCGATTGGGATTGTCATATGTAATGTTAGTACGTTTAAAATTCAGTTTTGCTTGGGTGCAATCAAAAGCCAAGTGTAGGGTATTTTGATATGTGCATGTTTAGCCCTATATTTAGTATAAAGTTTTATCATTTATTAGCTAATTAATTGCATATTATGGACAAAAGGTACTTAATTATGTTTGAATTATATTTTCAGTCCAAAAGAAGTACTCGGAAGCAAAAGGAAGCAGGAGTAGCTATCGGGAAGCTTTGGAGTGAACAAAAGAAGAAAGGATCAAAAAGCACAAAGGACTCGGCGAGTAGGGACGTCTACTCGAAGAGTTCCCACGAAGATTCGCGAAACAGGGGAGTCCTTGACTTGCCGTACACGGGAATTTAATGAGGGACTCGTCGAGTCGGTTGTGGACTCGACGAGTCGAGACGAATCTATAAAAGAAATCCTCCAGATCGATAGACGGGACTTCTGAGAACCCTAGGAGGAGGAGCTGCGATTCAAAACGAAGAGAGACATCTGGAAGAGTGAAGATTCAACCAAATTCAAGTTTTGAAGGATAACTAAGGCATACTTTGATTTCTCTTAACTAGATCTAGTACTTAAACCATGTTTATGTTATTGAATTTCGTTTTTGAGTTTTCTACTGCCTTAATTATGAGCTAAACTTGCTAGCTTCTGTTTGGGTAAGACAATTTTGAGACTATGATTTGATTAATGGTAGGATTAACTTTTAATTGGTGATTTTGTTGAATTAAGCTTGTTAGAGATCCTTATGCATTAACCATAACTATTTTCTGTTAATATTAAGACAATTAGGCTGCATGAACATCTGTTGATTGTTTACCTCATGTGGTTTATGTGAACACTTAATTATGTGCTTAGGATTAGTGAATATGAAACTAGGATTAATTAGAGAATGGGTAAGTTAATGTGTGAGCTTGTTTGATAAACCAACAACAAGAGGTTAATTGAATTGACAAATTGATTAACCATTACAAGTCTTATTCAACCCGAATAGATAACCTAGGGAATTAATTAATTTAGACAACTGACCACTGCTTGAATTAGTTTATTTTCTAAGGATTAGCATAGCGAATGTGAATCTAATCACTTGAATCGGTAGCCAATAAAAGGTTAATCCATTGCACCATTACCATTAAATCAACCATAGGATCAATTAAGTCGAACCTGAACAGAAGTCCTTTTAGATATTGAATTTAGTTGGTCTTTGCTTGCTTAGTTGTTAGTTATTTTAGTTAAGTTTTAGTTTAAGTTTCTAGTCTTGTAAAACTAGAGAAAACCTTAATTTTATTACTTGTCTTTTAGATAATATTAGTTATTAGTTTTAATTTTCCGTTCCCTGAGTTCGATACCCTACTTATTTAGCCATACCACAATTGATAGGTCCACTGCCTCTTGTGTGTTAATTTATAATTAAAAGTAGTTTAAAACTAGTTGAGTTTACACACATCAAAAATAATTTTTACAAAAAGAATTTTGAAAAGAGAAAAGAACTTTGAAAAGAGAAAAAGGGTGTGGTGCATGCAATCAGCCGAGCTCAAGTAAGTACTCCCAAATTACCCATACAAGTTTATGATATGATATGTTTATGAGAACTGCATGCTAGATTAGGACTAAGGATCTAGGAAGGATGCCTTATGTGCCTATTATATGTGTATCATCTTTATGAGAATTGCATGATAGATTAGGACTAAGGATCTAGGAAGGATGTATTATGTGCCTGTTATATGTATCTCAGCTTTATGAACCGCATGCTAGTACATATTAGTCAGTGATGGCCTGAATGAGATATACTTGATTATGTTTACTCGATGCTCGAATGCTGCTTGCTTTGTGATTTTAGGAGTGCTAGTTATCTTTTACTAACTAGTTAATGAATATGTTAAGTTACATATTGCGAGGACTACATAATTTTAGAAGGTTAGGTCTAGCTCTATTGCGCAACTCTTGTTTGAGTCCAACCGTTGTAGGGTAGGATCTCTCATTCGAAGAATTATCTAGTCTTAGTGATATGTAATAGTGTTCACGAGCTAGTTAAGGGGAGATAGCATGGACTTCTTATGCAGCTGATAGCGGAGAGTGGGTTGGTGATTACCCTAAGGCAAGCCTAGGATGAGTTTAGCATGAGATCAGCAGTAGTAGCAGAATGGACTTGGTGGAGTCGAGGTAGTTCTTGAGGAAAGTACAGATAGATGTGGAAGGTAGTATGGGCTCGTACTACTGAAAGCAGAGGATCCGTAATCGAATCAAGGAAGGATGAGATGAACCCAGGAAACTTGTAGAATGTAAGATCCCTCGAGTTATGATGAGTATACTGATGTTTGTTATGGTGTATTTTCAGTATGGTGACGCTACACACTAGAACAGTTAACACTTCAGTTACTGGTGAGGGATCAGGCTCAGGCTCTGGAGTCGGGCAGCTGGATGCGCAGACGAGGGAGTTCATCTTTTCTGAACTCACACACATCATTCTAGACCAGACTCCTGTGATCTTTGGTTCGGTCAAGGAGGGTATTTTGGAGCTTCTTGATGAGAAGTTGAGCGCCTTCAGCACTGAGGTGGCGGCCATGATGGGGTCGTGCACACTGAATTTCAGGGAGTTCAGGGCTTGTGGAGCTCCCGATTATCATGGGGCTCGGGACCCCATTGCTAGCAGCATATGGTTGGATGATGTCGCCAACGCGTTCTGTACGAGCAGATGTCCTGAGGGGCACAAGGTCCGACTTGCATCCTGTCTTCTGAAGGACATGGCATGTGATTTATGGGAGGAGGTCGGACGAGCCATTGTGGATGATACAGTTCTAGATGCTATAACCTGGAGTGATTTCTCGGCCAGGTTCAGGGCCGAGTTTGCACCTATGATTGAGGTGCAACAGCTTGCGAGAGAGTTCCAGGATCTTAAGCAGATTACAGAGACAACGGCGGAGATCACCACCAAGTTTAGGGAGAGAGCCCTTCTCATTCCACAGTACGTGGCGGACGAGAAGATGAAAAAAGGCCGGATATCATGAGATGTTGCGAAGTGTTATCCGCCAGTGTGTGGGCCGCTCCAACTGCAAGATGGTGGAGGACATGATTGCCAGGGATTGAGAGAGGGAGTTGGATTTGGAGATGGAGAGGAAGAGGAAACCAGATGGGGTTCAGACA
This sequence comes from Lactuca virosa, assembly GCF_052849685.1. Taxonomy (NCBI): domain Eukaryota; kingdom Viridiplantae; phylum Streptophyta; class Magnoliopsida; order Asterales; family Asteraceae; genus Lactuca; species Lactuca virosa. The sequence goes on from NC_136428.1 coordinate 83,805,703, forward strand.
GGAAGTTCGGGCAAGAAGCCCAAGTTATCAGACCACAGATCGAGGAGCCAGCAGGGCCACAACCGGTGTGGCAAGTGCGACTAGATGCACGAGGGGGCGTGCAGAGCGGGGAGTTCGGGCTGCTTCAAGTGCGTTCGAACTGGTCACATGAGTAGGGATTGTACAACTACCACCACCACAATAGCAGTATCAGATCTGATTTGCTTTCAGTGCAATCAGAGGGACCATAAGAAGGCCCAGTGTCTGAGTTTAGCAGCGGCAGGATTACAGATGGCCGTCAGGGCCGGGCAGAGGTGTGACAACCCAAAATTTTTTGCCTTGTAAGTACAGCCAATCCATCGGGAGTCAGACTCATTTCTGCTATCTTTTAGCATTGTTTCGGGTCTGTTAGAGTGTTCTAAGCCTAGTACACTTAAGGATTTGGTGTAGGGCTATGTTAACTTTAGTTCTTTGCGTTACAATCGAGCCATACACTCCATCAAGAGGAGTGTACGGCCGTACACATGGGTGTACGGCCATACACCCATGGTAGCCGTGAACTCTCCCCCATATATAAGCCACCCCTTCACTTTTATTCATTTCTTCAACTTCCAAGTTAAGAACTCAAGTTCTCTCTCAACTATCATCAAGCTTTTTCACCTAGATCTTCAAGGAAAGTAAGCATTCTTCCATTGTCAGTTGATTCATTCCATTATTTAGTAAGAATCCATGATTTCATCCATGAAACATCTTCAAAACTCAAGAACATCAAGAGTGTACAGCCGTATACTCTATCTATGGTCGTACACCCTTGTTAAGTCCATAATCTAAGGATTAAAACACTTGCTAGTCACTTGGTACCCCTTAGAACTCTAGAAACCTTGAACCGCTTTGACTTAAGACCCAAAAATGCATCTATCTTGGGGAGTGTACGGCCGTACACACTTGGTGTGGCCGTACACACCTCAAAACCCTCCAAAATGAAAGCCTTGGTCATCCTTTGGTTGTGCATTTGTCACACTAGCTTCCCCATGGATCAAACACCCTTCCTTGTGCATGTTTTCCATGAGTGTACAGCCGTACACTCCATGGCCGTACACACCTTGGCCGTACACTCCATGTTGTGGCCTTAAACCCCCTTTGATCAATCACATGTGATTCTACACTTCATTTCAAGTGTTTCCTAGTCCCTAAGGTTGTTTTCTTGCATGTTAGTTGTGTAAAACATTAATTACATGCCTATATATGCCATTATATATCATTTAGGATTCTTTTGTGTCTCAGAAATTCATTCGTGGAACTCCTCATCCTTACGCGAAGGTGTAAGGGTCGAATTGTTGTAATTAGTCGAAGTATGTTTTGGACTCTTCGAATATTTTGTAATGTATTTTACTAGGGCGCTTTTATTCAAAGCTTTAGAGTCAATGCCTTAGTATATTTTTTGTATGCTTTCAGTTCCCTATAAATAGGGTTATTTACTGGAGTTAGATAAGAACTTTTACAGACTTGTCTACTATTCTCTGTAAAGAATTCGAAAGCATAATAGAGCATAACAAGATCATATTTACATCGTGTGTTCAAATATCATATTCTTACTTGAATTCATACTCTGATTAATTCATTACTCGATTCATTGGTTCATCAATTGGTATCAGAGCAGGAATCATATCTCTGATCTGATTTTCACGCTGTTCAAAAAGTTTTTGAATCAACTTTTTGATTCAAAAGTTTCCGCACTTTTTGAAAGTGAAAAATTGTCTAGATCTTAGTCTGTGATTCGATTCTGCATTTGAATTGTTGAATCGAGTGTTATTCTCATCAATTCGATTTGATTCATCTAGTTTGTTTTCAAATTCTCAAATCTTTTCAAACTTCTCAAAATCTTTTTCCGTACAACAATGGCGAGTTTCAGTCTCAATTCGATGACCTCGTTTTCTCATCTGCTAGGTTCATCAACCAAAATTCCAATGCTAATCCCTGAATACTATGATCAATGGGCTGATCGTATGCAGGATTATCTCAATGGTCTGGATGAAGAATTATGGTCATGTATCACTGGAAATGTCAATGTTCCAGTGAATGTTCAACCAATTGGATCATCTTCTACAAATTCTGGAGTTGATAATCAAACTGATCATCTGAAGAAACTGGAGAAGAGGTGTATGAGGGAACTGCAAGGTGCATTACCTCCAGTTCTGTACAATTACGTTAGGAGTTGTACAACTGCAAAGGAAGTCTGGAACAATCTGAAAGATAAATTTCAAGGAAGTGAGAAGACAAAAATCAATTCAGTTAAACAGTGTTTGGTTGAGTTGAAAGATTTCAAACAAAAAGAAGGAGAAACAATTGAAGTTTACTATGATCGTCTGAACGAGTTAATCTATCGGTGCAATCGCTATGGAATTACCAGAACTTCAATGGAATTCAATCTCATCTTTGTAATGGGGCTTCGAAAAGAATGGAGAAGTGTGAGTATGATGGTGAAGAATCAGCAAAGTTTTGATACATCAACTCTCAATGATTTGTACAATCAATTGAAAACACACGAAAGTGAGGTAAATGAAATTGCTGAGGAATCGAAGTTGAATTTGGGAGGTCCATTAGCTCTTGTATCAAAGATTTCTAAGAAAGAAGCTGAAAATGGTGATTCTGAGGAAGAAGAAGGATTCATCATGAATTCGGATGATGAAGCAATAGCATTTTACTCGAATAATCGTGTCAAGAAATATTTCAAAAAGCCGTTCAATTCGAAGACTAAGCTTGCTGAGGTGAAAGGAAATTCTGTGAGTAAAAATGTTGTTGAGGAGAAAAATAAAGTTGAGAAGCAAGATTCGAAGATAGCTGATGGAAAGGGTGAGAAGAAGCTGAAAGGTGATGCAGGAATAGATTGTCATTATTGCAACGGTGCGAATCATCTTGCAAATGACTGTATGCTTCGAAAGAAGGATGAGAGGAAGAATAAAGTCAAAGATGAGGCATACTATGCAGAAAAGCTTGAGGTGGTTCGTGCTAAAGCAAAGAATTTGTCATTGGTTGCAAAGGGTGAGCATGAGGATGAAGATGGAACTTATCAAATCTGGTCATCCGGGTCAGACGATGAGGAAATGAGGAATCCAACGCATGGGGCGTTGTATGCGAAAACGGAGGAGGACTCAGATGATGAGGAATTCGAAGTGAGGGGACGATGCTTCGTATCCAAACAAGCTGAAAAATCTCCAATGACAATAAAGGTACGTAAAATTCTCGAATCTTTTAATATTCCTACACATGCTTATGATTCTGAACTAATTTCTTTTGATGAGACGGTTACTTATTTTGATTCAATTGTTGTGTCTGCTAGCAATGAGGCCAACAAGTTGTCAATGGAGTTGTTAGAGGTCAAAAAGATATTAGACATGAAAATAAGCAAAATTGAATGTTTGGAATTACAAATGACAAATATAATGTGTGATAGGGATAGGTTATCGAGTGATGTTAAACTTTTGCTAGCACAAACAAACATCTATTGTAATTCTGCTAAACGACTTTATAGCAAATTAACTGATTTACATCATTCATGTGATATAAGTAAAGAACAACATAGAAAATTACTACCTTTCCTAGCATTCTAAAGAGCCAAGGTAGATAATATTTCGTATGATTGTGAGCAAATAATAGCTGATTTTGACAGAGTCCCTGATGATAGATATAAATATGAAATTGTCAAAATTGATGAATGTCTTGATGCGAATGAATTAGTTAACATAGTGCATGATACTTTGACTAAATCTGAACAAATTCAAATTTTGAAAAAGACTGAGAATTCAACATCTGATTCTCAATCTAATTTTGCTGATATTGAAAATAATTCTGACAATATTAGTGAAATTAGTGAACTTGAAGATGTTGATTGTTCTCAGTTGTCTGTTGTTAATGTTGCTTCAACATCAAAAGGAAAAGAAAAAGTTAAGGATTTGATGGTTAAAAATGAAACTGATATACCCTCAACTTCGAAAGTTTATGATATGAACTTCGTGGATCTCAAAGACAGCCAAACTGATGATAGTGATGATGAAGATGAAGTGAACATTTCGAAGGAAAAGAAATCTTCAAAGGAAGAAGAAAGTCCTCGAATTGTGGTTGATCAGGTGTATGGTGATACACAAAAGTTCGAAAAAGTGATGAATGAAAAAGGTGAACACTATCTTGAAACTAATTCAGTGGTTTATCCAAATTTCAAATGTACAGATAATGTCATTTTTCCAAATCAAGTTTTCGTAACTACTGGAAATGTTGAGAAAATCAAACCAGAATTAAAGAAGTTAGTTGAAGAGGATAATTCAAAAATAACTGATGAAGGTTTTTTCGCAAATCAAAGCACAGTTGAAAACAACTTAACAAAGAATTCATATGTTTTCCAACGTCAAGAACCACAAATAAAATGGGTTGAAAAATCAGAAATTGAAAAAGAGAATTCAAAACAAGTTGAAAAGGAATGTGAAAAAGTTGTCAAATTAAACTCCAAGGAATTCAAAGATCAAATTGACAAATTTTCGAAGGAAAACAACATTTCAAAAAGATAAGCAAGAAAGAAAATATTTTGGCAAAATGTTGAGTCTCAAAAGATGTCTGAATCACAATCACCCAAAAATGTTTTCAAAGCTACAAATTCATCTTTTTAAACAAAACCTCAACATTCATCTCAATCAAATCATTCAAAGTCTGAAGTGAATAAACAACCAAGGTTTTCGAAAGTTTCAAAAACTAATATTCCAAGAAAATTTTCAAATAACTCAAAACCAAATCAAAAATTCTTTCAACGTCAACATTTTAAATCAACAGTTGATACATCATATGCTAAATCTTTTATAACAAAACCAAAAGTTGATTTTGTTCCTATAAAGCCAAATTTTCCAAATCAAACGAAGAAAGAAACTATGAAAACTTCACGAGAAAAAGGAATAACGTCAAGGAAGAACATCGATCATTGGCTTGAAGGAAAAGGAAAGATGTATCAGTCAAATACATTTTCAAAGGAGCAAATTCACGAAGCATATGAAAAGCATATGAATAATTCATCAAATGGCAGTTCATCGTCTAAGGATTCGAACATATCAGTCAAAGCATGGAAACCAGTTATAAAAGCAAAGAATGTTCATTCACAAACTCAGAATTCGAAGGGTAATGTCAGTGAACATTCGAAACCATTAAAAACTTATGTTTCGGTTCCTTTAAATGAAGAAGTGAACTTAATTGATAGTCTCAAAACAAAAGTTTGTGATTGGGTTAAAAGTTCTTCATTACATTCGAAATTGAAATCTAATTTCCAAGGACCCAAAAAGCCTTGGGTACCTAAATTTTTCCATTGAATGTAGGTACTATGTGATGAGCAATATGATAACAAGTGGTACATCGATAGTGGTTGCTCTCGTCACATGACTGGGAAGAAGGAGAATTTACGTGATTTTCGAAGTCTCAAAAGTGTTGGAGTAGTGAAGTTTGGGAACAATCAAAAATGTCAAGTCAAAGGATATGGGAAGATCACAAATGGTCAATTCACAGTGAATCGGGTGGCATATGTTGAAGGCCTTCAACATAACTTGATAAGTGTTTCTCAACTTGTTGTGGGCACTGGCAATCAAGTTCTTTTTAACGAAGAAGGAAGTATTATTTCGAATGTCACAACAAAAGAGGTGTTACTGAAATCCAAAAGGAAAGGTGACATGTTCACTTTGGACATCAATCCGATAGTAGGGAAACCTGCTATATGTCTTCTTTCGAAGGCAACATCAGACTTAAGTTGGCTTTGGCATCGAAGACTTTCTCATCTCAATTTTTGAAACATCAATAAACTTGTGGTACAAGATTTGGTAAGAGGTTTACCTATACTTAAATTTGACAATGCTTCTTTATGTGCAGCTTGTGAAGTTGGCAAGAAACATAAACAAGGTCATCCAATTACGATTGATTCGAAAATAGTTGCACCTCTGGAGCTCTTACATATTGATTTGTGTGGTCCTTCGACTGTTTCAACTCTCAACAAGAAACAATACATTTTAGTGATTGTTGATGATTTTTCCAGATTTACGTGGGTTTATTTTCTCAGGCTTAAATCTGAAGTTGCACAAATCATGATTGACTTTATCAAAAAGATGGAAACAACATTGAAGAAGATTGTTCGAAAAATTAAGAGTGATCATGGAACTGAATTTAAGAACAATGTTCTTGATTCATTTTTGGTGGACAAAGGGATTTCGCATAATTTTTCATCTCCATACACACCACAACAAAATGGTGTTGTTGAACGAAGAAATAGGTCTCTATGCGAAGCGGCAAGGACTATGTTGGCATATGCGAATCTTCCACAATATCTTTGGGCTGAAGCAGTATCAACCGCATGTTTCACTCAAAAGAGATCATTCATTCATCGCCGTTTTAACATTACTCCATATGAAATTATCAGCAATCGAAAACCTAATGTCAAATTTTTCCATGTTTTCGGATGCAGGTGCTTCATTATGAATCTCAAGGATAATCTTATGAAATTTCAAGCAAAAGCAGATGAAGGGATTTTCTTGGGATATTCGCATAATTCAGTTGCATATCGTGCGTTGAATAAAAGAACACAAAAAGTTGAAGAAACTTTTAATCTTACATTTGATGATTACTACATTAAACAAACAACAACTCAGTTTGAAAATCATCCAATTCTGAAAAAACATACAAGATGAATCTGAATCCTCACAAACATTAGATATTGATTATGATTTAATTTTTGGAATTTCAGATCATGCTGTTGATGCTGAAATCAATGCAAGTGATAATCATATCTCTGAACTAACAAAGCTTAATGATGCTTCAACATCAAATTCTCCAGAAAATGGCGAAACTATGCAAAACAATCCAGTGGAGGGGGAGCACTTGGATTCGAATACATTAGATGACGAACAACATTCTTTCGAGGGGGAAAAAGAAAGGATGAATGATGATGTTGAGGGGGAGCATAATGTTGAGGGGGAGCATTCAGAAAATATTGAAGATAATAATGATTTTGATGATGCTTGTTCGATTGTAGGATCAGAAAACGATGACATATACGAAGATGCACCTTTGGAATTTGATCCAGCATATCCGCCAATGGAAAAGTGGACAAAAGATCATCCGAAGGATCAAGTAATTGGGAATCCACAAGAGGGAGTTTTAACAAGAGCTCAAATTCGTGAAAAGAATGAGGTATTGAATACTCATCAATAATTTTGCATGTTCAATGTTTTCATTTCTAAGATTGAACCAAAAACAGTTAAGATTGCAGTAGAACACTCAGATTGGGTTGTTGCAATGCAATCTGAATTGTCTGAATTTGAACGAAACAAGGTTTGGAGGTTAATTCCTAAACCTGAAAATGTTTCGATTGTCGGGTTAAAATGGATTTTCAAAAATAAAACCGACAAAGATGGAAATATTGTTCGAAACAAAGCCAGACTTGTTGTTAAAGGATATTCACAACAAGAAGGAATCGACTATGAAGAAACTTTTGCCCCTGTCGCAAGACTCGAGGCGGTTCGTATATTTCTGGCTTATGCAGCTCACAAAGATTTTGATGTTTATCAAATGGACGTGAAATTTGCATTTCTAAATGGAGAGCTTGAAGAAACTGTTTACGTGGAACAACCCCCAGGTTTTATTAACGAAGAATTTCCAAATCATGTTTATATTTTAGATAAGGCAGTTTATGGTTTGAAACAAGCACCACGAGCATGGTATGCAACTCTTACCTCATTTTTGAAACAATCTAAATTTAAACAAGGATCAGTTGATCCCACATTATTTCGAAAGAAAGTGGGGAATCATCTAATGCTTGTTCAAATTTATGTTGATGATATTATTTTTGGCTCGACTGACCCTGCTTTGTCTAGAGAATTCGAAGATTTGATGAAAAGTAAGATCGAAATGAGCATGATGGGAAAAATCAATAATTTTCTTGGTTTGAATATTCGTCAAAACAGAAAAGGAATTTTTATTAATCAAGAAAAATATACGAAGAATCTGTTGGAAAAGTTTGGATTGACGAATAGCACGAAGTTACGAGTTCCAATGGCAACGGGCATAAAGCTTACATCTTCGTTAGATAAACCTGCCGTTGACATAACTTTATATAGGAGCATGATTGGTTCATTACTTTATCTTACAGCTAGTAGATCTGGTGTTGTTAAAGGTCTCTCCCTGGAAAGGGGTGATTCGTTTTGGGAAACGGGGAAAACTAAACCCACAGTACATTGGGCTATTAGAGATTCTTGCCCGAATTGGTCCAGTGGCCTATAGGCTGCAGCTTCCTGTTGAGCTCAGCAGTGTACACCCCGTGTTCCATGTTTCCAATTTGAAGAAGTGCTTATCCGACGAAACTCTTGTCATCCCATTGGAAGAAATCGAAATCAACGAGAATCTCCTGTTCATCGAGGAACCAGTTGAAATCATGGACAGGGAAGTGAAGCGTACTAAGCAAAGTCGCATTCCGATTGTGAAAGTTCGGTGGAACGCAAAACGTGGACCAGAATTCACATGGGAACGCGAAGACCAGATGAAGCAAAAGTACCCTCACCTGTTATCGCATTCTCAAATCTAGCTTCAAAAAGAATTTCAGGACGAAATTCCCTCTAACGAGGGGATGATGCAGTATTGTAAATATCGGCCTAGGTGGCCGCCTAGGCGGCGCCTAGGCGCTAGGCGGTCTGCAACTGATTACGATTAGGGTGCTTGGCGGAAATTGGTCAATATCGGTCAAACTCAGGTAGGCGGTCCTTGGCGGGAAGATTTTAAAAAAATCAAATTTTCAAAATTTCAAATATTACACCAAAATTTACAAAACTTCAAAATTTTAAATATTTAAATATTCAAATTTTCAAATATTATACCAAATATTTCAAAATTTCAAAATTTTAAAATTTTAAAATTTCAAATAATATTTTTTTCTTAGGATATATTAAGTTTTAAAAAAGTTTTATTAGTAATTTATGGTCCCCGATTAATCCTCCGATTAATCCCCACCAAACCGATTAATCGCTTGACCCAGTCGACCGCCGAGCTACCGCCGAGCGATTTTTACAACCTTGGGATAATGTTACAACTAGGAATTCTAATGCTTTTGTAAACATTAACAATGATAACATTTGTGACTAAAACTTGAAAGTATGCATGATGTTTATTCAATAACACCAAAGTGCCATCAATCACCCTATGCAAACACTTCAAATAGTCAACAAAAGATTGGAAACCCTAAAAATCCCGGTTTAAGTCCATTATGGACTAGGATTTCCTTATTGGGCCTAATGGACCAATAAGCTTCCAATTTGACTATTTTGGGCTTAGGACCCTTAAATGGGCCCTAATTGGACCCACTTTCAAGAAACTTAACATTTTGGGCCATAATGGATCCAAAATGAATTGGTTTACCTTAATGAGCCTTATTGGGCCATAATTGATTCAATTAGCTTTCATGGACCATAAATCCATTCTTTTATACAAAATTGGGCCGTGAACACCCCTAAAAGCCCAATGGGCCGAAAATACCAAGTTGGGCCTTATAATTTCGAACTAAGGGAATTAATGGCCCAACACTATGCAACTCTTCCTTCTAGCCCAAGTTCTCGGCCCAAAAAAACAAAAAAAAAGAGAGATTAAGAGTGTTGACTTTTGTGTTGCCACCTCATTTTTATTTGGTGGATAACTAGACACATTACACTCCAAACATCCAAGTCCTCTCATGTTCCCATGCAAACTCATCTCTCTCTTTCTTTTTCTCTTCTCGGCGGAATGCAACACACACACATATCTTCAAACTTCCTTCAAACTCTCTCAAGCTCTCAAGAACAACTCCTCCTTCACTTCCTCAAAATTTCGAGATTTAGGGTGTTTCCAAGGGGATTTTTCACCACAATCACTATTATTGGTAAGTTATTATAAAAAACAAACATCTTCTTTCATTTTAACACCAAGAACTCCTTCTTACATAGTTTTATTCCATGACCACACCTTAGAAGCTCCATAAGCTTGAGATCCACATCAAGGTGTTGCTAGAACCAAAAATCTTCTTCATATCTTCTTAAACACCGAAACAACAAAGCAAAGGTGAGTTCATACCCCCTTATTTTCGATTTTTACTTGTTTTTGGGGGGAGAATACAAGTACTATGTGTTGATCTATGTGTGTATGCTTGTTATATGTGATTTCTTTGGTTTATGTTGTGAAAATATGATGTTATTTGCTAAATCTTGAAATGTATGGCTAAAGTGTGAAGAATACATAAACAAAGTACATAATAAACAATTTACTTCAAAGATCTAAGGATCTTTAGGCTTAAGAAGTGAAAATAAAGTCAAAGTCCTTTTAAGTGTCATTTTTGCAAGAATAATCAAAGTTTGGGTAAAATATGTAATTTTCGGTTTTATAAGGACAAAATGGTATTATTTACATAGAAATCTAACTTTTATGAAAATAACACTTTTCTAGGGGTCAAAAACATAAATTTTAGCTTATTGGGCTTTAATTTGGGCCTCCCGAGTTTTGGGCCCAAAGTTGCGAAAAAATGAAATGTTGAGGGGCTGAATTGGAAAACTTAACAAACTATGAGTCTAAAACATGAATAAACTGTTTTTATGGGCTGAAAATGACTTGATGCAAAAATTGGACTAAAAATGCAAAGTTTTTGATCTTGGGGTCAAAATTGTAAAACTTATGAAATTTGAGCCAAAAGTGTAAACTTTTTACAATTAAGGGCTGGAAATGACAAATACAATATTTTTGGGCTGAAATTATTATTTAACTAAAGTTTGGGTCTAAAATGTCAAGAAAAACGGTTCAAGGACCAAAAATGTCAATTTTTATAAAAGGGGACTAAAAGTGCCATTTTTATAGATTAAGGGGCTGAAATGGTCAAACTAAATGTTTTTGGGCCAAGTAGACAAATATTAAATTATTGGGCTAAAAATATTAAGTTATAACGCATGGTTTTAAATATATATATATATATATATATATATATATATATATATATATATATATATATATATATATATATATACGTATAACCAAGCTTCGTTATAAATCAAACGCTAAACTTGCTAGCTTCTGTTTGGGTAAGACAATTTTGAGACTATGATTTGATTAATGGTAGGATTAACTTTTAGTTGGTGATTTTGTTGAATTAAGCTTGTTAGAGATCCTTATGCATTAACCATAACTATTTTCCGTTAATAGGAAGACAATTTAGGCTGCATGAACATCTGTTGATTGTTTACCTCATGTGGTTTATGTGAACACTTAATTATGTGCTTAGGATTAGTGAATATGAAACTAGGATTAATTAGAGAATGGGTAAGTTAATGTGTGAGCTTGTTTGATAAACCAACAACAAGAGGTTAATTGAATTGACAAATTGATTAACCATTACAAGTCTTATTCAACCCGAATAGATAACCTAGGGAATTAATTAATTTAGACAACTGGCCACTGCTTGAATTAGTTTATTTTCTAAGGATTAGCATAGCGAATGTGAATCTAATCACTTGAATCGGTAGCCAATAAAATCTTAATCCATTGCACCATTACCATTAAAGCAACCATAGGATCAATTGAGTCGAACCTGAACAGAACCTTTTAGATATTGAATTTAGTTGGTCTTTGCTTGCTTAGTTGTTAGTTATTTTAGTTAAGTTTTAGTTTAAGTTTCTAGTCTTGTAAAACTAGAGAAAACCTTAATTTTATTACTTGTCTTTTAGATAATATTAGTTATTAGTTTAATTTTCCGTTCCCTGAGTTCGATACCCTACTTATTTAGCCATACCACAATTGATAGGTCCACTGCCTCTTGTGTGTTAATTTATAATTAAAAGTAGGTTTAAAACTAGTTGAGTTTACACACATCAAGTTTTTGGCGCCGTTGTCGGGGAACGGTTCAAAAATTAATTCTAATTCCTAGTTTTATCGATCCTCTGTGTGAGATTTATCTTACACAAAGTTATTTCTTAGGTAATTTAGTAATTATGATAGATTTTAATAATTTTCATTTTTTAGAAGCTTAGTAAGTATTTTGCTGTTTTTGCTCTGAACTCGCCGAGTGCAATCGAAGCTACTCGGCGAGTCCATCGCTTTTACACAGTTTCGTTTTTCATTTTATTTTTGTTCCTTTTACGCGTTTTACTTGTTGTGTTTGCAGGCATTACATGACCAGAGGATCCAACACACCCTTGGTTCCTCCACTTGAAGATCCAGAATCCGCTTTGAGGAAAAACAAAGGCAAGGGGGTTGAAAGCTCTAATACACCTAAGAACTCACCCTTGAAGAATATCAGATCTGTCTTTAGCAAGAAGAAGAGTAGTAAATCAGGAGGATCCAGCATTTCCTTGGCAAACGAAGACCCAATTAAGGAGGACATCGAATACGACTCCGAATCCGAAACCGAGGAAGAGAGTGACTTTGAAGGCGAACTAGCTAACCCCATGGCTAACATCGATGAAGTTCCCATGGGGGAATGGAAGAAGAGAATACGTGACGATACCGGGCCGGGACTTGTGCAGCCCGCAATTCCCGCAACTGGTAACTTTGAGCTTAAAGGTCACATACTTGCTCAACTAAAGGAGATTCCCTTCTACGGTTTGAAGGCGAACTAGCTAACCCCATGGCTAACATCGATGAAGTTCCCATGGGGGAATGGAAGAAGAGAATACGTGACGATACCGGGCCGGGACTTGTGCAGCCCGCAATTCCCGCAACTGGTAACTTTGAGCTTAAAGGTCACATACTTGCTCAACTAAAGGAGATTCCGTTCTACGGTAAAGATCACGAAGATGCCTATAAACACTTGGATGAGGTCAACGATGTAGCTGATTATTTTAATGTTCCAAATGTGCCTCGCGAGACCCAACTGCTTCGTATGCTTCCCGTCACGTTCAAAGGTGCTGCAAAGGATTGGCTCAAGTCACTCCCTCCCGGATCCATTACTACATGGGCTAAGATGAAGGAAGAATTTATTGACCAGTTTTGCCCACCTTCAAAGATAGCCAAGTTGAAGAAAGCTATTGCCAACTTTGAACAACAAGCTGGAGAGTCCCTTTATGAGGCATGAGAGAGATACAAGGGCCTACTAAGGAATTGCCCACATCACGATCTTAATAGCCAACAAGAAGTCTCCATTTTTTATGATGGGGTAAATGTGACTACAAGGCAGCTTCTTGACTCGCAAGGACCACTCACCAAGAAGCCACCCCCGGTGATCAAGGAATTAATTGAGGAATTCTCTAAACATTCTAGAGAATATCATAACCCATGGAATGAAGTAAGTAGGGGGGGTGGTGAACACTGTAAACGATAGCATGGCGGCAATGATGGCTAAACTAGATAGTTTAGATCGGAGGATGACTAAGATGGATCAAACAATTCATGCTATTCGGGTTTGATGTGAAAATTGTAACGGACCTCATCTTACTAAAGATTGTGATTTGGATGAGAATGGAAACAAGAAAGCTCAAGTATTCTATTCAAGTGGCGATAGATTTGATTATAATTGGCGGAAACCGAAGAAGGAATGGCTCCCGTATGACGAGTACAAAAAGGCAAAGGAGGAGAAATACAAGCAAAAAGAACGGGGTTTCTATCAAAAGGAGGAACCGGTTATGGAAAAGAGAGCTGATTTGGAAGAGATGTTCACAAGGTTTGTAGCTGCGTCAGAGAAGAGACACAATGATACCGACGTTGAATTGAAGGAGCAACGAGTAATGCTTAAAGATCATCAAGCTATGATGAAAGATCAACAAAATTTGCTTAGGAATCAGCAAGCCTCTATTCATAACATTGAAAAGCAGATAGGACAGCTTGCACAACAAATAAATCAAAGAATACTTGGTGAACTTCCGAGCAATACCGAACAAAATCTAAAAATGGCGCATCTAAATGTGATAACCACTAATTCTGACAAAATTTTCACTCCTTTGACCTCTATTCAGAAGAAACCCAGTAAGGTGAAAACAGAAGAGGAAATTGAAAGGAATTCGAGCAAACCCGACTCGACTCGCCGAGTCGGTATAATGGACTCAACGAGTCCGAGAGCTGATAAGAAAAATTGTTCTCTTTTGAAATCTTACAGGCTCCCTTTGCCATTTCCAATCCGAGCCATACCAGACGAGCAGATTCAACAGTATAGAAGATTTATGGAGCAAGTGAGGACCCTCCAAGTGAACATTCTATTTGTTGAAACAATACTTCATACACCCAATTATGCAACTTTGCTTAAGAACCTCTTCACCACTAGACAAAATATGGAAGAAGTTGCTGAAGTATTGCTAAATGAACTGCCAGAAAAGAGGGGTGATCCGGGAAGCATCTCCATACCTTGTCAATTTGGGAACATAATCTCTACTCATGCGTTGACCGATTCTGGTGCAAGCATTAATCTAATGCCATATTATTTCTTCAAGAAGCTAAATTTGTCGGAGCCAAAGCCGATTCGTATGAAGATCCATTTAGCCGATAAGACAATAACAAGTCCAAGAGGAGTGTGCGAAGATCTTCTCATCAAAGTCGATAAATTTGTGTTTCCCGTGGACTTTGTAGTGCTTGACATGGAAGAAGACCCTAGAGTTCCAATCATTCTTGGAAGACCATTTTTAAATACCGCTTGTGCAATAGTCGATGTGTGCGAATCTACACTAACACTAAGGGTAGGGAATGATTCAGAGGTGTTTAAAGCGGAACAAGAGAAAAAGAATGAAGGGATGAAAAACGGGGAAATTTCCTTAGTGGATTTGGATGATGAAGTGTTAGAAAGAGAGCTTGCACTTTTACAAGAAGAAAATCCAAACAAATTTCTATTACCTTCTGAAGGGAATTTCGATAGAAAGGTTGTTAGAGGAAGCTGAGTCAGAAGAAACAACAAAAATTGTGGAAACCTCACAGACTCGCCGAGTCGCATCGACTGACTCGACGAGTCCAATCGAGAACCTCAAGAATCATGAAGATCTTAACTTGCTTCTTACAAGTTCCTTTTCTGATATTGACATGTATACTTCTCCTGATCCTGTGGGAAGTCCAATAGAAGAGGCTGAAATTGTGGAAAACTTTAACTTCCAACACGCACAATTGGCTTACCTTGACACCATGATAAAAGAAGAAGCGATTCAACTTGACGAGAGGGTAAGTTTGGGAGAAAAGGAGAATGAAAGGGGTTGCAATAATGATGTGAATAACTCATCCATTGAGTCACTCATGGCTAATCGAGAGATCGAGTCAAATACAATCAAGAGAACCAAACCTCGAGCCCGAGTGTCTACTAATTATGAAGTATGTGCATTTGAACCACCGGATTATTTAGAAGATAAGGAGGAATCCTTAATATCAAGTGAGGATAAGGTGGCAACTATACGGGAAATCGAGATCGACAAAGAAGGAGTACAAAAGATGGGTCCAAGGAACGGGGTGAAGAAGAAAAAGGTTGGGAAACAGATCAGTTATGCTATACAAGAGGATGCTGCGAGGAAAAGGAGAGAGGAATCGAGACGGGCGTATAAAAGAAAGATACATGCTTACAAGAAAAAGTTTAAACAACAAAAGATTAAGTGTGAATTCCCGATAGAGGAAAACGAAGAAACGTAAAGCGGGAAGGAGTCCAGCTAACGACTCCTCAAAAAGAAGCGCTTAATGGGAGGCAACCCGTCCCTAGAGTTTGCTTTATTTTACTTTTTCTTTAGTTTTATTTTCGTTTTTAGGATTTATTTATTTTCATATTTTAATTGTCCAAAAACATGACTACTTGAGGGTAAGCATGGTCTGAGTGTGGGGTGGGTTTGATATATTTTAAGCAGGAATAAGAATAATATCAAATTTTTAAATATATATATATATATATATATATATATATATATATATATATATATATATATATATATATATATATATATATATATAAATTTTTCAAAATTAACGAGTGACTCGGCGAGTTGGGTGACTTACTCGACGAGTTAACTCGAAAGTCGGAATCGCAAAATCGCGACCAGACTCGCCGAGTCGGACCCTGACTCGACGAGTCGGTTTGTTTTTATCGAAATTTTTTTAATTTTTACATATCTGTTAAATTAGGGCTTTTTATCCTAATTGGTAACCATTCTTCACTCACCCAGCCGACACTCGACGTGCGCCTCCCTCTTTCTTCTCCTCTCTTTCTCTCTATTTCTCTATCTAGCAAGAAAGGTACTAAATTTCCTCTCTATTTCTGTCAAAGCTTTGATTTTTAGTAGATTGGAAGTGTTATTTGGTTAGAAAACCCGTGTTTGAAGTTTTAGAATTTCTAGCGTTTCGATTTTGATCCAATTAGGATGTTATGGGTGAAATTTCTTATACTATTATCCTTGAGATACATCCCTGGACAAACCCTTGCAATCTATTTTGATTTTTATGGATGACATTTGACAGACTCGTCAACCGACTCGCGCAGTTCGTACGACTCGTCGAGTCGATCTACGGACTCGGCGAGTCATGTCTGATGCAGTTCATAATTTATTTTCTAATTTTTCTGTTCGTTTCTGGTTGTTTTTGTTACGTATTTTTGCAGGAACATGTCTTCACGGGGTCAGAGTTCAAGAGGAAGCCAAGGGGGTTTCCCTTGGTTAAATTTCCCACAAATCGAGTCCAATTCTACGATGACTAGGTGGAAGAAGAAGCTTGCAGAAATCCGGAAAAAGGAAATTTGTGTCCCCAATGCAATTGATTGGGAATGGCTGGGGAGAGTTCGTTACGAAGAGGGGTTGGCTCCTTATTTAGTCAAGACGTTTGTGCATAATGGGGAGTCCATCACGTGTGATGGATGGAGTCGCATCTTTCGTATCCAAGAGCCGGTCTATCAAGAGTTGTGCTTGGAATTTTTCTCCACAATACATTTCCGGGGTGGGGACGATTATTATAACCCCTGGAATATTACTTTTTGTCTTGGGGGCGAGGTTCGCAATTGTTCTATGGTGGAATTAGCTTGGAGGTTGGGAATTTATGACCAACAAGTGATTCATACGGCTGCATTTGGTACATTTTTGGAGCATTGCCATAAGGTATTCTCGGATGGTGTCACAAGCACAAGTTGGTGGAACACTATTGCCAACAAAGTCTATATTCCCAAATCGGCCCAAGAGGGGAGCATACGATCACCTACGCACCGCCTTCTTCACCGCCTTATTTCAAACACCATTAACCAAAGAAAAGATGATGACAAGGTTTCTAACCTTGATGTCTTTTATCTTTGGAGCATCATTACACCCAACACCTTTTGCAACATTCCATGGTGCGTGGCTTCATAGTTAGCTGAAGGGGCGGTCAAGGACCGAAAAACTTCTAAAATTAATGGTGGCATGTTTGTGACACGTTTAGCCCACTCTTATGGGTTGATGGCTCGTGGTGCTTGGAACTTAATGACAATTGTCCCGACCCCTCCCTTTAATCCTATTCTTTTTCGAAGGGCTAGAATTATTGAGGATTATGGAGGGGGAAATTATACTATTCCACATGATGATTCTGTGATCGGACCCGAGGAGCCGGGCAGGAGAGTTAGGCAAAGACACGGGCCAGCACCTCCCGATCCACCGGTTATTCCGGTGGAAGATGAAATACCCCCGGAATGGTTTAATGTTGAAGGAAGGCAATATCAAGATGATTTGGCAAGAGGAATGAATTTTGCCAACCGGTCCTTCATCCAAATGTTTGATCACTTTAACATCCAACATGTGGACGGAGGCCAATTTCCTTATGTACCAACTTGGGAGGAGAGGATAAGCGCAAGGCAAAGTGGAGCCGGAGGGAGCGGGGCAATGCATGATGATAATGATGAGGAAGAAGATGAAGATTGATTTATGTTTTATGTTTTGTTGAACAATTTGTTTTGTCTTTGTTTAATTGTTTGTTGGAACTTCTAGTAATTAGGATTTTTAATTTCTCATGGTTTGTTTAGTGTCTTTTCAGAGTTTGAAAATGGGTTGCTTACAAAGAGTCTCACGAGTAATAGGAGTTTCGAGTCTAGGCGGAAGCGAGAGTGAAGTTCAAGTATCGAGTCCGGTCACGAGGAGCGTTCACATGAGTCTAATTACTGAAGAGAAATATTAGATTTAATATGATTCTGACGTGGTTAGTTTTTATCAAAAAGACTTGGAGCAGAAAACATAAAAATTTTCACCCAGCGACTGACTCGTCGAGTGCATCTACTAACTCGACGAGTCCAAGCGTAAAAACATGTATTCTACATTTTCACAACTCACTCGGCGAGTCGTATTCCCTACTCGACAAGTGTTTACGAATTTCCAACTTAGCTTCAGGCTTGACAATTATATTCCCACAATAAGTGGTTTTTATCAAGAAGGTTCATTTCTAGAGATTTTCGAGAGTTTTTCCTGCACTTTTGGAGCTGTTACCACACGATATTTGACGCCCAAGGCATGGATGAGCTGTTCTCATGTCTAAGGTCAGCTGAAGATGGAGCTTTCAATGAAGAAGATCAACCTCACAAATACTATCCTAGGGGAGTTTGTTCTAATTCCCTCTTTACTTTATTGTTCTTTATCATGCATAATATGCAATGGGGACATTGCATAAGTTAAGTGTGGGGTAGGGGGTTGGTTACATTAGTTAAAATTTGGGTTGGTTACATTAGTTAAAATTTTAGTTAAATTTTGAAAATTTTGAAATTAGAAACTTTGGTAAAAAAAAAGCAATTAGGAATCATGCTAGTGTTATGTTTGATGATTGCATGAAGACCCAAATGTTTAGTCGAGCTTATACACGTTATAATGCATTTGTGGTCTCCCTTATTCTAGTGAAATCATGGGACAAAAACACAACCTTGCTTAGTTTGAGGGATGCAATATGTTTAGCATCTTGTACTTGAAATGTATCCAGGAAAATTATTATCCTTAACCAATAAAGGTTGAAGTTCAGCTCCCCTGCTTAAGCATGTAGGGTCTTGAGTGAAAAAAAAGAAGAAAAAAGTGAGTTACATGTAAAAAAAAGAGAGAGAATTACAAGAAAAGTTGTAAGAATTTTGGAGCAATCAAAGTGAAGATGAAAAGATCAAAATTCTAAAGAAGATCAAAGTTGAAGATACCAAAAATTAAAGAAGTTGGTGAATTCAAAGAAACGAAAGACAAATTATCGAAGAAGTGAAGAATTCTAAATAGCTCCATATTGGTATTGGAAAAATTGTAATTTTCTAGATTATGTGTGCTTGGGTTGCTCAAGAAAAAATACCTTGAGGTTAAAAGATTTTATGCGGATGGATTCGGAGGGATGCATAAAATGAGCATTGTTCGGAAAAAGTGGTGTTTATGAGGATTGTGAGTATTTAGGATTAAGGGGGGTCCTTAGGAAAAATTTTAGACACAAATGCATGCGTTGCGGTCTTGGCATAACGGCTGGGTTCGATTGGGATTGTCATATGTAATGTTAGTACGTTTAAAATTCAGTTTTGCTTGGGGGCAAGCAAAAGCCAAGTGTGGGGTATTTTGATATGTGCATGTTTAGCCCTATATTTAGTATAAAGTTTTATCATTTATTAGCTAATTAATTGCATATTATTGACAAAAGGTACTTAATTATGTTTGAATTATATTTTCAGTCCAAAAGAAGTACTCGGAAGCAAAAGGAAGCAGGAGTAGCTATCGGGAAGCTTTGGAGTGAACAAAAGAAGAAAGGATCAAAAAGCACAAAGGACTCGGCGAGTAGGGACGTCTAATCGAAGAGTTCCCACGAAGATTCGCGAAGCAGGGGAGTCCTTGACTTGCCGTACACGGGAATTTAATGAGGGACTCGTCGAGTCGGTTGTGGACTCGACGAGTCGAGACGAATCTATAAAAGAAACCCTCCAGATCGATAGACGGGACTTCTGAGAACCCTAGGAGGAGGAGCTGCGATTCAGAACGAAGAGAGACATCTGGAAGAGTGAAGATTCAACCAAATTCAAGTTTTGAAGGATAACTAAGGCATACTTTGATTTCTCTTAACTAGATCTAGTACTTAAACCATGTTTATGTTATTGAATTTCGTTTTTGAGTTTTCTACTGCCTTAATTATGAGCTAAACTTGCTAGCTTCTGTTTGGGTAAGACAATTTTGAGACTATGATTTGATTAATGGTAGGATTAACTTTTAATTGGTGATTTTGTTGAATTAAGCTTGTTAGAGATCCTTATGCATTAACCATAACTATTTTCTGTTAATATTAAGACAATTAGGCTGCATGAACATCTGTTGATTGTTTACCTCATGTGGTTTATGTGAACACTTAATTATGTGCTTAGGATTAGTGAATATGAAACTAGGATTAATTAGAGAATGGGTAAGTTAATGTGTGAGCTTGTTTGATAAACCAACAACAAGAGGTTAATTGAATTGACAAATTGATTAACCATTACAAGTCTTATTCAACCCGAATAGATAACCTAGGGAATTAATTAATTTAGACAACTGACCACTGCTTGAATTAGTTTATTTTCTAAGGATTAGCATAGCGAATGTGAATCTAATCACTTGAATCGGTAGCCAATAAAAGGTTAATCCATTGCACCATTACCATTAAATCAACCATAGGATCAATTAAGTCGAACCTGAACAGAAGTCCTTTTAGATATTGAATTTAGTTGGTCTTTGCTTGCTTAGTTGTTAGTTATTTTAGTTAAGTTTTAGTTTAAGTTTCTAGTCTTGTAAAACTAGAGAAAACCTTAATTTTATTACTTGTCTTTTAGATAATATTAGTTATTAGTTTTAATTTTCCGTTCCCTGAGTTCGATACCCTACTTATTTAGCCATACCACAATTGATAGGTCCACTGCCTCTTGTGTGTTAATTTATAATTAAAAGTAGTTTAAAACTAGTTGAGTTTACACACATCAAAAATAATTTTTACAAAAAGAATTTTGAAAAGAGAAAAGAACTTTGAAAAGAGAAAAAGGGTGTGGTGCATGCAATCAGCCGAGCTCAAGTAAGTACTCCCAAATTACCCATACAAGTTTATGATATGATATGTTTATGAGAACTGCATGCTAGATTAGGACTAAGGATCTAGGAAGGATGCCTTATGTGCCTATTATATGTGTATCATCTTTATGAGAATTGCATGATAGATTAGGACTAAGGATCTAGGAAGGATGTATTATGTGCCTGTTATATGTATCTCAGCTTTATGAACCGCATGCTAGTACATATTAGTCAGTGATGGCCTGAATGAGATATACTTGATTATGTTTACTCGATGCTCGAATGCTGCTTGCTTTGTGATTTTAGGAGTGCTAGTTATCTTTTACTAACTAGTAAATGAATATGTTAAGTTACATATTGCGAGGACTACATAATTTTAGAAGGTTAGGTCTAGCTCTATTACGCAACTCTTGTTTGAGTCCAACCGTTGTAGGGTAGGATCTCTCATTCGAAGAATTATCTAGTCTTAGTGATATGTAATAGTGTTCACGAGCTAGTTAAGGGGAGATAGCATGGACTTCTTATGCAGCTGATAGCGGAGAGTGGGTTGGTGATTACCCTAAGGCAAGCCTAGGATGAGTTTAGCATGAGATCAGCAGTAGTAGCAGAATGGACTTGGTGGAGTCGAGGTAGTTCTTGAGGAAAGTACAGATAGATGTGGAAGGTAGTATGGGCTCGTACTACTGAAAGCAGAGGATCCGTAATCGAATCAAGGAAGGATGAGATGAACCCAGGAAACTTGTAGAATGTAAGATCCCTCGAGTTATGATGAGTATACTGATGTTTGTTATGGTGTATTTTCAGTATGGTGACGCTACACACTAGAACAGTTAACACTTCAGGTACTGGTGAGGGATCAGGCTCAGGCTCTGGAGTCGGGCAGCTGGATGCGCAGACGAGGGAGTTCATCTTTTCTGAAATCACACACATCATTCTAGACCAGACTCCTGTGATCTTTGGTTCGGTCAAGGAGGGTATTTTGGAGCTTCTTGATGAGAAGTTGAGCGCCTTCAGCACTGAGGTGGCGGCCATGATGGGGTCGTGCACACTGAATTTCAGGGAGTTCAGGGCTTGTGGAGCTCCCGATTATCATGGGGCTCGGGACCCCATTGCTAGCAGCATATGGTTGGATGATGTCGCCAACGCATTCTGTACGAGCAGATGTCCTGAGGGGCACAAGGTCCGACTTGCATCCTGTCTTCTGAAGGACATGGCATGTGATTTATGGGAGGAGGTCGGACGAGCCATTGTGGATGATACAGTTCTAGATGCTATAAACTGGAGTGATTTCTCGGCCAGGTTCAGGGCCGAGTTTGCACCTATGATTGAGGTGCAACAGCTTGCGAGAGAGTTCCAGGATCTTGAGCAGATTACAGAGACAACGGCGGAGATCACCACCAAGTTTAGGGAGAGAGCCCTTCTCATTCCACAGTACGTGGCGGACGAGAAGATGAAAAAAGGTCGGATATCATGAGATGTTGCGAAGTGTTATCCGCCAGTGTGTGGGCCGCTCCAACTGCAAGATGGTGGAGGACATGATTGCCAGGGATTGAGAGAGGGAGTTGGATTTGGAGATGGAGAGGAAGAGGAAACCAGATGGGGTTCAGACAGGAAGTTCAGGCAAGAAGCCCAAGTTATCAGACCACAGATCGAGGAGCCAGCAGGGCCACAACCGGTGTGGCAAGTGCGACTAGATGCACGAGGGGGCGTGCAGGGCGGGGAGTTCGGGCTGCTTCAAGTGCGTTCGAACCGGTCACATGAGTAGGGATTGTACAACTACCACCACCACAATAGCAGTATCAGATCTGATTTGCTTTCAGTGCAATCAGAGGGACCATAAGAAGGCCCAGTGTCTGAGTTTAGCAGCGGCAGGATTACAGATGGCCGTCAGGGCCGGGCAGAGGTGTGATAACCCAAAATTTTTTGCCTTGTAAGTACAGCCAATCCATCGGGAGTCAGACTCATTTCTGCTATCTTTTAGCATTGTTTCGGGTCTGTTAGAGTGTTCTAAGCCTAGTACACTTAACGATTTGGTGTAGGGCTATGTTAACTTTAGTTCTTTGCGTTACAATCGAGCCATACACTCCATCAAGAGGAGTGTACGGCCGTACACATGGGTGTACGGCCGTACACCCATGGTAGCCGTGAACTCTCCCCCATATATAAGCTACCCCTTCACTTTTATTCATTTCTTCAACTTCCAAGTTAAGAACTCAAGTTCTCTCTCAACTATCATCAAGCTTTTTCACCTAGATCTTCAAGGAAAGTAAGCATTCTTCCATTGTCAGTTGATTCATTCCATTATTTAGTAAGAATCCATGATTTCATCCATGAAACATCTTTAAAACTCAAGAACATCAAGAGTGTACAGCCGTATACTCTATCTATGGTCGTACACCCTTGTTAAGTCCATAATCTAAGGATTAAAACACTTGCTAGTCACTTGGTACCCCTTAGAACTCTAGAAACCTTGAACCGCTTTGACTTAAGACCCAAAAATGCATCTATCTTGGGGAGTGTACGGCCGTACACACTTGGTGTGGCCGTACACACCTCAAAACCCTCCAAAATGAAAGCCTTGGTCATCCTTTGGTTGTGCATTTGTCACACTAGCTTCCCCATGGATCAAACACCCTTCCTTGTGCATGTTTTTCATGAGTGTACAGCCGTACACTCCATGGCCGTACACACCTTGGCCGTACACTCCATGTTGTGGCCTTAAACCCCCTTTGATCAATCACATGTGATTCTACACTTCATTTCAAGTGTTTCCTAGTCCCTAAGGTTGTTTTCTGGCATGTTAGTTGTGTAAAACATTAATTACATGCCTATATATGCCATTATATATGATTTAGGATTCTTTTGTGTCTCAGAAATTCATTCGTGGAACTCCTCATCCTTACGCGAAGGTGTAAGGGTCGAATTGTTGTAATTAGTCGAAGTATGTTTTGGACTCTTCGAATATTTTGTAATGTATTTTACTAGGGCGCTTTTATTCAAAGCTTTAGAGTCAATGCCTTAGTATATTTTTTGTATGCTTTCAGTTCCCTATAAATAGGGTTATTTACTAGAGTTAGATAAGAACTTTTACAGACTTGTCTACTATTCTCTGTAAAGAATTCGAAAGCATAATAGAGCATAACAAGATCATATTTACATCGTGTGTTCAAATATCATATTCTTACTTGAATTCATACTCTGATTAATTCATTACTCGATTCATTGGTTCATCAATTGGTATCAGAGCAGGAATCATATCTCTGATCTGATTTTCACGCTGTTCAAAAAGTTTTTGAATCAACTTTTTGATTCAAAAGTTTCCGCACTTTTTGAAAGTGAAAAATTGTCTAGATCTTAGTCTGTGATTCGATTCTGCATTTGAATTGTTGAATCGAGTGTTATTCTCATCAATTCGATTTGATTCATCTAGTTTGTTTTCAAATTCTCAAATCTTTTCAAACTTCTCAAAATCTTTTTCCGTACAACAATGGCGAGTTTCAGTCTCAATTCGATGACCTCGTTTTCTCATCTGCTAGGTTCATCAACCAAAATTCCAATGCTAATCCCTGAATACTATGATCAATGGGCTGATCGTATGCAGGATTATCTGAATGGTCTGGATGAAGAATTATGGTCATGTATCACTGGAAATGTCAATGTTCCAGTGAATGTTCAACCAATTGGATCATCTTCTACAAATTCTGGAGTTGATAATCAAACTGATCATCTGAAGAAACTGGAGAAGAGGTGTATGAGGGAACTGCAAGGTGCATTACCTCCAGTTCTGTACAATTACGTTAGGAGTTGTACAACTGCAAAGGAAGTCTGGAACAATCTGAAAGATAAATTTCAAGGAAGTGAGAAGACAAAAATCAATTCAGTTAAACAGTGTTTGGTTGAGTTGAAAGATTTCAAACAAAAAGAAGGAGAAACAATTGAAGTTTACTATGATCGTCTGAACGAGTTAATCTATCGGTGCAATCGCTATGGAATTACCAGAACTTCAATGGAATTCAATCTCATCTTTGTAATGGGGCTTCGAAAAGAATGGAGAAGTGTGAGTATGATGGTGAAGAATCAGCAAAGTTTTGATACATCAACTCGCAATGATTTGTACAATCAATTGAAAACACACGAAAGTGAGGTAAATGAAATTGCTGAGGAATCGAAGTTGAATTTGGGAGGTCCATTAGCTCTTGTATCAAAGATTTCTAAGAAAGAAGCTGAAAATGGTGATTCTGAGGAAGAAGAAGGATTCATCATGAATTCGGATGATGAAGCAATAACATTTTACTCGAATAATCGTGTCAAGAAATATTTCAAAAAGCCGTTCAATTCGAAGACTAAGCTTGCTGAGGTGAAAGGAAATTCTGTGAGTAAAAATGTTGTTGAGGAGAAAAATAAAGTTGAGAAGCAAGATTCGAAGATAGCTGATGGAAAGGGTGAGAAGAAGCTGAAAGGTGATGCAGGAATAGATTGTCATTATTGCAACGGTGCGAATCATCTTGCAAATGACTGTATGCTTCGAAAGAAGGATGAGAGGAAGAATAAAGTCAAAGATGAGGCATACTATGCAGAAAAGCTTGAGGTGGTTCGTGCTAAAGCAAAGAATTTGTCATTGGTTGCAAAGGGTGAGCATGAGGATGAAGATGGAACTTATCAAATCTGGTCATCCGGGTCAGACGATGAGGAAATGAGGAATCCAACGCACGGGGCGTTGTATGCGAAAACGGAGGAGGACTCAGATGATGAGGAATTCGAAGTGAGGGGACGATGCTTCGTATCCAAACAAGCTGAAAAATCTCCAATGACAATAAAGGTACGTAAAATTCTCGAATCTTTTAATATTCCTACACATGCTTATGATTCTGAACTAATTTCTTTTGATGAGACGGTTACTTATTTTGATTCAATTGTTGTGTCTGCTAGCAATGAGGCCAACAAGTTGTCAATGGAGTTGTTAGAGGTCAAAAAGATATTAGACATGAAAATAAGCAAAATTGAATGTTTGGAATTACAAATGACAAATATAATGTGTGATAGGGATAGGTTATCGAGTGATGTTAAACTTTTGCTAGCACAAAGAAACATCTATTGTAATTCTGCTAAACGACTTTATAGCAAATTAACTGATTTACATCATTCATGTGATATAAGTAAAGAACAACATAGAAAATTACTACCTTTCCTAGCATTCTAAAGAGCCAAGGTAGATAATATTTCGTATGATTGTGAGCAAATAATAGCTGATTTTGACAGAGTCCCTGATGATAGATATAAATATGAAATTGTCAAAATTGATGAATGTCTTGATGCGAATGAATTAGTTAACATAGTGCATGATACTTTGACTAAATCTGAACAAATTCAAATTTTGAAAAAGACTGAGAATTCAACATCTGATTCTCAATCTAATTTTGCTGATATTGAAAATAATTCTGACAATATTAGTGAAATTAGTGAACTTGAAGATGTTGATTGTTCTCAGTTGTCTGTTGTTAATGTTGCTTCAACATCAAAAGGAAAAGAAAAAGTTAAGGATTTGATGGTTAAAAATGAAACTGATATACCCTCAACTTCGAAAGTTTATGATATGAACTTCGTGGATCTCAAAGACAGCCAAACTGATGATAGTGATGATGAAGATGAAGTGAACATTTCGAAGGAAAAGAAATCTTCAAAGGAAGAAGAAAGTCCTCGAATTGTGGTTGATCAGGTGTATGGTGATACACAAAAGTTCGAAAAAGTGATGAATGAAAAAGGTGAACACTATCTTGAAACTAATTCAGTGGTTTATCCAAATTTCAAATGTACAGATAATGTCATTTTTCCAAATCAAGTTTTCGTAACTACTGGAAATGTTGAGAAAATCAAACCAGAATTAAAGAAGTTAGTTGAAGAGGATAATTCAAAAATAACTGATGAAGGTTTTTTCGCAAATCAAAGCACAGTTGAAAACAACTTAACAAAGAATTCATATGTTTTCCAACGTCAAGAACCACAAATAAAATGGGTTGAAAAATCAGAAATTGAAAAAGAGAATTCAAAACAAGTTGAAAAGGAATGTGAAAAAGTTGTCAAATTAAACTCCAAGGAATTCAAAGATCAAATTGACAAATTTTCGAAGGAAAACAACATTTCAAAAAGATAAGCAAGAAAGAAAATATTTTGGCAAAATGTTGAGTCTCAAAAGATGTCTGAATCACAATCACCCAAAAATGTTTTCAAAGCTACAAATTCATCTTTTTAAACAAAACCTCAACATTCATCTCAATCAAATCATTCAAAGTCTGAAGTGAATAAACAACCAAGGTTTTCGAAAGTTTCAAAAACTAATATTCCAAGAAAATTTTCAAATAACTCAAAACCAAATCAAAAATTCTTTCAACGTCAACATTTTAAATCAACAGTTGATACATCATATGCTAAATCTTTTATAACAAAACCAAAAGTTGATTTTGTTCCTATAAAGCCAAATTTTCCAAATCAAACGAAGAAAGAAACTATGAAAACTTCACGAGAAAAAGGAATAACGTCAAGGAAGAACATCGATCATTGGCTTGAAGGAAAAGGAAAGATGTATCAGTCAAATACATTTTCAAAGGAGCAAATTCACGAAGCATATGAAAAGTATATGAATAATTCATCAAATGGCAGTTCATCGTCTAAGGATTCGAACATATCAGTCAAAGCATGGAAACCAGTTATAAAAGCAAAGAATGTTCATTCACAAACTCAGAATTCGAAGGGTAATGTCAGTGAACATTCGAAACCATCAAAAACTTATGTTTCGGTTCCTTTAAATGAAGAAGTGAACTTAATTGATAGTCTCAAAACAAAAGTTTGTGATTGGGTTAAAAGTTCTTCATTACATTCGAAATTGAAATCTAATTTCCAAGGACCCAAAAAGCCTTGGGTACCTAAATTTTTCCATTGAATGTAGGTACTATGTGATGAGCAATATGATAACAAGTGGTACATCGATAGTGGTTGCTCTCGTCACATGACTGGGAAGAAGGAGAATTTACGTGATTTTCGAAGTCTCAAAAGTGTTGGAGTAGTGAAGTTTGGGAACAATCAAAAATGTCAAGTCAAAGGATATGAGAAGATCACAAATGGTCAATTCACAGTGAATCGGGTGGCATATGTTGAAGGCCTTCAACATAACTTGATAAGTGTTTCTCAACTTGTTGTGGGCACTGGCAATCAAGTTCTTTTTAACGAAGAAGGAAGTATTATTTCGAATGTCACAACAAAAGAGGTGTTACTGAAATCCAAAAGGAAAGGTGACATGTTCACTTTGGACATCAATCCGATAGTAGGGAAACCTGCTATATGTCTTCTTTCGAAGGCAACATCAGACTTAAGTTGGCTTTGGCATCGAAGACTTTCTCATCTCAATTTTTGAAACATCAATAAACTTGTGGTACAAGATTTGGTAAGAGGTTTACCTATACTTAAATTTGACAATGCTTCTTTATGTGCAGCTTGTGAAGTTGGCAAGAAACATAAACAAGGTCATCCAATTACGATTGATTCGAAAATAGTTGCACCTCTGGAGCTCTTACATATTGATTTGTGTGGTCCTTCGACTGTTTCAACTCTCAACAAGAAACAATACATTTTAGTGATTGTTGATGATTTTTCCAGATTTACGTGGGTTTATTTTCTCAGGCTTAAATCTGAAGTTGCACAAATCATGATTGACTTTATCAAAAAGATGGAAACAACATTGAAGAAGATTGTTCGAAAAATTAAGAGTGATCATGGAACTGAATTTAAGAACAATGTTCTTGATTCATTTTTGGTGGACAAAGGGATTTCGCATAATTTTTCATCTCCATACACACCACAACAAAACGGTGTTGTTGAACGAAGAAATAGGTCTCTATGCGAAGCGGCAAGGACTATGTTGGCATATGCGAATCTTCCACAATATCTTTGGGCTGAAGCAGTATCAACCGCATGTTTCACTCAAAAGAGATCATTCATTCATCGCCGTTTTAACATTACTCCATATGAAATTATCAGCAATCGAAAACCTAATGTCAAATTTTTCCATGTTTTCGGATGCAGGTGCTTCATTATGAATCTCAAGGATAATCTTATGAAATTTCAAGCAAAAGCAGATGAAGGGATTTTCTTGGGATATTCGCATAATTCAGTTGCATATCGTGCGTTGAATAAAAGAACACAAAAAGTTGAAGAAACTTTTAATCTTACATTTGATGATTACTACATTAAACAAACAACAACTCAGTTTGAAAATCATCCAATTCTGAAAAAACATACAAGATGAATCTGAATCCTCACAAACATTAGATATTGATTATGATTTAATTTTTGGAATTTCAGATCATGCTGTTGATGCTGAAATCAATGCAAGTGATAATCATATCTCTGAACTAACAAAGCTTAATGATGCTTCAACATCAAATTCTCCAGAAAATGGCGAAACTATGCAAAACAATCCAGTGGAGGGGGAGCACTTGGATTCGAATACATTAGATGACGAACAACATTCTTTCGAGGGGGAAAAAGAAAGGATGAATGATGATGTTGAGGGGGAGCATAATGTTGAGGGGGAGCATTCAGAAAATATTGAAGATAATAATGATTTTGATGATGCTTGTTCGATTGTAGGATCAGAAAACGATGACATATACGAAGATGCACCTTTGGAATAAAGTCAAAGATGAGGCATACTATACAGAAAAGCTTGAGGTGGTTCGTGCTAAAGCAAAGAATTTGTCATTGGTTGCAAAGGGTGAGCATGAGGATGAAGATGGAACTTATCAAATCTGGTCATCCGGGTCAGACGATGAGGAAATGAGGAATCCAACGCATGGGGCGTTGTATGAGAAAACGGAGGAGGACTCAGATGATGAGGAATTCGAAGTGAGGGGACGATGCTTCGTATCCAAACAAGCTGAAAAATCTCCAATGACAATAAAGGTACGTAAAATTCTCGAATCTTTTAATATTCCTACACATGCTTATGATTCTGAACTAATTTCTTTTGATGAGACGGTTACTTATTTTGATTCAATTGTTGTGTCTGCTAGCAATGAGGCCAACACGTTGTCAATGGAGTTGTTAGAGGTCAAAAAGATATTAGACATGAAAATAAGCAAAATTGAATGTTTGGAATTACAAATGACAAATATAATGTGTGATAGGGATAGGTTATCGAGTGATGTTAAACTTTTGCTAGCACAAAGAAACATCTATTGTAATTCTGCTAAACGACTTTATAGCAAATTAACTGATTTACATCATTCATGTGATATAAGTAAAGAACAACATAGAAAATTACTACCTTTCCTAGCATTCTAAAGAGCCAAGGTAGATAATATTTCGTATGATTGTGAGCAAATAATAGCTGATTTTGACAGAGTCCCTGATGATAGATATAAATATGAAATTGTCAAAATTGATGAATGTCTTGATGCGAATGAATTAGTTAACATAGTGCATGATACTTTGACTAAATCTGAACAAATTCAAATTTTGAAAAAGACTGAGAATTCAACATCTGATTCTCAATCTAATTTTGCTGATATTGAAAATAATTCTGACAATATTAGTGAAATTAGTGAACTTGAAGATGTTGATTGTTCTCAGTTGTCTGTTGTTAATGTTGCTTCAACATCAAAAGGAAAAGAAAAAGTTAAGGATTTGATGGTTAAAAATGAAACTGATATACCCTCAACTTCGAAAGTTTATGATATGAACTTCGTGGATCTCAAAGACAGCCAAACTGATGATAGTGATGATGAAGATGAAGTGAACATTTCGAAGGAAAAGAAATCTTCAAAGGAAGAAGAAAGTCCTCGAATTGTGGTTGATCAGGTGTATGGTGATACACAAAAGTTCGAAAAAGTGATGAATGAAAAAGATGAACACTATCTTGAAACTAATTCAGTGGTTTATCCAAATTTCAAATGTACAGATAATGTCATTTTTCCAAATCAAGTTTTCGTAACTACTGGAAATGTTGAGAAAATCAAACCAGAATTAAAGAAGTTAGTTGAAGAGGATAATTCAAAAATAACTGATGAAGGTTTTTTCGCAAATCAAAGCACAGTTGAAAACAACTTAACAAAGAATTCATATGTTTTCCAACGTCAAGAACCACAAATAAAATGGGTTGAAAAATCAGAAATTGAAAAAGAGAATTCAAAACAAGTTGAAAAGGAATGTGAAAAAGTTGTCAAATTAAACTCCAAGGAATTCAAAGATCAAATTGACAAATTTTCGAAGGAAAACAACATTTCAAAAAGATAAGCAAGAAAGAAAATATTTTGGCAAAATGTTGAGTCTCAAAAGATGTCTGAATCACAATCACCCAAAAATGTTTTCAAAGCTACAAATTCATCTTTTTAAACAAAACCTCAACATTCATCTCAATCAAATCATTCAAAGTCTGAAGTGAATAAACAACCAAGGTTTTCGAAAGTTTCAAAAACTAATATTCCAAGAAAATTTTCAAATAACTCAAAACCAAATCAAAAATTCTTTCAACGTCAACATTTTAAATCAACAGTTGATACATCATATGCTAAATCTTTTATAACAAAACCAAAAGTTGATTTTGTTCCTATAAAGCCAAATTTTCCAAATCAAACGAAGAAAGAAACTATGAAAACTTCACGAGAAAAAGGAATAACGTCAAGGAAGAACATCGATCATTGGCTTGAAGGAAAAGGAAAGATGTATCAGTCAAATACATTTTCAAAGGAGCAAATTCACGAAGCATATGAAAAGTATATGAATAATTCATCAAATGGCAGTTCATCGTCTAAGGATTCGAACATATCAGTCAAAGCATGGAAACCAGTTATAAAAGCAAAGAATGTTCATTCACAAACTCAGAATTCGAAGGGTAATGTCAGTGAACATTCGAAACCATCAAAAACTTATGTTTCGGTTCCTTTAAATGAAGAAGTGAACTTAATTGATAGTCTCAAAACAAAAGTTTGTGATTGGGTTAAAAGTTCTTCATTACATTCGAAATTGAAATCTAATTTCCAAGGACCCAAAAAGCCTTGGGTACCTAAAATTTTCCATTGAATGTAGGTACTATGTGATGAGCAATATGATAACAAGTGGTACGTCGATAGTGGTTGCTCTCGTCACATGACTGGGAAGAAGGAGAATTTACGTGATTTTCGAAGTCTCAAAAGTGTTGGAGTAGTGAAGTTTGGGAACAATCAAAAATGTCAAGTCAAAGGATATGGGAAGATCACAAATGGTCAATTCACAGTGAATCGGGTGGCATATGTTGAAGGCCTTCAACATAACTTGATAAGTGTTTCTCAACTTGTTGTGGGCACTGGCAATCAAGTTCTTTTTAACGAAGAAGGAAGTATTATTTCGAATGTCACAACAAAAGAGGTGTTACTGAAATCCAAAAGGAAAGGTGACATGTTCACTTTGGACATCAATCCGATAGTAGGGAAACCTGCTATATGTCTTCTTTCGAAGGCAACATCAGACTTATGTTGGCTTTGGCATCGAAGACTTTCTCATCTCAATTTTTGAAACATCAATAAACTTGTGGTACAAGATTTGGTAAGAGGTTTACCTATACTTAAATTTGACAATGCTTCTTTATGTGCAGCTTGTGAAGTTGGCAAGAAACATAAACAAGGTCATCCAATTACGATTGATTCGAAAATAGTTGCACCTCTGGAGCTCTTACATATTGATTTGTGTGGTCCTTCGACTGTTTCAACTCTCAACAAGAAACAATACATTTTAGTGATTGTTGATGATTTTTCCAGATTTACGTGGGTTTATTTTCTCAGGCTTAAATCTGAAGTTGCACAAATCATGATTGACTTTATCAAAAAGATGGAAACAACATTGAAGAAGATTGTTCGAAAAATTAAGAGTGATCATGGAACTGAATTTAAGAACAATGTTCTTGATTCATTTTTGGTGGACAAAGGGATTTCACATAATTTTTCATCTCCATACACACCACAACAAAACGGTGTTGTTGAACGAAGAAATAGGTCTCTATGCGAAGCGGCAAGGACTATGTTGGCATATGCGAATCTTCCACAATATCTTTGGGCTGAAGCAGTATCAACCGCATGTTTCACTCAAAAGAGATCATTCATTCATCGCCGTTTTAACATTACTCCATATGAAATTATCAGCAATCGAAAACCTAATGTCAAATTTTTCCATGTTTTCGGATGCAGGTGCTTCATTATGAATCTCAAGGATAATCTTATGAAATTTCAAGCAAAAGCAGATGAAGGGATTTTCTTGGGATATTCGCATAATTCAGTTGCATATCGTGCGTTGAATAAAAGAACACAAAAAGTTGAAGAAACTTTTAATCTTACATTTGATGATTACTACATTAAACAAACAACAACTCAGTTTGAAAATCATCCAATTCTGAAAAAACATACAAGATGAATCTGAATCCTCACAAACATTAGATATTGATTATGATTTAATTTTTGGAATTTCAGATCATGCTGTTGATGCTGAAATCAATGCAAGTGATAATCATATCTCTGAACTAACAAAGCTTAATGATGCTTCAACATCAAATTCTCCAGAAAATGGCGAAACTATGCAAAACAATCCAGTGGAGGGGGAGCACTTGGATTCGAATACATTAGATGACGAACAACATTCTTTCGAGGGGGAAAAAGAAAGGATGAATGATGATGTTGAGGGGGAGCATAATGTTGAGGGGGAGCATTCAGAAAATATTGAAGATAATAATGATTTTGATGATGCTTGTTCGATTGTAGGATCAGAAAACGATGACATATACGAAGATGCACCTTTGGAATTTGATCCAGCATATCCGCCAATGGAAAAGTGGACAAAATATCATCCGAAGGATCAAGTAATTGGGAATCCACAAGAGGGAGTTTTAACAAGAGCTCAAATTCGTGAAAAGAATGAGGTATTGAATACTCATCAATAATTTTGCATGTTCAATGTTTTCATTTCTAAGATTGAACCAAAAACAGTTAAGATTGCAATAGAACACTCAGATTGGGTTGTTGCAATGCAATCTGAATTGTCTGAATTTGAACGAAACAAGGTTTGGAGGTTAATTCCTAAACCTGAAAATGTTTCGATTGTCGGGTTAAAATGGATTTTCAAAAATAAAACCGACAAAGATGGAAATATTGTTCGAAACAAAGGCAGACTTGTTGTTAAAGGATATTCACAACAAGAAGGAATCGACTATGAAGAAACTTTTGCCCCTGTCGCAAGACTCGAGGCGGTTCGTATATTTCTGGCTTATGCAGCTCACAAAGATTTTGATGTTTATCAAATGGACGTGAAATTTGCATTTCTAAATGGAGAGCTTGAAGAAACTGTTTACGTGGAACAACCCCCAGGTTTTATTAACGAAGAATTTCCAAATCATGTTTATATTTTAGATAAGGCAGTTTATGGTTTGAAACAAGCACCACGAGCATGGTATGCAACTCTTACCTCATTTTTGAAACAATCTAAATTTAAACAAGGATCAGTTGATCCCACATTATTTCGAAAGAAAGTGGGGAATCATCTAATGCTTGTTTAAATTTATGTTGATGATATTATTTTTGGCTCGACTGACCCTGCTTTGTCTAGAGAATTCGAAGATTTGATGAAAAGTAAGATCGAAATGAGCATGATGGGAAAAATCAATAATTTTCTTGGTTTGAATATTCTTCAAAACAGAAAAGGAATTTTTATTAATCAAGAAAAATATACGAAGAATCTGTTGGAAAAGTTTGGATTGACGAATAGCACGAAGTTACGAGTTCCAATGGCAACGGGCATAAAGCTTACATCTTCGTTAGATAAACCTGCCGTTGACATAACTTTATATAGGAGCATGATTGGTTCATTACTTTATCTTACAGCTAGTAGACCTGATATCATGTTTTCTGTATGTAATTGTGCTAGGTATCAGTCTAATCCACGAGAACCACATCTCACTGCTGTGAAGAATATCTTTCGTTATCTTAAAGGAACAATTTCGTTAGGATTGTGGTATCCTTCGAACACTGGGTTCTTTGTACAAGCATATTCGGATGCAGACCTGGGTGGTTGTAATCTTGATCGAAAAAGCACAAGTGGTGGATGTCAATTTCTTGATGGCAAATTGGTGAGCTGGCAGTCGAAAAAGCAAACATGCGTATCAATTTCAACAGCTGAAGCAGAATATGTGGCTGCTGCTGCTTGCACTTCACAAATAATATGGATCCAAAGTCAATTGCGTGATTATGCAATTAATATGAAAACGATTCCATTATATTGTGATTCTCAAAGTGCGATAAGAATTTGTTATAAGCCTGTGCAGCATTCGAAGACTAAACATATAGCTCTTCGTTATCATTTCATCAAAGATCACGTGGAAGATGGAAATATTGAAGTAGATTTTGTGAAAACAACTGATCAGTTAGCTGACATTTTCACGAAATCTTTGGATGAAAAATCCCTTGTGAAGATTATAGAAGGACTTGGAATGATCGATGGAAATTCTGTTCCATGCGAAAAAGAAGAATGATGCATGATAACGAATGATTCAGAGGCGCTGACTAAAAGATAATGCAAAATCATTCAACATTCAGAGGTTACTGTTCATAGTCAACGCTTCGACCCCTTCGAATTCGCATATTTGTTACTTATTTTAAGGGTTGATTCAGATGTTACTGTTCATAGTCAACGCTTCGACCCCTTCGAATTCGCACAATTGTTACTTATTTTAAGGGTTGATTCAGCTGTTACTGTTCATAGTCAACGCTTTGACCTCTTCGAATTCGTACATTTGTTACTTATAAGGGGATGATAAAATTTTGCATATTTGCATCATGTACTATTTCAATTTTCGAAAATTCAAAAATCCAAAAAGATTTTCGTATGTTTTTTCATTTAATTTTCAGAAAATTCCAAAATCCAAAAAGATTTTCGTTTATTTTGTCATTTAATTTTCAGAAAATTCCAAAATCCAAAAAGATTTTCATTTATTTTGTCATTTAATTTTTGAAAAATTTAAAAATTCAAAAAGATTTTCGTTTGTTCTGTCTTTATTTTCGAAAAATCAAAACATAAAAAATATTTTGATTCCTATTTCTTTTTAGTATTTTGTTGCAGATTCTCATGAAGATACATCAGAGATTATGCTTGCAGTACTCGGGTACGGTACATTTTTCGTATGAATCGATAAATTTTTCATCATTCGAACTAGTTAGGATGTCCCTAGAAGCATGCTGCTGTATGTTGACCAAAGCCTCCATGACTCAATGTGTGTGTAAGAAAGCCTTAATGAAATTATTCATACGAAGATTTCTTCCCAATCAGGCTTATATTCACATTAGTCTTTGAGCTACCTTACTCTTCTCAAAATGAGTTAAGAGTTTACTGTTTGGTCCAAACACAACAGAGGTACTTTTCGTGTCTTACATCAATCTTTTTCATCCATAAAATTCTTTCACGATCACACACGAAGACATATGTCCGAGAGGTCTCTGATCAAACCCATCGAGACTTAGATATATCAAAACTCTATGTTTATGATCTGACATCATGAGACCGTGATGAAAGTGAAACCTAATTTTCATTAACTTTTAAGGAATTGTCGGGGAACTAAGTTCCAGATTTTCACGAAACTTTTGTTTCTGTTCCAAAATTCGAAACTCCAAATCATATTCATTTCGAATGAGTGGTCTTGATCAAACATTCGAAACCCACGATGTTTGTTACCCATCAAGATCCAGCATATAAATTTTTTCTTGAATATGATTTCCGTGTGAGTTTCATTCGAATGTCCTAGTCATTTCAAAATTTTTCAAAGCCTACTTGTCACTGACTACACTATTGATCATTTCTCTTAATGATTAATGAAGTAATCTTTGCCTGGGATTTCATCTGATTTTGTGTCAATGGTTTGACATCACAATATCCCATATTTTTATTATATTTGTTTCTCGTCTCTATTCTTTGGAACACAGCACTCACGAAATCCTTGAGGTTCTGAGTAATACCAACTCAGGCTGATGATTTCAAACTTCTGGTGTATGACTTCGCTTTTCATCCCAAAAGTGAAAGAGCCTTGCTTCCATTCGAAGGGTTCTGACGGTTACAATTTTCTTGGGGATTACAAGACAGGCTGTTTATAAATGACGTATGGTATTCTGTCCGTTTTTCAAGGTGATGTGACAGCTACTTTTTGACGCATGGCTACTTTTACGCAGTAATGGTCCGGTTTTCAAGGTGCCACGTCGGATATCATTAAATACATATCCCGCTTCAAATTCAAATTTAAGGGTTACATATAAAAGGGAATTCCAGGGGTTCATTGTCAGTTTACGCGATCAAAAAGCAAATTTCCCAAAATTCTCTGTTCATCATCATCTTCAAACCCTAACAATGGCGACTTCTGCTCATGTTGATTCTCATACCACTGAAGATGCCTCTTCATTACAAATAATGAAGATTCAAGCAACAAACTACTACTTGGAGGGTGACGTTTCTCAGTACCCGGAAGAATTAAAGATGCTCATAGTTGCTTTGAAGAACTCGGTTTTGGCCAAAGCGATGTTCAACTCTTTCTCTGTTCCATTGTCCTGGCTTTCTCAAGCAGGATCAACCGCGACATATAACAAAGCAACTGATACGATTACTTTTCATCTGGTGAACGACAAAAAGGTCAGGCTAACCAAGAAACTATTTTGCCAAATTCTTGATATTCCGAATTTGCCTCCATATGTTTCATTTACTTTTCCACAAATCGTTCACATGTTTAATGAGATGGGATATCAGCCACCATTGTCCAAGATTAGTGATTTTAAGAAATCTGGTCTTCCACGAATTTGGAATTTCTTATTTGGTATTTTTCTACGCTGTTTGACTGGGAGATCAGCTGGCCTTGATAAAGGAAGAATGGAGGTTTATGCCATGGTTGTTGGAATCTACTATGATCTTCAAGTAGATTATTCTACACAGTTGTGGAAGGAATTCCAAAAGGGTGTAGAACACACGAATGTTATTCATGGTATTTCGTGTGCAAGATACTGGAGTTTGATTCTGCAACACTTTTACAATAAGGAAGGGATTTTGGTACCCACTGATGAAGACAAAGCAGTTTTTCAATCTTACCACTATCCGAAGGAGGTTACAGATAATGCTGATGTTTTTCCTACAGTTGCTCGTATTCCAGATGCGATGCTTAAAAGAGTTGATTCTTCGAACCCTGTATTGGTAGCCTATTTGATGACAATTGATTCTTCAATTAAAACTGGTGTTTTACTGGGAGGAGATGATAAGAAAACCAAGAAGTCGAGAAAGCATGAAACTGAGTCCAGATCTTCGAAATTTCCAAAGAAGAAGCCTGAAATAGTTGAAGTGACTGTTGTTGAGACTCAAGTAATTGAGCCCATTATTGAAGAAACACGAGAACATGTAGTCCTTCCTTCGAAGACTGGCATGTTTCGAAGAATTAAAATGAAGTCCACTCACAAAAGCAAGTCTCCAACGCACAAAGTGGTTCGAAAACCTCAAATAACTCATCAAGGGATTCTAATTAGAGAAGTACCCGCACCAGTTTCACTGGTGTCCAAGAAACGAAGGGCTGAAGACATGGCAAAGCATTTATCAAAGAAAAAGAAGAAGAAGACTCGAAAACTTGTAATCTCTACTGAGTCAACAGATGATGATAGTGAAAGAATTCCTGAAACTCCAGATTTTACTCTTATCACCAAAAGTTTCACTCCTGAGAAGACAGTTGTCATACCACCCGAAGATTCGATTGCCAAATCAGTTCCTAAGGAGGTTCGAACTTCAGGCATCCCTGCACACGTATCTGATACGGATGCAAATGTCAATATGGGTGAAGGAGGTTCGAAAAATGAGGCTACAGATCCATCTACTTCTGCTCCTTTTGCAAGTACTGTTTCTTTACCATTATCTTCTACTCCTCTTACTTCAACAACAGATTCCCCAACATTCGAACACATTCTTGATCAACCCTTTACGTCTATTGTTTCTTCTTAATCTACTGAGCCACCCAAAACAACTTCACCTATTCAAGAAACTATTTGTATGGAGACAGAGACTGATAATGAGGGGTTTGGCGGTATGTTTGAAGATTTGGAGTTTCATGAAGAAGAAGAAGAGTAGTTTCCAGATCACATGCTGATGACCATGAAGCAGTTTAAGATTTTAAATCAAAAGTTGAATTCTGTCATTCAATCCCAAGCAGATCTAGGGGTTGGTTCGTCTGTTTCAAGTGTTGAAGTTGATTCATTGCTGAAGGTGTTTGAATCCAGAATCATAAGTAAAGTATCGGGGATGCTTAAAGATTCTGAATCTCGAGTCTTGGAGAAGATTGATCATAATGATCAAAACAATGAAATTCGGATCAATTCTCAGAGTTCGAAGTTTGCTGGTAATCTGAAAGAATTGAAGAATGTTGCAAAGGAACGACATGTTCTTTTTATTCAAGATGTAAAGAAAGTTCGAGAGGATGTCAACTTGCAAATTCACGAACTTCGTGAAGATATGAAAAGAGAAATAGTAACTATTCAACATGACTATAGATCATTGCATCAAAAGGTTGATATCATTTGTGATGCAGTCACTCGATTTGTTAAGTTGTATGAAAATTTGAGTCCTCAAATTACTCAACTTTCAACATCCGAAAGTGAAAGCTTTGAAGAAGTGCTTAAGTTGCTTAAGGAGTTAAAAGAGTTTTCTGATAGGCCGGTTTCTTCTCCATTGATTACTCCTGAATTTTTATCTCAGAAGTTTATCCAATTCGAAGCCATTCTCAACAAGCAACTTGCTCCTCTCTTTCGCATATCAAGTCTTCTTCCAACCACAAATGCCCCAGCTGTTTTCACAGGGGTGCAAGGGGGAGAAAGAAAAACTAGTGAGTCGAAGACTAGTGGAGAAGATGCAAAAGTTGTGGGAAAAGTCTTTTCTTCGGAAATCCCTACAACAAAACCAATAATTGTTTCTGCTGAACAGGTGACTTCAACAGTCGTAACAACAATGCCAATTGCAAGACCAATTTCGAAAGGAATTGTGATTGGTAAATCTTCGGAGACTGGTGGGAGTGGTTCAAAACCAAAAGAGACAACTGAAAATCAAGCATGGAAAGATAAAGGGAAATCGATTGTTGTGGAAAAATTAAAAGAAGAAAGAAGGCTGAAGTTGATGCTGAAATCGAAAAGCTCGGAATAGTTCAAAGCATTATGGCTTAGCGAGCAAATGATCCGAAGGGAATGGATAAAGGGAATCCAACTAAACACTATAACTATGAAACAATCGAGGCCAAGGTTGCATTCAATCACATGTATTCATTTGAGAAGAAACCAAAGAAGAGTTATTTGGTCACAAATACTGATGCAGGCCAGCTGGATTTTCCCATAAACGAAATGATGTTTATCATGCCTCAGTTCAAAGCAGAAGGGAATTTTAAAAATAAAGATGAAGGTACACACATGAAAATTCGTTTTCATGCTGTTCTTGGAAAAGCCCCTGAGGAATTTTGGTCTTCAATAAAAATCAAGAAGGTCATAAGTATGAAAAAGGATGTGGTTTTCAAAAACACAGTCCAAAACGTTAAGTATGTGGTTGCCAGGGCAAATGGAAATATTTGCGAATTCACTGTTGCAGATTTTCCATTAATGAACTTGTATGATCTTATACAAGTTGCATTACTTTTGAAAGACAAATCATTCTCATACCTTCAAAACAAAGAACGAGATGAATTCAAGCTTGGAGTAGCTCACATCAAGATTTTTATCGAAAACTATTATGAGTGCTTGGCACTAACGGATGTTGAATTAGCTACTGCTAAAGGAATGGAAATTAAAGCTCCGATGGCTCCTACAAAGACTCGGGTTGAATTGAAGAAGTATGTTGATGGTGAAATTTGCCTGAAGCCTTTTGGAATTGTTTTCGCAGGAAAAGACAAAGCTGGAAAGTCTAAACGGTTCTTATTCCAAGCAAGTGAAGTCGAGAGATATTCAACATCTCAATATACGAAATTGATTGTTCGTATGAATCATTGCAAGAAGAACAATGAAGGCGACAAGAAAGAGCTGAAGAAGATTATCTCCTGGTACACGGAGATTCGAAGAGTATTTTTGTATTCCATCACACTTCTTACAAATTGAAGACTTCGACTATGATTACAAAGGGGGAGATTGTAAGGGTCGAATTGTTGTAATTAGTCGAAGTATGTTTTGGACTCTTCGAATATTTTGTAATGTATTTTACTAGGGCGCTTTTATTCGAAGCTTTAGAGTCAATGCCTTAGTATATTTTTTGTATGCTTTCAGTTCCCTATAAATAGGGTTATTTACTAGAGTTAGATA
Organism: Lactuca virosa; assembly: GCF_052849685.1. Classification (NCBI taxonomy): domain Eukaryota; kingdom Viridiplantae; phylum Streptophyta; class Magnoliopsida; order Asterales; family Asteraceae; genus Lactuca; species Lactuca virosa. The sequence continues at coordinate 83,847,011 of NC_136428.1, forward strand.
AGAACTTTTACTGACTTGTCTACTATTCTCTGTAAAGAATTCGAAAGCGTAATAGAGCATAACAAGATCATATTTACATCGTGTGTTCAAATCTCATATTCTTACTTGAATTCATACCCTGATTAATTCATTACTCGATTCATTGGTTCATCAGAAGGTGCAATTGAATCACCCACATAAGGTGAGTTCATAACCCTATAATCAATCTTTTAAATGTTTTAAATACTTTTAAGGGGGGGGGGGATACAAGTTGAACACAATGATAATTGTGTAAATATTTTGTAATAAACATCATTTTTTAAGGATTGCATATGTGTTTATAAGTGATCAAATCATTCCAAAAACTCCGTTTTTAAAGTACAATCATAACTTAGTAGATAAATGAGTCTTTATTTCAAGGTAATAACAGTTCAAACAAACATACTAGTAAACTATAATAGTATAGTTTAGGGATTTAGTTCATACTATAGTTAGTACAGGGAGGAGCATACTATAACTAGTACAGGGAGGAGCATACTATAACTAGTACAGGGAGCAACATACTATAACTAGTACATGGAGGAGCATACTATAACTAGTACAGGGAGAAGCATACTATAACTAGTACAAAGAGGAACATACTATAACTATAACAGAAGAACAAATCATGAATTACACACTTATACTATATATTCCCAGTATAACTAGTATGTTACTGGAATTATTTATAAAGGGTACATCTACAAAGTACCGGACAATAATAAATAAAACACATAAACAGATACAAAACACATCATACCGAGTTTGCACTAACAACGGTACGAATACCACGTACCAAGGTTAGCAAACACGAGGTAATACATCATACCGGGTTTACACTAACAAATGTACAAATACAACGTACCAGGGTTAGCAAACACAAGTATGATACTGGAGTTATTTATAAAGGGTACATCTACAAAGTACCGGACAATAATAAATAAAACACATAAATATATAAAAAACTCACAGTAGTATCGACTGAGGCGTTAAGAGTACAAGATTTCATTACTTCTAGTAATTGTCCAAATATTAGAATAACGCCACATAACTTACTCATAACATGAACATTCAGTTAGAAGGGGGCCTATAATGCTAACTTTATGATTCCTTGGTAGATACATTAGGGATATATATTAATCGAGTCCAGCAGATAGTAGGATGTGTGCCTTCCGCTTCATTTCATGTTCCTTGTTTGGTTGTGGGCTTAGAGCAGATGCACCCAGTCTACTATCTATTCGATATTGACTATATATATATTCCGTATACACCAAGTAATCATAAGGAGTACCGAGTATAGGCCAGGTCATAGTATACACAATTCAATACACCGTTTTCTAGTACAAAAACATACTTTCAGATAGAACATTGATTAAACTAAACTAGAAACTTATCAGTGAAAGGTTTAATCCATTTTATTAATCCAGTACAACTTAAAGGACCTTAAGTGGTTAATTCTATAAAACCTTAGTTTTTACATCAAGGTTATATATAACTAATATCCGATAGGTAGTTAGATGTGTGATTTCCGCTTTACTTCCTGTTCCTTCTTTGGTTGTGGGCTTAGGGCAGCTTCACACAATTAACTATCCATTCGATATTAGATTATATATAGCTTGTATAAACTAAGTGATTATAGAAGGAACTACTATGGTTACCATTTTACTAAAGAAAATAAGGGTTATTCTTAAAGAATGTTTTCTTCAAATATAAAGGAACTATTACAGTTAACTCCATGAGTACCAAATGAATACACCAGAGTTATATGCAGTAAAGATCTAACAAACAATGGGATGTGTGACTTCCGCCTCATTCCCTGTTCCTTGTTTGGTTGTGGGCTTAGGGCAAATTCACACAATCAATTGTTTGTTTGATCTGGATTTTATATAATTTGTATTCATTTAGCATTCATAGAAAGGATTGTAGAGTCATTTTTACTTATCTTTCATCATATCAGAAGATATAGGATCTTCTGGAGGAACAGGAGAACGTTTCTAAAAGAACTTTCAACTTACTAATACATCACTAAAATACTTATGACCTCACCAGCTTAAATGCTTATATACTCTTTCAAAATAACTTGTATTCTCAGGAAACTAGTAGACAGGTACGTGCGCTGGAATTCAGAAGATGAAGTACTGTAGTTTCATGTCTTGTTTTGTTATTTACTTTTGGATTCAATCTTTTATGAATCACTAGTTTGTCAACACTTTAATATTAATACAACGGTTGTTTGTTACTTTGATTACTATAATACATGTCTTGTGATACTAAACATGACGTCCTCCGCCCCCGAACGTTACCGTCGTTCCGGTTTGGGGGTGTGACAAGAGGTGCCTACGGTGAGGAGCAGGGTTTTCCAGCTTACTGCTGAGGAGGCATGTGCGGCTCCCGATGTTGTGACGAGTATGTATTCTCTCATTATCTATTTATTTGTTTTGATTATTGCTTATGTTTATGTGTTTATTATAGGATCGTTCTTAGTGAATGATATATCAGCCTTGGTACTGTTTGATTCGGGTGCAACCCGATCTTTTGTGTCGCTCGCGCTCAACAAGCGATTCGTAGGAGCTCTGGGGGAGCTGGATTGCCCACTGGATGTGGAGATAGTAGATGACAAGACCGTTAGGGTTGCGAGGGTTCACAGAGGTTGTACACTACAGTTATTCGATGAGTAGTTTTCAGTGGGTCTGGTTCTTATTCCCCTGCGAGGGAATAAGGTTATAGTGGGTATGGATTGGTTGAGCCCAAATGGGGCACTGATTGATTGCGATTAGCAGCTAGTGAGGTTTCAGACTCCTAGTGGGGGAGGGTTAGTGATCCAGGGCGAGAGGCCACATCACGGACCGGTTTATGTTCAGCAACGAAGGCGAGGCGTTACCTTCAGCAGGGTTGCGCAGGTTACATCGCTTATATTATGGATACCCAGGATAATGGTAAGGCGACAATGGATGATGTACCGGTCGTGCGAGAGTACCCAAATGTATTCCCGAAGGATTTTCCTGGGATACCTCCGGAGAGACAGGTTGAGTTCAGGATTGACTTTGTCCCTTGTGCGGCTCCGATAGCCAAGGCATCATATCGATTGGCTCCTCCCGAGATGCAGGAGTTGTCTACGCAGTTGCAAGAGCTGCTAGACAAGGGATTTATCAGGCCGAGTAGTTCGCCATGGGGATCCCTGATCATATTTGTGAATAAGAAGGATGGGTCACATCGGATGTGCATAGACTACCGAGAGCTGAATAAGGTAACGATGAAGAACCGTTACCCCCTCCCTAGGTTGATGATTTGTTTAACCAACTACAGGGTGCATCTTGGTTCTGCAAGATTGATCTGCGATCGAGTTATCACCAGATGCGAGTCAGAAACGAGGATGTCTAGAAGACAACTTTCAGGACTCGCTATGGACACTATGAGTTTGTGGTGATGCCGTTTGGGCTCACCAATGCTCCAGCCGTATTCATGGATCTCATGAACCAAGTGTGCATGCCGATGAGGAGTACCTGAGGGAGGTGCTGGAGACACTGAGGAGGGAGAGACTTTTTGCAAAGTTCTCCAAGTGTGAGTTCTGGCTGTGTGAGGTGCAGTTTCTTGGGCATCTTGTCAACCAGAAGGGTATTCTGGTCAATCCGGCCAAGATTGAGGCCGTGATGCAGTGGGAGGTTCCGAGGTCTCCAACAGATATTTAGAGTTTTCTTGGTCTAGCGGGTTATTACCGGAGATTCATCCAGGACTTCTCCAAGATCGTTGTTCCTTTGACCCGAATGACCAAGAAGTCAGTGACATTCTGCTGGGGGCCTGAGCACCAGGCAGCGTTCGAGACTCCCAGACAGCGGTTATGCGAGGCACTGATTTTGACTCTGCTCGAGGGAGTTGATGACTTCGTGGTTTACTGTGACGCGTCGATCGCAGGTGTGGGTGCAGTGCTGATGCAGCGGGGTCATGTTATAGCATACGCTTCGAGGCAGCTGAAGCCTCACGAGGCTAACTACCCGACGCATGATTTAGAGCTGGGGGTTTTGGTTTTCACCCTCAAGATTTGGCGGTATTACCTCTATGGAGTCCGTTGTACCATTTACAGGAACCACAAGAGTTTGACGTACCTCGTGGATCAGCCGAATCTGAACATGAGGCAACGTCGGTGGTTAGATGTGGTGAAGGATAATGACTTTGAGATCCTCTACCACCCGGGCAAGGCCAATATGGTGGCCGATGCCTTGATCCGCAAGGCGCTGACGGCTCCGATTCGAGATATATGCCTGAGGATGACAGTGATTACTCCATTACCGGAGCAGATTAGAGAGGCGCATGTCAAGGGCGTGAAGGAAGATCGCCAGAAGTGCGAGCGGATCGTAGGCTGGGTGGCCTCGTTTGATAATGACAACCAAGGGTTGTTGTCCCCGAATGGAAGGGTCTGGGTTCCGTACTGGGGCGGAGTACGACAGGTTCTGATGGATGAGGCCCATAAGTCGAGGTTCTCCATCCATCCAGGGGCGACAAAGATGTACCGAAATCTTCGCCCTGATTACTGGTGGCCGTGCATGAAGCGGGACATTGCTTGGTACGTGGAGTGGTGCTTGATCTACAGGAAGGTCAAGGCCGAACATCAGCGCCCCCACGACAAGATGCAACCGTTGGACATTCTGGTGTGGAAATGGGAAGTTATCACTATCGATTTCAGTACCAAGCTTCCCAGGACCGCACATGGAGTAGATTAGATATGGGTCATTGTGGATCGGTTGACCAAGAGTGCTCATTTTTTCCCGATCAAGGAGAGTATCTAGGCTGAGAAGCTGGCCAAGATATACGTGCGCGAGATAGTGGAACGACATGGAGTGCCTGTCTCGGTGGTGTCAAACTGAGATGTCCGTTTCACTTCGAGGTTTTGGAAGCGGTTTCACGAGGAGATGGGTACTCGTCTCTACTTCGGCACCCCTTTCCACCCTCAGACAGACGAACAAAGCAAGATGACGATACAGACTCTCGAGGACATGCTACACGCATATGTTTTGGATTTCGGTGGCAGTTGGGATACGTATCTTCTGTTAGCGGAATTTCGTATAACAACAGTTACCACGCCAGCATAGACCGACCTCCTTTCGAGATGCTCTACGGGAGAAAGTGTAGGACCCCAATCTGTTGGGGTGAGGTTGATCAGAGAGTCATGGGGAGTACTGAGGTAGTACTTAAGACTACAGAGCGGATCCAGTAGGTCCGGAGCAGGCTCCAGACTGCTCAGAGTCGGCAGAAGAGCTACGCCGACAAGCGGCGTTCAAACTTGGAGTTTCAGGTGGGCGATATGGTCCTCCTGAAAGTTTCACCTTGGAAAGGTTTCATCCGGTTCCGGAAGCAGGGAAAGCTAGGCCCCATAGACATTGGTCCTTTCAGGGTTATAGCCTGAGTGGGTAAGGTGGCGTATCGGTTAGATCTACTAGCAGAGCTCGGTCAGACCACAACACTTTCCATGTTTCCCAGTTGCGGAAGTGCTTAGTGGATGATTCAACGATAATTCCCTTGGAAGATATTCAGGTTAACGACAACTTGAACTACATTGAGAGGCTGGTGGCGATTCTGGATCGCAAGACGAAAACCTTGAGGAACAAAGTTGTTCAGTTAGTGAAGGTGCAGTGGCTGCACCGCAAGGGTTCTGAGTGGACTTGGGAGCCTGAGGAGGAGATAAGGGAGCACTACCTGGAGTTGTTTTCAGACGCAACAGACTTCGAGGACGAAGTCTAAGACAAGTGGGGGAAAATTGTAACGCCTGGTTCCTAGTATGCTTTTAACTCGTTAATTTATTTATTTTAAAAGGGTAACTCGACGAGTTGGTGGCCCTAACTCGTCGAGTAGAGGACAGATTATACGCGGGGTTTAAGCTATCTACTCGACGAGTCAAGAGCCCTCGACTCGACGAGTAGATCGGCGAGAGTGAAACCCTAATTTCGGGGTTTTGCACCCTATTTAAGCTCCTTAACCCCCACCCCATTAGCCTCATTTCCAGCCTCCATGTCCCAAACCCTAATCCACGCAACCCTGGAGCTTTATTTGAGAGTGCGAGTCATTTTGAATGATCGTTGTGTACTTTTGAAGCTTGTAGAAGAAGAATAAGATAGAGGGCTCAAGAGGGAAAGAGTAGATCAAGAAACTACATACCATTTGCTACATTTTCTGGTAATCAATTTTCTATCTTGGCTATTAGTTCATTAGATCTCTTTATGTCCATCTTTATGAGGGTTTTTGGTCCAAGATTGATAGCTTTTGGAGAATGATCGACCCAAGTGGGTACTCTTCTAGATCTAGGACCTAGAGGGGCTGATATGACATAAAGGTGCAAACTTTATGCCATTGGAGCCCCCATGCAAGCCATAGAGTGTCATATTGTCCTTTTTAGCCCCAAAGGCCATGCATGTGGAAAAAGGTGGGAACTTTACGTGTCCAAGTAATGTTAGGGGTTTAGATCAGAGGTTGTAAGCTTTAGTTTGGTGTATGGATGGCTTAAGGACCAAGTTCTAGGTCCCAAGGAATTAGGGTTTGAGCTAAACCCTTTAAGAAGAGGTATTAATGGGTAAAGTTAAAAACTTTACCCTTAAAAGGACATTTTCAGGGTTTATGTGAAGTATGAAGCTTGGATCTGAAGTGTAGTGGCGTAATCCATTAAGATAGCCCAAACAGACAGGGGAACTCGGCGAGTCGAGAAAGGGACTCGACGAGTTGAGGTCGGGTTGTCCCGATTCTATGCCAGGTAGAACTTGACGAGTCTGTGAAGGGACTCGACGAGTTGACTCGGTTGATCATGAGTCTGAGTTGTATAGGAACTCGTCGAGTTAGGAGGTAACTCGACGAGTTGAGTCGGCTGGGAGTTGACCTTGACTTTGACTTTGACCAAGATGTTGACTTTGACCAGGGGTAAAAGGATCATTTTACCCCAATAAGGATTATCATATTTTGATTAAGTGTTATTGTGAAATTGATAACTGGGGAGTCGTTGGAGCAGCCGTCAGAGATTCCTCACACGAGATTTCACAGCTAGCATACGAGGTGAGTTTCTTCTAGTAGGAACGGGTCTAAGGCACCAAGGCCGACCCGTTTAGTTAGTAGTAGTTCCAGACTACGGTCTAAGGCACCAAGGCCGACCCGGTGTAGGTTCATATGCTTTACCGGATTTCGATCCGATGTCGGGGCGGTCCAGAGGAATGCTTGTATGCTTGATGTCTTTGTGATTTTTGCATGTGTTTGTACTTGTATATTTCAGGACTTTGGTCCGATGATGGGGCGGTCCCAAGGAATGTTAGTATGTTACCGGATTATGGTCCGATGTCGGGCGGGGCCCGAGGAATGTTTAAATGTTAATATTATATGCTTAGGTTTATATGTATTATTTGATTATGCTCACATGTATTCCGAGAGTTGCTCAATGCCGGGCGGGGCCCAAGATATGTTTATATGATATGTGTATGTTATGTGGTAGTTGGGGAGACAATATATATATATATATATATATATATATATATATATATATATATATATATATATATATATATATAGTTATAGAAAAGGAGATCCTACTATTTTGGGGATGTATATTAATCTATGTAAAGGTCGGATCCTAATCACTAAGATTACAGATCAGACATCTATTCTATATATACAAAGAATATCTTCGTAATATACAAACGATCACTAAGATCATTCGGTTCACGTTGTCGTTGATCATGTTGATGTTGGCGCTGGCGCTGGTGGACAGCGTGTTGTGTGTTTGACTTATCAGATCATATGATGTGACCTTATAGAGATGTATGTACCAATTCCTGATGTTGTTATTAGAATGGAAAATAGGTACTGATTTCTTTCTAATTTTCATATTATTTTACCTTTTACGCTTTTATATCGCTGATTCATAGATGTTGTACTATCGCCAGATGTACTAGTGGTGGTGTCGGCGATCACCGATAAGTAAATTTGATTACTATCACCTACTCAAGTTGATATGTTGGCCTTCACGACGTCACTTCATGAATCAATGAATTAGTGCAAAACTTTAACGTTTAGTTATTAAGTAAGTGTTTGCTGTTTTGCCAATTTTTATGATTCAGAAATTGAAAACTTAAGTGATGAAGATATAAGCATCAATCACGTGTAGGACGAAGCTTTGATTCTCTGTATCGGAGCCTCTACTTGTCAAACTTGTAAGTTTTTTTCCTTTTGCAATGTTCAAACATATGCTTATACTCCATGTTATTCTAGTTGTTCATAAGTTTGGAACATGGATTTCATAGGCAGGTTCTGTGTTTGTTCTAGATCTACTTTGTGTTTTAATAGATCCAAGTGTTCAACCTATAACTTTAGCTAATATGATAGGTAAGCCATAAATCTACAAAGAGTCATAGAGTTGATGGAAATGATATAATCTTTTAGGTTATGTAATTGTTTTATAATTATGTTGACTGTGTGAAATCAAGTGAGATTCACTGTGTTTAATATGATCTAATGAAACAATAATAAAATACGAAGATTATTTAGAAACTGTATCACAATGCATTATATTGATACTTTTTTAAATACAACATCATTGGGTTATTGTATTTTGAATGTAGGATTTGCTATCACATGACCAATTGAGATGAAATATGCTTATTTATGGCCAAGGATAGCCAACAAGATGGTGATTGACATGGGAAAAAGACAAGAACTTTACTATCTTGATGTTCAAAGACAAGTTATGGTGAATGTGGTGGAGGCTTTGGAGCTCATTTGTTTCGTAAACAAAGTGCATATATGTTCATATCTGAACACATGTTCATATATGAACATATGTTCACCGTTTAATATCTCTAATGTTTTCTTCTCATGCATAAATGATCGGCTATCTTGAGTCAAACCTAGCTAGTAGTTAGTCAATATGATGAATATCAACATATGCTCATAAATGAACATATGTCAGATATGAACACATGTTTATGTTAATGTACATAATTTCTTAATGAGCATATGTTTTATTTTCGATTTTTCTATGTGTTCATAAATGAATATCCTCCACTTTGTTTAAAGCTTACTGTAAAGATGAACTTATGTTCATTTATGAACATATTTTCATATATAAACACATGTTTATATATGGACACGTGTTCATATATGAACACATGTTTATAAATGTACATATGTTCATATATGAACATGAACATTTTTTACCATCATACCCCTTTTACCTTAAACTAATCACATGGTCAAGAAGGTGGTTATGTGTTTAGAGAATTATGTGTTCAACCCACCATATATATATATATATATATATATATATATATATATATATATATATATATATATATATATATATATATATATATATATATATATATATATAAATTCTCGTTCGTTTAGTTAAACGAACAAACATGAAAAATGGTCACGTTCGTTCAATTATGTTCGTGACCGTTTGTTTATGTTGTTCGTTTATGTTCGTTCATATAAGTTCATTTTATGTTCATATATGCTTAATCGTCTTTGATTACATTACTATATTATATGTTCATTTATGTTCATATATGTTCAATTATGTTTTTTTTTATCTTTGTTCGTTAATGTTCGTTCGTTTATGTTCAGTTAACTTGTTTACGAACATAAACGAACGAACATGAACAATGTAGTTTGTTAAACGAACGAACATGAACAAGAAAAATCGTTTGTTTATTCGTTCGTGTTCGTTCATTTGTTCGGCTAATTTAAACGAACGAACGTGAACAAGCCTCTGTTCGTGTTCGTTCGGTTCGTTTACAGCCCTATATATATATATATATATATATATATATATATATATATATATATATATATATATATATATATATATATATATAGAGAGAGAGAGAGAGAGAGAGATGTAAGTTCAAATAAAAACAAAGATTATCAAAGATCTAGTATGCTCAAGAATCATATTAAAGTGATATTGCTAATTAAAATATTACACTAATGGGTCACACTAACAACAACTTGTACAATTCATTATTTATTAGAAATTGATTTTAATAAATATTCAATAAACTCTTATAATTAAGCTGGAAATTATTTATTTCTAGGAAATAATAATTTTCATTAGCAAGTAACATTATATAATTCATATGGTATGAATTAATAAGTCATGACATTTTGGACTAGATAAATTCTTTTGTCTTTTACTAAAAAGTTAAAGTTTTTACTTTATAAACTTGGTTTATAAAATATAAAAGCTTTTATCTTCTTTTGCCTTCATATTTTCGAAAATTGGCATGAGAAAAGAGAGTATGAGATTTTCTAGTTGTTTAATCAAAAGGAATGACTTCTTGAATTGTTTATTCAAAAGCCTTAAGCATAAGCATGCATGCATTAAGACATAGGGACATGGTTGTCTAAAATGGAAATAATTATTAGATAAAGAATTCACTTTATGCATACGTCATGCACTCTCTTTCATTTTTTTCTGATGTATTGAAGATATTACTTGCTTTTATATAATCTCTTGAAATTCATACTTTGGTTATGAACTTCAAGATTAAGAATTAAGAGTTTTAGACTAGCATCTACATCAAGTTGGCTTCTTGTTGGTGTCTCTAAAGTTCATCATTCTTCATCAACTTCCAAGCCTCCCACGAGGATCTGAAGAACTAAAAAGGTTGTAATTTCTCCATCTTCTTCTTTGGTGCTTGTTTAATCTTTCTACAACTTGCAAGATGATCCTTGGTGGGTTTAACTTGTTTATGTTATTCAAAAAATGATCAAGTATTCCTTTGCCAAATATCATGTTTTTGAAACTAGTTTTTGAATAAAACCTCAATTGATATCAGAGCCACCTTGCATGTTTTGTTAGATTTTTTGATTTTTGGAAATCTTAGTTTTCGGAGAATATGGATAATTTGGTTTTGTATAAAAACAAGCTCATACATATTTTATATGAACTCTTTATAATTGTTATTTAAAGTTGTATTAGAAAAAAAAGGTTGTTTCATGCGTATGTTGATATGTATGATGTGCATACACTAGCCAATGACCATTGTGTTTGTTGTGTTGGTTGTTTTTATTATAAAAATGATTGTAATATTTTATTTATTCATATGGTATGTAATAAATTAAATATATTAGTTTTCATGCTTTATTTTTATAAATAATAGATTAGTTATTAGAAATAATTTATTTGTACAAAAATTTAACAATAAATGAAGTTGGAGCCATTTTTTGAAGACCAAAGAGCAATTTTCGAAATTAGAAGCATTCTGAAAGATAGTGACAGTTTCTGAAAAGTGTCACTAATAGTGTTTACAAAGGGTTGTTGGAGTTTTAGCGACAGTTGCTGAAATATTGCTTTCAAGAAGCTTTTCCAATCTTTTGCAAGCAAATTGTGTCTTCTCATGTGGGAGATTCTACAACAACATTACAAGAAGAATTTTGGTCCCTTAAAACGTCCCTTTAGGAATGGACTTGACATTTTTTTTGTTGCCTCACAAAAAAATGTCATTAGTTGGTTATGTTTATGTACATATATTTTATGCATGTTTGTGTTGTTTATTTTATGTAATTATTATGTGTGGTAGATAAATTAGTTTTTCACATGCTAAAATAATTTTTGGACAAAATAAACATCACATGGAGTTTGGATTTCAAAATTTATAATGTGGACATAAGATGTAACAAGTTATTGTTTTAAAATAAAATATGGTTTTATAAAAACGTTAATAATGTCGAATTTTGAAATACTCTAATATATGTTTTAAAATGGTGATTTTTGTAACTTATACAAACTCCATATATATAAGTAATAAAAGGAAGTTTTATTAAATATATAAAATGTTCAAATGCACTCAAACTTAATACCGGTTGTTAAAACTGAATCACGTCATATTATATAAAAACTAGCTTTTTATAGAACCTTTAAACATGATTTTCTTTTGAAAATTGATACCACAGTTTATTATATGCATGTAATAACCATGATATCATATGTTTTTAAAACTATAATTATAAAACATATAAAAAAACCCTTTACAAATCTCAAATATTTGCAATCCATTTTAAATACATTTGCACATCTCTTGTATGCACTAGTGAGATAAATGATAGCTAACCATGTAGTGTTATCTTTTGATGGGAGAGGTATCTTCGCGATTTCTATAACAAAGTTATAGGCCGATTACACAATATTTTCAAATTGGATGACTTGATCGGAAATCTTTTGTGATAAAGGATACCTAAGCAAGAGAGTTCTAAGGCATAGATGGGATAAAACATGTATAATTAAATTTGTTATTAGCGATCCCATAAATCTAGGAATTATATAGTAAGATATAATTGATAATCGATATCTACCGGGTTGAATTCAAATGGATGGGATAAATGATACCTAACCATTTATTTGTTTTGCAACTTGGATCTTAGACTTTGATAATTAATGTTTTTTTTGGAAACAAAAGGGTATTAATTATTAAAGAGTTTAAATATTGAAGATACTAAATGAATTTTGTTAAAATTTTGTAGTTAAATAATCCATTCTCATTACCATGAATTTTCATTTTATTTAAAGACTTAATGAAGCAATAACATTCACTAGATACAACTTCAATGAATGGGTTCATGTCTTAAGAGATAATTTCGTGAGAGATATGAAATTGTATACACTTAAAGGTCCTAACAGTGATGCTAAATATGTTTCTAACATCAAACTAGGAATAATTAAAGGCCAAAAGGAATCACCATGTGTGATCTAGGAGGCCTATGTTTTATGGACTGGACAACTTTAAACCCAAGAAATCCAATAAGGCCAACATAGATGAATCTTGTTTCTTTTGTGGAGAAACTGGACATTGGAAGATGATATGCTCCTCTTATCTCGAAAGAAAGTCTGGAAGAGACTAGTACTTCAAGTATCTACTAGATAGAACTCATACATTTCAGATAACACTTAGGTACTTGGTACTTAAATGTTAATCTAATATTTGTAATTGGCTTGCAGATATTTATGGAAGAGTAAACAGCTGAGCACAATCAAGTTGGAACTACACTCTTGGATTTTAGCTTATTAATTATGCTAGGAACATAATGCACTTGTATTATGGAACAATATTTGTTTTGGAACAATGTATGTTTTTTAATTTAGTTTGTCTAAATATATGTCTCAGTTTAATTTATGAATGATTGACTATTTACTTAAATCGTTTTTCATAACGATCACCTTCATATTCAGAAATGATTAAATTTATTTTTATGAGACTAGATCTCCTAATAAGAATTATAAAGTAAATATCAATGTTTTATAAATAACAAGTTCTATATGCAAACTAGTTTTGACTTAAACTTGTATTAAAATCAAACTCATCTTTGATATTGTTATCTTTATTATATGAATAGCATTCACATATTCCAACTTCAGGAAATGGATCTTTGAAGGCAAATAATGTAGTTTATTTAACATATGTAAATATTCTTTATATATAAAGGATTCCTAATGATATTTTCACTAAGTAGTAGAGAAAATAATTATTAAGAAACTATACACTATGGTGTATGACTTCCTTTATAATTAATTCTAAGATTTAGCACAAGATACCAAATCAACTTTTCTAACAACTACAGTAGTTATAAATTATATTTTACATGTTAAAACATAATTGTGAAATCTTTGTTGAAGGTTTCAAATATAAAGTTGAGATACAAACCAGTAAAGAACTATCTAAGGCCTTAATAATGATAAAGGATGAATTAAAGTTTACTTGGTACGATTTAGTTTCTAATCGGTAGAAATGTCCTCCTTTTATTTCCTTGGGATAACACCTGAAACACTATCAATTGTACCTTGAGTACAAACACCAACTAGCAAGTAGATATAACATTTTATTCATAAGATGGTGTATGAAAAGCTTCATCTCTATCTTGTTAAATGTTTTGTGGATTTGAAGCCTATGTTTGACTAAAGCTTCTAAACCCAAAATCTAATAAATACATATTTATATATAATACTCTAAATGTGGCTTACATTATTATATGCAAACCCACCAATAATGAGTTCTCTTATTCTTGTGAAAGCCAAGTTAGTAGAAAGCTAGCTTCTAATGACAAAACAAGTAGGAGGTACATGGAACTTGAAGAAGCTCAAGAACCATAACCTAAAGTAGTAAAGGTTGGCACTAATTTTAACAAGGGATTGTTAGAACTGAATAATAACTATTCACAAACACAAATTGTTCGCATTAGTCGTAGAAATCATCTATGACTTGAGAAATGTGGAATCTCTCATTGATGAAATTTTATTGATGGTTTCCGGTAAATCGATAAAACACCAAGATGCTACGTCAGATCTCGAATCTAATTAACGACTTAGAGTCATGAACATGAGATGTAATCCATATATAATAATCAAGTTTGGTCTTGATTAAAGTTCCTTAATATAGCTAGCCTAGAAGGAGTAAGTGATTCTTCTACAAAGAATATATTACATAGATAACCATACACATTTAAAGCAATACTTGTTATAAAAGGATTTTCTCATACTAATGTCATTGACTATGGTCCTTATCATACTCATGACATTGACTATGATCAAACCTTTTTCACAACTAGCTATGATTAGATCAACAAGGATATTGTTTACTATAAATTCATATTCTCAATATGAAATATAGCAAATAGATTTCAAGAAAGACCATTTTTCTTAATAGACATCTACTAGAAGATATCTATATAGATTAGCCTGAAGGTTTTCTTAATCCAAATTATTGTAATGACCCAATTTTCAAAAGAAAATTTTCATTTTTAAGTAGCCAAAACATTTTCCATAAACCATAAAATCGCAAATACAATTGTTTTCAAATTCATATCAATAACAATATTATTTCAAATCATCAGAGTGTCCCATAAAAGCGTCTCAGAGAGAGTGCATGCTGTGTCATCAAGCCCTGCCCTTGCCCTTAGGCTCGGATGTACCTGAAAAAAATCCACAAACTGTAAGCTAATGCTTAGTGAGTTCCCCAGATCTTACCCCACACAATCCACATAAACACATAATCATATTAGCTATAAAAGATACATATACCATAACAACCATTCATACATACATATAGGGATGTCGTGGGCTCGTCCCAGGGTCTTACTCCAGGATCCCATGGGCTCCCCGCATGGTCTTACACCTAAGTGCCATGGGCTCTCCCATGGTCTTTAATAGGAAAGCCATGGGCTCTCCACGTGGTCTTACATCCGAGTGTCATGGGATCTCCCATGGTCTTTTAGTAGGAAAGCCATGGGCTCTCCACATGGTCTTACATCCAGGTGCCATGGGATCTCCCATGGTCTTCCATACAAGCATACAACATATACCACTAGCATACTTCCTAGCTTATACCAACTAACATGCCACATAATACAACTTCAGCTAGGATACCACATATCATAAAATGGGCCGGCCTTGGTGCCTTAGACCCATTGGTATGGTGAGGAGACTCACCTATCGCAAATGCTGAACTGAGAAGATACGATCCAATAAGTCCCAACGTAAAGCTCCAACTAAACTACAACAGCCCACAAGACGGTCAAGCTCAAGAGTGAGGGCTTGGTATGCTGGATCTTTCCCTTCTTCTCACTATCTTGTTCTTAAGCTCTTAAAGTCACTATGGAACAGGTGTTACAAATCTCCCCCACTTGAACTAGACTTCGTCCTCGAAGTCTGCTGAACCAAATAAGTCCGGGTAGTGATCCCGCATCTCATCCTCTGGCTACCATGTCCATTCGGATCCCCTTCGGTGTTTCCATTGCACCTTTACTAACTTCAACTCCTTGTTACGAAGAACCTTGGTCTTCCTATCTAGAATCGAAACAGGCCTCTCAATGTAGTTCAGGCTCTCGTCCACCTGAATGTCGTCCAAAGAAACGATCGCGGCCTCGTATGTGACATACTTCCGGAGCTGTGACACATGGAAAGTGTTGTGAATCTTGCTAAGCTCATCCGGCAGATCCAAGCGATACGCCACCTTGCCCACCTGGGCCGTAATCCTGAATGGTCCAATATATCAGGGCCCTAGCTTGCCCTTCTTTCAGAACCTGATACTTCCTTCCATGGCGAAACTTTTAGTAACACAAAGTCCCTCACCTGGAACTCAAGATCCGATCGCCGCTGGTCGGCTTAGCTTTTCAGACGCCTCTTTACAACTCGCCGCCTGTCACACACGTGCTGAATCAACTCGGTTGTCTTGAGCACCACCTCGGTGCTCCCTATCATCCGGTGCCCTACGTCGCCCAAACAAACAGGGGTCCTACACCTCCGACCATACAACATCTCAAACGGTGGTTGATCAATACTAGCATGATAACTATTATTGTATGAAAACTCAGCTAGCGGGAGGTATGTATCCCAGCTACCTCCAAAATCCAACACGCATACCCAAAGCATATCCTTGAGTGTCTAGATCGTCCTATCGCTTTGGCCATCTGTCTGGGGGTGGTACGTCGTGCTAAAATGCAACTGAGTGCTCAGTTCCTCATGGAACTTCTTCCAGAATCTAGATGTAAATCGAACATCTTTGTCAGAGACTACCGACACTGGCACCCTGTGTCTAGCCACCACCTCTCACACATAAATATCCGCCAACTTCTCAGCGGATATACTCTCAGAGATTGGAATAAAGTGGGCAGTCGTCGTCAACCTGTCCACAATCACCCATAAGGCATCCACACCCCTCGTTGTCCTCGGTAACTTCGTGATGAAGTCCATAGTGATCTCTTCCCACTTCCACATGGGAATGGGTAGCGGCTGAACCTTGCTATGTGGCCGCTGATGTTTGGCCTTGACCTTCCTACAGGTCAAGCACCGCTCCACAAACCAGGCGATCTCCCGCTTCATGCAGGGCCACCAGTAACTCAGTCTCAAATCCCTATACACTTTTTGTAGTGCCCGGATGTATAGAGAACTTGGACTTGTGTGCCTCCTCTAATATCTTCTGCCTCACCCCTCCAGTCACCGGTACCCACACTCGGCCACACTGCGTTAGAAGACCTCGACTATCCCGAACAAACAAGGGATATTGACCCCGACTCCGCTCTATCTTCCAATTCTCTTTCTTCACACCCTTGACCTGAGCCTCCTAAATCATATCCAACAATGGAGAGATCACCGTCATCCTCAAACAAACGTTCCCAATCCGGGAACCTGCCGCCTTGCGGCTCAAAGCATCGGCCACCAACTTGGCCTTCCCTGGATGGTATAAGATCTCACAATCATTGTCTTTCAGCACGTCCAGCCACCTCCTCTGCCGCATGTTGAGGTTCTTCTGATCCATCAAATACTTCAAACTCTTATGATCAGTATAAATAGTGCACCGTACTCCATACAAGTAGTGCCTCCAAATCTTCAGGGCAAACACTACTGCCCCTAACTCCAGGTCGTGAGTGGGGTAGTTCGCCTCATGAGGCTTCAACTGCCTCGAGGCGTTGGCTGTCACATACCCCCCTACATCAGTACCACGCCTAACCCTGAGATCGATGCATCACTGTCCATTACCAAGTCATCCAACCCCTTAGGTAGTACTAGAATCGGAGCCTCACATAACCTCTGTCTCAGGGTCTCAAAAGTCAATTGCTGATCCGTGCCCCATCGAAAAGTTACATTCTTCTTGGTCAAGCGAGTCAAAGCCACGACGATCTTGGAGAAATCCTGGATAAATCTCCGATAATAGCTCGCTAAACCCAAGAAGCTACGGATCTCAAATGTGTTTTTCGGTACTTCCCACCACATTATTGCCTCAACCTTGTCTCGATCAACCGAAATGCCCTCCTGGTTGATGATGTGCCCCAAACACTGCACCTCACGCAACCAGGAATCACACTTCGAGAATTTGGCATACAGCCTTTCCGTTCTCAATGTCTCCAATACCTCCCTCAGATACTGCTCATTCTACTCCTTGGTCTTAGAATAGACCAGGATATCATCAATAAAAACGATCACTGACCGATCCAGCATCGGTCTACACACTCTGTTCATGAGATCCATGAACGTTGATGGGGCATTGGTGAGCCCAAATGGCATCACCACAAACTCATAGTGCCTATACCGAGTCCTGAAAGCTGTCTTCGGTATATCCTCATCCTGAATCCTCATCTGATGGTACCCCGGCCGAAGATCAATCTTGGAAAACCAAGACACACCCTACAGTTGATCAAAAAAATCATCGATCCTCGGAAGTGGATAACGGGTTTTCACCGTTCGTTTGTTTAGCTCACGATAATCAATGCACATCCTATGGGACGCATCCTTCTTTTTCACGAACAGGATCGGAGCTCCCCACAGGGAACTGCTCAGACGGATGAACCCTCGGTCTAGCAGCTCTTGAAGCTGCGTAGATAGTTCCTGCATCTCGGGCGGAGCTAGCCGGTATGGTACCTTGGCTATCGGAGCGGTACCCAACACCAAATCAATGCGAAACTCCACTTGCCTCTCTGGAGGCACTCTAGGTAACTCCTCAGGAAATACATCCCGAAACTCCTGTACAACCGGCACACTGCCTAAATCCATTAGGGTCTCAACCCTCGTATCCGAAATATATGCCAGAAACCTCGTGCAACCCTGCTGCAAAAATATCCTAGCCCTCGCAGCTGAACAGAGGGTTGGCCCCTGTGAGGCCCTCTCTCCCTGAATAACCAGTTCTCCCCCACTTGGGGTTCGAACCGTCACCAACTGGCGCTCGCAATCGATCATGGCTTCATTGGCCACTAACCAATCCATCCCGTCAATCACCTTCAGCCCTCGCAATGGTATCAGGACTAGATCAACACGAAACCTCTCCCTTAGCACATTCAGGACACAGTCCTGATACACCCTCGCAACACTCACTGTGCGGTCATCTGTAATCTCAACCTCAAGCGGGAAAATCCAAAGTCCTCGTCGCATCCTGAAACTTCTTGCTAAGAGCAAGAGATACAAATGATCGGTTAGCTCCCGAATCGAACAAAACGTGAGCAGACATACCATTGACCAAAAAGGTACCTATACATAAGCACAATATACACATAAGAAATGCAATAAATCTAGAGCAGGGAGATACAATACGTACCAGCCATAACGTCTGGCGCTGCCCGAGCCTCCTCGGTGGTTAACTGAAATGCGCAACTCTTCACCGCAGGAGCATCCGCCTTAGCAGGGCGGCTATCAGTGATCCTCATTGTGGCGGGCGCAGGCGCCGCCACTGCTCCTCTCCCTCCCTGCAACCTCGGACAATCGACCTGCTTATGGCCGGTCTGGTTGCAATGAAAACAAATCAAGCCCTTCTTGGGGCAATCCCTGATCACATGGCCTGATTGGCCACATGCGTAGCATCCCAAGCCTGCTGTCCAACAAGCTCCACTGTGCGGATTACCGCACTTGGCACACCCGCCACGACCCTGCTGGCCCCTGCTGGAAGAATCTGAGGTCTTAGGCTTTTTAGTCTGACCAACTGCTATCTGTGCCTACTCAGTCTTCCGCTTGGTGTGGAATTCCAACTCCATTTCCCGCTCCCGAGCCTTCTCCATCTTCTCATTCACAGTTTTGCACCCTGTAAAGCTCACAAACTCCTTGATACATCCCTCAACATGGAATGATAACTCGTCCGCCTCATATCCTCGTCTATAGCATACTGTGGGATCAAGAGTGCTCATTCCCGAAATATGGCGGTGATCTCCGCCACAATCTCGATGGTCTGCTGGAGGTCATGAAACTCCCTCACTAGCTTTTGCACCTCAATAGGTGGTGCAAAATCCAAATTAAACCGGCCAACAAACTCAGGCCACGTCATCTCAGCCACACCAGCTGCTCCCACCTGACTAGTCACCTCTCCCTAGTAGTCTCGGGCTCTATCTCTCAGTATACATGAAGCAAAACCCACCTTTGCCGCATCAGGGAAAGAACTCGTGCGTTGGGCATTCTCTATTGTCACACCCCCAAACCGGAACGGCGGAAACGTTCGGGGGTGGAGGACGTCATGTTTAGTATCACAACACATGCATCATAGTAATCAAAGTAACAAACAACCATTTCATTAATATTAAAGTGTTTACAAAGTATGTGATTCACAAAAGTTAGACTCCAAAAGTAAATAACAAAACAAGACATGAAGATACTATGCTCCATCTTCTGAATCCCAGTGCATGTACCTGTCTACTAGTCTCCTGAGAATACAAGTTATTTTGAAAGAGTAGATCAGCATTTAAGCGGGTGAGTTCATAAGTATTTTAGTGATGTAAAGTAAGTTGTAAGTTCTTTTAGAAAAATTCGCATGTTCCTCCAGAAAATCCTATATCTTTTGATAAGATGAATGAAAGTAAATATGACTCTACAATTCCTTCTATGAGTACTAAATGGATACAAGTTATATATAATCCAGATCAAACAGACAATCGGTTGCGTGAATTTTCCCTAAGCCCACAACCAAACAAGGAACAGGAAATGAGGCGGAAGTCACGCATCCCATTGTTTGTTCGATCTTCATTGTATATAACCATGGCGTATTTATTTGGTACTTACGGAGTTAACTATAATAGTTCCTTTATTTGATGAAAACATTCTTTAATTAAATCATATATTTCCTTTAGTAAAAATGGTAACCACAATAGTTCCTTCTATAATCACTTAGTTTATACTAGCTATATATAATCTAATATCGAACGGATAGCTAATTGTGTGAATCTGCCGTAAGCCCACAACTAAACAAGGAACAGGAAGTAAGGCGGAGAGCATTATCCTACTGCCTATCGGATATTAATTATATAGAACCATGATGTATAAACTAATGTATTATAGAATTAACCACTAAAGGTCCTTTAAGTTATACTAGTTTAATAAAATGAATTAAACCCTTTTACTGATAAGTTTCTAGTTTAGCCTACTAAATGTTCTATCTGAAGAGTATGTTTTTGTACTAGAAAACGGTATATTGAATTTGTATACTATCACTGACCCATACCTGGTACTCCTTATGATTACTTGGTGTATGTAGAATATATATATATATATATATATATATATATATATATATATATATATATATATATATATATATATATATATATATATATATATATATATATATATATATATATATATATATATAGCTAAGATCGAATAGATAGTAGATTGGGTGCATTTGCTCTAAGCCCACAACCAAACAAGGAACAGGAAATGAAGCGGAAAGCACACATCCTACTGTCTGCTGCACCCGATTAATATATATCCCTGATGCATCTACCGAGGAATCATAAAGTTAGCATTATAGGCCCCCTTCTAACTAAATGTACTAAGACTCAACTGTTCTGTTTGTCTTTTGCAATGATGTAAGTTTTCCCATTTCTAAGACTATCTTCACTAGAAAATAGTTTGCATTACCTTTTATGTGAGAAGATCACTATATGAATGTAATGGGAAAATGAAAGTATTCAGTAATGTTATATAAAGTGACTACTGAAGCACTAACTACCATAAAACCAGCTGTTAATTAAGGTTTAAATGTGATGTGGTTATAACCATACTGATCGACAAGTGTTTAATGTGACAACCCGAAAGATAGTCCGTTAACGTAACCCATGCCGTTAATAAAATTTATTTTATTTTGGGTTTTCCGTTAACTTTCAAATTAAATAATTCAATTAGAATCATTATTATAATTTCGTAGGTGTCGAAACGAAATATTAATTGAGTGAAAACACTCTAAATAATCTTTTTGAAAATTTCTAAATTACGACTAAGTCGGGTAATGGTTAATTACCCGGGTAAAATATTTAGCTCCGTTTAATGTCGGTATTGGGTGTATTCCCACAGGGCCACTAACTCTAGACATATATAAAGGTTGAGTGGGCACTTTTGAGCCTTTTTCCCACCTTGAACTTTCTCTCTCTACTCTCTCTCTCTCTCTAAAATCGGATCTCTCTCAAGAATCTTCACTTTCAAGCTCCGAATTGGTAAGTGATCCTTCCTAACTAGTTGTTTATCCTAACATGCATGCAAATCTATGTTTAAACTACCCAAGAACCATCAAAAACTCGTGTTTACGGTTTGGGGAGCCTCCCAAAACCGTAAACTCCTTCAATGGAGGTTTTGAAGCCCCAAAACCCTTCCAAACCTCTTCTAAGGCTTAGATACTTACATGCATGGAGTTTGAACCACAAAATCATGTCTTTTGAGGATGAACATGAGTTTACGGTTCTTGAAGATTCAAAAACCGTAAACACCCTTTAATGGGGTTTTGATGACCCTTAACCCCTCCAATGCATGTCTAATGGCTTTGAAACTTGCTAGAATGATCTTAGAACCCTAAAACATGTCCAAAGAAGTGTAAACATGAGTTTACGGTTTGGGAACATCTCCCAAAAACCGTAAACACCTACAAAGGGTGTTTTAATGCCCTAAACACCTTGCATGGCTTGTATATGAGTCTAGAACTTGCATGAATGGCCTACAAACCACCAAAACACTTGGAAAATGGACAATCATGTACAAGGATGGGTTTACGGCCGTAAACCCATGTGTTTACGACCGTAAACTCCCCAAGGGTGGTCCAAGAACCGTAAACCCTAATTCCTAGGTCATTTCATGTCCCGATCACTTCCTAAGCCCTCGAATCAACCCTAGATCCTTCCTATGTGCAAGATGAGACCTTGGATCACTCAAACCACCACACCCATGAGTTTACGGCCGTAAACTCATGGGGGATGTGGTCTAGAAACCGTAAACTCCCCTAAGAGTTTACACTTGAAGAGTAAACCCTCCTAACTAGGTCATACACTCCTTAAATGCAACCCGTATCATTCCTAACACTTGGAACCAAGTGTTTTCTTGCATTGAGTGTGTCTACTGGTTTAATTAGTAGTATAATAACTAATTGGATGCAATTGTGTATCACCTCATATTACTTAGGACCCTTGTGTATGTTCAAGTCCTAAGTTGTCTTCTTGCATCCTACTCGGCACATTCTCGTCAGGTGAGTTCATACCCCTACACCTTTTCCACGTTTTTTCATGTTTTCAGGGGGGGGGGGGGATACAAGCAAAATCATAAAGGTTTTCATAACTTAAAAACTGATGTAATTTTATGATTTTCCGATGAACTTATGATACTTTATCCCTCTTGTAATATGCAGAGCATAAGGGATACCTTCTAAATATAATTACATAGTTTTCCTAAAACTGTATGGAACTTATCAAACCTTTCAAATCTAAATGGGAAAAACTTATCAAACTATGCAAATTATTATGGGAATAATTTGGGATCTTTATCACTCGTCATACGAATTCAATTTCATGCAAAGTCAAAAATATAAACTATGTCTGATTTAGTTTATCCATGTCTAATCTAGAGTATCATGCTAAATAATTATGTTGTATTTAATTATTTATACTCTACTATGTTCCAAACAAATTCAAAACTCGAAAACGATTAAACCATCCGTAAAATAGTAAATACTAGCTTGTGAGACTTGTCTTCATTATATCCTTCGGGATACCAATAAATCCTCTCCGGAAGTATAACCAGAGTCTCCTGGAGGGAGAACGTGAAATTTGTGGATAGATCTATTCGGGACTGACAATCCCACACCTAAACTGCTAGCTACAGTTAGGCGGGCACGCCTGGGGTGACAAATTTTGGAAATCGAACGACGCCTGAAGAACGTCAAGGAGGTCACGGGTCATATCAGTATGGTTATACGGCTCACAATATGTATTAAACAAACCAATTGGGTCACGGATTTTCTTATGTATTAAAACTACCTACTTTCGTACTGGATGGTATTCCAGGGATCTAATCTATAGTTTTACGTATTAAAACTACGTACTTTCGTACTGGATGGTATTCCAGGGATCTAATCTATAGTTTTACGTATTAAAACTACCTACTTTCATACTGGATGGTATTCCAGGGATCTAATATATAGTTTTACGTTTTAAAACCACCTACTTTCGTACTGGATGGTAAATTCCAGGGTCATAACTTATGGTTGTCATATCTTAATTAAATCAACTTACATGTTAGGAAATATGAGATTTTTTGGGAAAAACATGCCTATGTATTTCATAACTCGATAACGATGGCTTTTTCGACATTACAGTAAATTTTTAACAAAAAGGAAATGAATTATTTATTATTGGATTAAATAAACGATTTTTCCTTAACAAAATATGCTTATGAACTCACCAGCTTTATGCTGATATTTTAAAACTGCTTGTATTCTCAGGTTCTCATTAAACAGGTACTCTTGTCAATCTTTTGGAGAAGACGGAGCGTATAGAAGCCTCGTCTCTACTTTTGTTCTAACTAATGTATCTATGAAACTCGTAGTACTTTGTTTTCAAACGAATGTCAATATTTCTATGTAATGTAATGGTTGTGCTTACTATGCTTACTATGTTTATTGGTTGTGATACTACACATGACGTCACTCCTCCCCGGAACGTTTCCGCCATCGGTTTCGGGGTGTGACAGATTGGTATCAGAGCCCTTGTTTATAGTGAACTAAGTATACCGAACCTTACATGGTATACAACTATAAACACTAATGGGGCCTAAGTACTCTAAACTAAAAGTATGCTTTTAAAATACAAGTATTTTTATAAAAGTATACAAGAATACCCGAGTACCAAGATCCGTATCATGAAAAGAACAAAACATAAGTAATTGGGTGTTGTGCACTATGGTTAAACCTGGGCAGTTATGTAGTCGTGTCTAGGGTCAATATAGCCTGATCAACTATATTCATTCGAGACACGGCCAACATGTGCTTGGGAGTGACTGTGGTGTACAGCGGGCCTATAACTTACCTAATATCCATCCAACTCAAAATACTATAGGAGTATTTTGGTCAAAACAGAAAGCATCGTAGAAATTCATTTCAAGTGTTGCTACTCATTCCTTCCTTAGCGATAGTTTACTCACTTTAAGTAACTTTTCTGTCCTATCGCTTAGTAGAACACTCTAATAATTATTATGAGATATATCCTTGTTTCATATCTCTAAATTCCATCCTCCTATTCCTTGGTCATCTCAGATCAAGATGCCTCCCCGAAAGAGACCTAGCAGGAGGAACAACGACACTCCACCACCACCACCTCCTCCCCAATTTGATCCTGTCGTGTTTCAGGCAGCTGTTACTGCTGCCGTGGCTGCTGCGATGTCACAAATGAATTCCGGTGTATCTGGTGGTCAGGGAGGTGGTATGCATCCTCAATTTCAGGAAGGTGGTCAGGGACACCAGAAAGAATGCTCTTATAAAGATTTCATGAACGCAAAACCCACATCTTTCGATGGCAAGGGAGGTGTTATTGCTTTGACTCAATGGTTCGAAAAGATTGAGTCCATATTCGAAATTTGCGCAGTCTCCGAAGCCAACAAAGTGAAATACGCCGCTTGCACTTTCCTCAACAAAGCATTAACCTGGTGGAATGGCCGGGTCAAGTCCTTAACCCTACCAGTGGCAAATGCTATGGGTTGGGAGAAACTAAAGGAACTCATGATAGCCCAGTACTGCCTGCGGGGCGAGCTGCAGAAACTTGAACACGAACTCTGGACCCTAAGGATGAAGGGTTCCGAAATTGCTTCCTACACTTCTAGGTTTGAGGACCTAGCACTCCTTTGTCCGGGAATGATATCCCCGGAAAGCAAAAAGATCGAACGATTCATTTGGGGGCTGACCCAGCCAACCAAGGGAAATGTTTTGGCTGCAAAGCCAGAAACCTTCGACAGCGCTAAATGCTTGGCGCAAATTCTGATTGATCATAGCGACGACCCTGAGGAAATAGTCACCGCTTATGAACCGGCTAAAGGGAGCGGTGAAAACAAGAAGAAATTCTGGAACAAACGAAGGGGTCAGGGTTTGCAAGGACCCTCGAAGAGACAGCAAACGGTGGCGGTTCACGCTGCTACAACTCCTGCCGCCGCTCCTGCAACTCAAACCCCTACCAGTCCATACACCGATACTCTTCCCTGGTGCGATAAGTGCAGTTACCACCATCGTGTTTCCGGGCCCTGTCATGAAAAGCACTGCAACAAATGTGGTAAAAAGGGCCATCTGGCTCGAGACTGCAGAAAGCCAGTTCAGCAAACTACTCAAGCCTCTGGGGCAGGTGTTGGTTGAGCCTGCTACAACTGTGGGGAGGTTGGGCATTTCAAAAGGGACTACCCCAAAGCAGCAACAACCAACAACACCGGGAGAGTTCTAACTATGGGACAAGAGGAGGCAGTCGCTGACCCCACCGTTGTCACGGGTACGTTCCTCCTCGACAACTCTTATGCATGCATTCTTTTCGATTCTGGTGCTGAAAAGAGTTTTGTTAGTAACGCATTCAAACACCTTCTTAAACACAATCATCAACCATTAACCGAAAAGTTTACCGTCGAAATGGCTAACGGTGAGAAAGAGAGCACTAACGAGATATATGTAGGTTGTACCCTATCCTTAAACGACCGTTCATTTCTCATTGACCTTATGCCAGTCTCCATAAAAAGCTTTGATGTCATCATTGGCATGGATTGGTTGAGCCCCAATCATGCGGATATCCTTTGTTTCGAAAGAGCTATTCGTCTCAATCTTCCTTCGGATGAAACTCTCGTAATCTACGGGGATAAACTCAGTTCAAACCTTCGCATCATTTCGTGCATCAAAGCCCAGAAACTCCTGCGGAAGGAGTGTTATGCATTCTTAGCCCATGTCGTTAACGAAAAGCAGGAAGTTAAAGACCTCGAGAGCATCCCCGAAGTCTGCAACTTTCCCGATGTCTTTCCAGAAGATCTCCCAGGAATCCCTCCTGAACGCCAAGTTGAGTTTCGTATCAACTTAATCCCCGGAGCTACCCCCGTAGCCAAATCTCCTTATCGATTAGCTCCGGCAGAAATACAGGAGTTATCTAGTCAGCTCAATGAGCTGCTCAGTAAAGGATTCATCAGACCGAGTTCCTCGCCATGGGGAGCCCCGATCTTGTTTGTGAAAAAGAAAGATGGATCTTTTCGAATGTGTATCGATTATCGGGAGCTGAATAAGCTCACCATCAAAAACCGTTATCCTCTTCCTCGAGTAGACGACCTCTTCGATCAACTTCAAGGAGCTAGTTACTTTTCGAAGATAGATTTAAGATCAGGGTACCATCAGCTACGAGTCCATGAGAGTGACGTTCCCAAAACAGCCTTTCGGACTCGATATGGTCATTTCGAATTCGTAGTTATGCCCTTCGGTCTAACCAACGCACCGGCAATGTTCATGGATTTGATGAACCGGGTGTGTCGTCCGTTTCTGGACAAGTTTGTTATCGTGTTCATCGACGACATACTTGTCTATTCCAAAAGCGAAGAGGATCACAAACAACACTTGAGGTTAGTTTTGGAAACTCTTAGATTGGAGAAACTGTATGCGAAATTCTCCAAGTGCGAATTTTGGATTCGGAAAGTAACCTTCCTTGGTCACGTGGTAAGCGAGGAGGGCATACACGTGGATCCTTCCAAGATCAAAGCGATAGAAAACTGGTCAGCACCGAAGACACCCACCGAAATCCGGCAATTCTTGGGTCTCGCTGGCTACTATCGTAGATTTATCCAAAATTTCTCCAGAATTGCCAAACCCTTAACCACTCTAACTCAGAAAGGTGTACCCTTTTGTTGGAATGAAAAGCAAGACACTACGTTCCAAACACTGAAGCGAGCCTTGTGCAGCGCACCTATCCTGTCCCTTCCCGATGGGACGGAAGACTTCGTTGTCTACTGCGATGCGTCCAATCAAGGTCTCGGTTGTGTTCTGATGCAACGAGGCAAGGTCATCGCCTATGCCTCCAGACAACTGAAAGTACACGAAGTCAACTACACGACTCACGACCTAGAACTGGGAGCAGTGGTCTTCGCATTGAAAATATGGAGACATTATCTCTACGGAACTAAGTGCACCATCTTCACTGACCATAAAAGTCTACATCACATCCTCGACCAGAAGGAGCTGAACATGAGACAACGGCGATGGGTTGAACTACTCAACGACTACGAGTGTGAAATCCGCTACCATCCCGGCAAGGCCAATGTGGTGGCAGATGCCCTCAGCCGGAAGGAGTACTCAGGTCGTAAAGTGAAGGCACTGACTATGACTATCCATTCCCACTTATCCGCACAAATCAAAGAGGCTCAGTTGGAAGCCTTAAGACCAGAACACATGCCAGGCGAAGCCCTGAGAGGAATGGATAAGAATCTTGAGATCAGAAGCGACGGAGTCTATTGTTTCATGGACCGAATCTGGACCCCAAAGTTCGGAGGTTTCAGGGAGGTTGTCATGAACGAAGCTCATAATACTAAATACTCCGTACACCCAGGTTCAGATAAGATGTACCTGGATCTCAAGAAACTGTACTGGTGGCCAAATATGAAGGCCGAAATCGCTACCTTCGTGGGCAAGTGCCTGACTTGCGCCAAGGTGAAGGTCGAATATCAAAAACCCTCCGGTCTACTCCATCAACCCGAAATACCTAATTGGAAGTGGGAGAGGATTACTATGGATTTCATTACCAAATTACCCAAATCTCCAAGTGGGTACGACACCATTTGGGCAATTGTCGACTGGCTAACCAAGTCCGCTCACTTCCTTCCTATCAAAGAAAACTTCAAAATGGAGAGACTCACGTGAATCTACATCCAAGAGGTAATCTGACTGCACGGTGTACCTGTGTCCATAATTTCCGATCGGGATAGCAGGTTCACTTCTAGGTTCTGGCAGTCACTACAGAAGGCTCTTGGAACTAAGCTGGATATGAGCACAGCTTACCATCCTCAAACAGATGGACAAAGTGAGAGGACCATCCAAACCTTGGAAGACATGTTGAGAGCCTGCGTCATCGACTTCGGCGCATCATGGGATACTCATCTTCCTTTGGTTGAATTTTCTTATAACAACAGCTACCATACCAGCATCAAGGTTGCGCCTTTCGAAGCCCTCTATGGCCGTAAGTGCAGATCCCCTCTGTGCTGGGCTGAGGTGGGTGACATGCAGCTGGTCAAGGGACAAGTCCCTGACAGCACTCTCACTGGTCCAGAAATCATCCGCGAAACCACCGAAAAGATCGTACAAATCCGAGAACGACTTAAGGCCTCCCGAGATAGACAAAAGAGCTACGCCGATAAACGACGAAAACCCTTGGAATTTCAGGTTGGAGACCGTGTCCTGTTGAAAGTCTCACCCTGGAAGGGCATGATACGCTTTGGAAAGCGCGGAAAACTTAACCCGAGGTAC
The DNA here is from genome assembly GCF_052849685.1 of Lactuca virosa. Classification (NCBI taxonomy): domain Eukaryota; kingdom Viridiplantae; phylum Streptophyta; class Magnoliopsida; order Asterales; family Asteraceae; genus Lactuca; species Lactuca virosa. The sequence continues at coordinate 83,876,251 of NC_136428.1, forward strand.
ATAGGACCTTTCGAAATCCTTGCCAGGATTGGTCCCGTAGCTTACAAACTCCATTTACCTCACGAACTTAGCAATATCCATCCTGTCTTCCACGTCTCAAATCTTAAAAAGTGTCTTTCTGATGAGACCCTTGTGATTCCTCTCGATGAGATCGAAATCAATGAAAATCTGAAGTTTGTGGAAGAACCCATTGAAATCATGGATAGAGAGATCAAACGAACGAAACAAAGCCGCATCCCGATAGTGAAGGTTCGCTGGAATGCCAAGCGGGGTCCCGAATTCACTTGGGAACGCGAAGACTCGATGAAAACGAAATACCCGCATCTCTTTCCAATTCCATGATTTGTATCTAAATTCTAAATTTCGGGACGAAATTTCCTCTAACGGGGGGATAATGTGACAACCCGAAAGATACTCTGTTAACGTAACCCATGCCGTTAATAAAATTTATTTTATTTTGGGTTTTCCGTTAACTTTCAAATTAAATAATTCAATTAGAATCATTATTATAATTTCGTAGGTGTCGAAACGAAATATTAATTGAGTGAAAACACTCTAAATAATCTTTTTGAAAATTTCTAAATTACGACTAAGTCGGGTAATGGTTAATTACCCGGGTAAAATATTTAGCTCCGTTTAATGTCGGTATTGGGTGTATTCCCACAGGGCCACTAACTCTAGACATATATAAAGGTTGAGTGGGCACTTTTGAGCCTTTTTCCCACCTTGAACTTTCTCTCTCTACTCTCTCTCTCTCTAAAATCGGATCTCTCTCAAGAATCTTCACTTTCAAGCTCCGAATTGGTAAGTGATCCTTCCTAACTAGTTGTTTATCCTAACATGCATGCAAATCTATGTTTAAACTACCCAAGAACCATCAAAAACTCGTGTTTACGGTTTGGGGAGCCTCCCAAAACCGTAAACTCCTTCAATGGAGGTTTTGAAGCCCCAAAACCCTTCCAAACCTCTTCTAAGGCTTAGATACTTGCATGCATGGAGTTTGAACCACAAAATCATGTCTTTTGAGGATGAACATGAGTTTACGGTTCTTGAAGATTCAAAAACCATAAACACCCTTTAATGGGGTTTTGATGACCCTTAACCCCTCCAATGCATGTCTAATGGCTTTGAAACTTGCTAGAATGATCTTAGAACCCTAAAACATGTCCAAAGAAGTGTAAACATGAGTTTACGGTTTGGGAACATCTCCCAAAAACCGTAAACACCTACAAAGGGTGTTTTAATGCCCTAAACACCTTGCATGGCTTGTATATGAGTCTAGAACTTGCATGAATGGCCTACAAACCACCAAAACACTTGGAAAATGGAAAATCATGGACAAGGATGGGTTTACGGCCATAAACCCATGTGTTTACGACCGTAAACTCCCCAAGGGTGGTCCAAGAACCGTAAACCCTAATTCCTAGGTCATTTCATGTCCCGATCACTTCCTAAGCCCTCGAATCAACCCTAGATCCTTCATATGTGCAAGATGAGACCTTGGATCACTCAAACCACCACACCCATGAGTTTACGGCCGTAAACTCATGGGGGATGTGGTCTAGAAACCGTAAACTCCCCTAAGAGTTTACACTTGAAGAGTAAACCCTCCTAACTAGGTCATACACTCCTTAAATGCAACCTGTATCATTCCTAACACTTGGAACCAAGTGTTTTCTTGCATTGAGTGTGTCTACTTGTTTAATTAGTAGTATAATAACTAATTGGATGCAATTGTGTATCACCTCATATTACTTAGGACCCTTGTGTATGTTCAAGTCCTAAGTTGTCTTCTAGCATCCTACTCGGCACATTCTCGTCAGGTGAGTTCATACCCCTACACCTTTTCCACGTTTTTTCATGTTTTCAGGGGGGGGGGATACAAGCAAAATCATAAAGGTTTTCATAACTTGAAAACTGATGTAATTATACGATTCTCCGATGAACTTATGATACTTTATCCCTCTTGTAATATGCAGAGCATAAGGGATACTTTCTAAATATAATTACATAGTTTTCCTAAAACTGTATGGAACTTATCAAACCTTTCAAATCTAAATGGGAAAAACTTATCAAACTATGCAAATTATTATGGGAATAATTTGGGATCTTTATCACTCGTCATACGAATTCAATTTCATGCAAAGTCAAAAATATAAACTATGTCTGATTTAGTTTATCCATGTCTAATCTAGAGTATCATGCTAAATAATTATGTTGTATTTAATTATTTATACTCTACTATGTTCCAAACAAATTCGAAACTCGAAAACGATTAAACCTTCCGTAAAATAGTAAATACTAGCTTGTGAGACTTGTCTTCATTATATCCTTCGGGATACCAATAAATCCTCTCCGGAAGTATAACCACAGTCTCCTGGAGGGAGAACGTGAAATTTGTGGATAGATCTATTCGGGACTGACAATCCCACACCTAAACTGCTAGCTACAGTTAGGCGGGCACGCCTGGGGTGACAAATTTTGGAAATCGAATGATGCCTGAAGAACGTCAAGGAGGTCACAGGTCATATCAGTATGGTTATACGGCTCACAATATGTATTAAACAAACCAATTGGGTCACGGATTTTCTTATGTATTAAAACTACCTACTTTCGTACTGGATGGTATTCCAGGGATCTAATCTATAGTTTTACGTATTAAAACTACCTACTTTCGTACTGGATGGTATTCCAGGGATCTAATCTATAGTTTTACGTATTAAAACTACCTACTTTCGTACTGGATGGTATTCCAGGGATCTAATCTATAGTTTTACGTATTAAAACCACCTACTTTCGTACTGGATGGTAAATTCCAGGGTCATAACTTATGGTTGTCATATCTTAATTAAATCAACTTACATGTTAGGAAATATGGGATTTTCTGGGAAAAACATGCCTATGTATTTCATAACTCGGTAACGATGGCTTTTTCGACATTACATTAAATTTTTACCAAAAAGGAAATGAATTATTTATTATTGGATTAAATAAACGATTTTTCCTTAACAAAATATGCTTATGAACTCACCAGCTTTATGCTGATATTTTAAAACTGCTTGTATTCTCAGGTTCTCATTAGACAGGTACTCTTGTCAATCTTTTGGAGAAGACGGAGCGTATAGAAGCCTCGTCTCTACTTTTGTTCTAACTAATGTATCTATGAAACTCGTAGTACTTTGTTTTCAAACGAATGTAAATATTTCTATGTAATGTAATGGTTGTGCTTACTATGCTTACTATGTTCATTGGTTGTGATACTACACATGACGTCACTCCGCCTCGGAACGTTTCCGCCATCGGTTTCGGGGTGTAACATTTAACACGACGAACTGCTGGCGTCGAAGCTGATGTGACATTTGTCACCCCTTGGCCTGCCGGCCAAACTGTAGCGAACTGTCGGGATGCGGGCTTGTCAGTCCCGTATAGATCTATACATATAATGTCTGTTCTCCCTCCAGGAGACTCTGGTTACAAAACACGACCAAACAAGTATATTGTTAAGCCGTGAAGTAGTGGTTTCACATTATTGTTATCTTGTTCTTGTTATCGTATGTTCCTTCTGTTCTTGTTATTGTATGTTCCTCCCTGTTCTTGTTATTGTAAGTTTTGAACCCCTAAACTATACCTATTATAGTTTACTAATATGCTTGTTTTGTATTGTTTCTGATTTGTAGAAAAGACTCGATTATCTACTGAGTTATGATTGTACTTTAAAAACAGAGTTTTATAAACAATAAAGTAACATAACTTTTAAAGAGTTTTTGAAATGATTTGCTCACTTATAAACACATAAGAAATCCTTTAAAATGACGTTTATTACAGATAACATTTACACAGTTATCATTGTGTTTAACTTGTATCCCCCCTTAAAAGCATTTAAAACATTTAAAAGATTGATTATAGGGGTATGAACTCACCTTATGTGGGTGATTCAATTGAAGATTCGCGTAAGGATGAGAAGTTCCACGAATGAAGTCCCGAGGCACAAACGAGTCCTAATTGACATATATTGATACATATACGTATATTATTAGTGTTTAACACCACTAATATGAAGGGAAACACTCTTGGGGACTAGGAAACACTTGAAATGAAGTGTTACAATCACATGTGATTGACTAAAGGGAGTTTACGGCCAAAGGAAGGTGTGTTCATGGCCACACTTGAGTTTACGGCCAAGGGAGATGAGTTTACGGCCAAGGGAGATGAGTTTACGGTCGTAAACTCTTGAGGATTATGCATTAATTGCTTGTCTCGTGGCTAGGAATCAAGTGTTTCTTATGGATAACTAGATAATAAAAGAGATGCTCACACTTTGGAGGTCCTTAGGGTGTTCATGGCCCAAGAACAAGTAGGTGTTCTTGGTTATTTGAAGATCTAACCCCCAAAAGAGATGAATTCATGGATGAAATCATAGGGTTTCACTAGATCAAGAAGGATATCAACTAATAATGAAAGAATTACTTCCAAAAATGAAGAGAAATGGAAGTGTTCTTGATGATACTTGAGAGAGAAATGAGTTTCAGCCTTGAAGATATGAAGAATGATGAAGAAATTAAGGAAAGCTATACTTATCATGAGGAGTTCACGGCCACCAAGAGTTTACGACCGTAAAATCTAGTTTGCGGCCGTAAACTCCTTGTGATGGAGTTTCCGGCTTGAATGCAACTCAATGAACTTAAGCTGACACACCCCTACACCCAATTCTTAATTGTACGAGGCTTAGAACATTCAAAAAGACCCCTAACAATGCTAAATGAGAAAAGAAACAAGTCTGACTTTTTATTGAATTGGTTGACTTTACCAGATAGAAATTTTCAGGTTGTCACATCATCCCCCCGTTAGATGGAATTTCGTCCCGAAATTAGCTTTCTTTGCAGTACTGCCGGGGTTGTGTTTCTCTGATTGGCAGGATAATCACTCGTAGACCTGGGCAACTTTGCCCTGACGCTCATGATAAGACTCATACTTGGTCCATCTATCATCACCTCGTGTATACAAGTCATATAATTAAGATTAGTAAGACGGTCGGATGTGCGACTCTTCCCCAGGTCCACAACCAAACAAGGAACAGGAGAAAGGGCGGAAACACACATACTAAATCTGCATAATCATAATTATATACCACTCTCGCGTATACACTTAATAGTGATATGTGGGATGTACTCGTCCTTAGCCTCCGTGCTTGAACTTGATCTGTTGGACGAGTGGTAGTTTGGAAAGGTCTGCCGAGTATACGGTGGCGAGGTTTCGGAAGGCAACGTACTCTTCGCATGAATTCTTCGGGGTTTAGAAGTCAAGATACAATACTGAGGTCTAGGTTGGGTTATCGTTACGAATGATGAGGATTTCATTAATTTGTCGGTTAAGGCGATGGAATTTCGGAATATATGAATATACTATGGTGAGCACCACGCCAATCCATGACGACTGATGACAACGGACTCTTTACAGAAATAAAAGTTACGTTGATTTGAAAGAAGCGTTTGTTATACGATGATGTATTCTAAGTGTGCTCGACAATCTATTCTGTGCAGACTTTCTAGTGCTTTCTGTTTTCTCCTTGATATTACCACTTCCACGAATCGTACCGCGATGAGCGAGTTCTAACAGTGAAGGTGCTTTGATAACTAGTGTCGATACTCTATATTATGATCCTCCTCGGTACCTCTATGATCGCCTGGCATATACAAGTTATGTATAATTAAGATGAATAAGACGGTCGACTGAGTGACTCTACCCTAAATCCACAACCAAACAAGGAACAGGAAACGAGGCGGAATCACTCACTCTAAGCCTGCAAAATCTTAGTTATGCACAACCATGATGTACATACTAAGCCATCATAGCTTACCTATACGGATCTTTAGTTCTCTTACGAATGTTGTGACTTGCTCAGATGAGTGAGTTATTATAATTACTTTTAAATTTTCCCCAAATTTTAATCTTATATACATATAAATTAAAATTTTAAAGTAATTCTTATTTCGAAGACGTATCACTGGTCGTTGGTGATTCCAGGGTAGTTTCTCCTGCGGTGATCATCAGAATTCGTACATCCGCGCTTGAGTTGTTCGTTATCGGGCAATCCTTCTTGTAGTGCCCTGTCTCACCACAGCCATAGCAGGCCTGGTTTACTTCTACTCCGGGAACTTGGGAGATCGGTTGTGTCGGTGCCCTGTAGAACCGGGGAATGTGCCCCTTCCTGTGGCAATTTAGGCATTGCATTTCCCGACATACTCCGGTGTGGTGGTAGTTACACTCATCACACTTCGGGAGAGTTGCAGCATATCGATTGGCAGGTGCTGGAGTAGCAGGTGTTGTGGCGGCGTATATAGTACCCATTTGTTGCTCCTGCGGGGGTTCTTGTGTCGTTCGCTCCTTCCTCTTGTTCCCCGACTTTCGTATATATTCCCCTCCATTTGATGGCTCGGGAACAGGGACCTCCACGCCATGGCGGATTCCATGGTCAATGAGTCTCTGGGCCAGGCGTTTGGCGCTATCGAAGGTTGTTGGGTTAGAAGACAGTACGTCCCCTTGAATCGGGGTAGTTAAACCCTAAATGTACCTTTCTATCTTCTTACTCTCTGGGGTAACCATCCCGGGGCACAGTGCTGTCGAGTCGCTAAACCTGTCAGTGTAGGTCACTATGTCTGAACCGACCATGGTGTGCTCCCATAATTCTTGTTCCAGCTTTTGAACATCGCCCCTTGGGCAGAATTCTTCCGACATCATCTCTTTTAGGTTCTCCCAACCTATCGAGTTAGCCACTGATAGGTTCAGTGACTTAACATGGCTATTCCACCATGTTAGGGATCTGTCGGAGAAGGTGCAGACAACAAACTTCACCTTGCTCCCTTCTGGGCACAGACAGATTTCGAAGACCGAATCTATTTTCTCGAACCATCGCATTAGAGTAATGACTCCCTCATTTCCATTAAAGGATTTGGGTTTGCAGTTCATGAAGTCCTTATACGAACACCCCCTAGGGTGCTCGTGACTACCACCTTGGGTGTAGTTAACACCCGATCCACTCCCGCTAGTACCGGTCGTGTTGAATGGAGCTAGGGTTGTCGTAACAGCCGCAACCACTACAACTTGGATAGCTACCGGATCGAATTGTGGAGGAGGTAGTGGAGTTTGAGCTGGAGTTATCGGAGTAGTGCGCCTATTTGATCTATGAGGAGGCATCTTGCTAAAAAGAATACAAAGATGAGATGTAAATAAGTCTATAGCAGTGAATATAAGCCGAAAGCTGAAAGACTAAGTTATCCTAGTTCTGAATGTATGTGGTTCTGACTTTCACAGGGTTCTGGAAACAATTCATAAAGGGAGTCTATCTAAAATAAACTTTATGAATCAGAAGTGGCTATCCTCGAATGAATCTCTGTGAATTGAATAACTGTTACCAGTTACATGAAAAAGAAATAATTCTAACACATAATGTGAGCAGTGTATCCACTAGCTCACTAAGTCAATCAAGGTTATTATTTATTAGTGTGACGCATAGGACGTTTTAGTTTCTTCGGCTGATCCCTCCTTGGAAAACTCTTCTTGAATCTCCTTTTGTTCCTCCTTGACTCCTCTGTTGAGTGTTATGATGGAGTGGTTACACCTATATGGGTTTGTCGTGCAAGAATGGAAGTGTCTAAAGAATCTTATGAGGTTAAGTGTAGCTTTATGGGGTGATCCTTATCGGGTCCTCCTATAATTGTGCAATGTATACATGTTGTATATAATTTAAGATTAAATAGACCTTCGAATAAGTGATCCTACTCCAAAACCACAACCAAACAAAGAACAGTTAGTGAAGCATAGATCACAAATTCTAAGTCTATAAAATCTCAATTATATAAAACCTTGGGAGTATACACTTCGGAATTATAGACCTACTAGAAGGGTCTTTTAAATTTTCACATATGTTATTTATAGTGCCTAAAATACTCCTATAGTATTTTACTGTAATGAACTTGGTATGTTCTAAACTTGTTGTTGTCTTATAGTATCATAAAATACTCCCATAGTATTTCAACTTTATGTTCTGATCTAGAAATCCCTTGTGTATAGAGTTAGGTAAGTTTTAAGACTGTTGCAACACCACATCACTCCCAAACACATGTCGGTCATATCTCAAATGAATATAGTTGATCATGCTATATTGATCCCATATATGATTACATAACTGTCCAGGTTTGACCGCAGTGTTCAACCTTTAAATACTTCTGTTCTTCTTGTGATACTTGTTCTAGTATGTATATATGTATTAAGGTATGTATATTTTTATAAGAAAATGTTATATTTTAAAATATACTTTTATTCAGAGCACTTAGGCCCCATTGCATTTATAGTTGTATATCTTTTATAGGTTGATATACTTAGTTCACTATAAACAATGCTCTGATACCAATCTGTTACACCCCCAAACCGGAATGGCGGAAACGTTCAGGGGCGGAGGACGTCATGTTTAGTATCACAACACATGCATCATAGTAATCAAAGTAACAAAAAACCATTTCATTAATATTAAAGTGTTTACAAAGTATGTGATTCACAAAAGTTATACTCCAAAAGTAAATAACAAAACAAGACAAAAAGCTACTATGCTCCATCTTTTGAATCCCAGTACGCGTACCTATCTACTAGTCTCCTGAGAGTACAAGTTACTTTGAAAGAGTAAATCATCATTTACGCTGGTGAGTTCATAAGTATTTTAGTGATGTAAAGTAAGTTGTAATTTCTTTTAGAAAAATTTGCATGTTCCTCCAGAAAATCCTATATCTTCTGATAAGATGAATGAAAGTAAATATGACTCTACAATTCCTTCTATGAGTACTAAATGGATACAAGTTATATAGAATCTAGATTAAACAGACAATCGGTTGCCTGAATCTGCCCTAAGCCCACAACCAAACAAGGAACAGGAAATGAGGTGGAAGTCACGCATCCCATTGCATGTTAGATCTTCATTGTATATAACCCTGGCGTATTCATTTGGTACTTACGGAGTTAACTGTAATAGTTCCTTTATTTGATGAAAACATTCTTTAATAAAATCATATATTTCCTTTACTAAAAATGGTAACCACAATAGTTCCTTATATAATCACTTAGTTTATACTAGCTATATATAATATAATATCGAACGGATAGCTAATTGTGTGAATCTGCCCTAAGCCCACAACCAAACAAGGAACAGGAAGTAAGGTGGAGAGCACACATCCAACTTCCTATCGGATATTAATTGTATAGAACCATGATGTATAAACTAATGTATTATAGAATAAACCACTAAAGGTCCTTTAAGTTATACTGGTTTAATAAAATAAATTAAACCCTTTTACTGATAAGTTTCTAGTTTAGCCTACTAAATGTTCTATCTGAAGAGTATGTTTTTGTACTAGAAAACGGTATATTGAATTTGTATACTATGAGCTGACCCATACCTGGTACTCCTTATGATTGCTTGGTGTATACGGAATATATATACCTAAGACCGAATAGATAGTACACTGGGTGCATCTACTCTAAGCCCACAACCAAACAAGGAACAGGAAATGAAGCGGAAAGCACACATCCTACTGTCTACTGGACCCGATTAATATATATCCCTGATATATCTACCAAGGAATCATAAAGTTAGCATTATAGGCCCCCTTCTAACTGAATGTACTAAGACTAGACTGTTTTGTTTGTCTTTTGCAATGATGTAAGTTTTCCCAAGTCTAAGACTATCTTTACTAGAAAATAGTTTGCATTACCTTTTATGTGTGAAGATCACTATATGAATGTAATGGGAAAATGAAAGTATTCAGTAATGTTGTATAAAGTGACTACTGAAGCACTAACTACCTTAAAACCAGTTGTTAATTAAGGTTTAAATGTGATATGGTTATAACCATACTGATCGACAAGTGTTTAACACGACGACCTGCTGGCGTCGAAGCTGATGTGACATTTGTCACCCTTTGGCCTGCCGGCCAAACTTTAGCGAACAGTCTGGATGCGGGCTTGTCATTCCCGTATAGATCTATACACACAATGTCCGTTCTGCCTCCAGGAGACCCTGGTTACAAAACGCGACCTAACAAGTATATTACTAAGCCGTGAAGTAGTGGTGTCACATTATTATTATCTTGTTCGTGTTATCGTATGTTCCTTCTGTTCTAGTTATTTTATGTTCCTCCCTTTTCTTGTTATTGTAAGTTTTGAACCCCTAAACTATACCTATTATAGTTTACTAGTATGCTTGTTTTGTACTGTTTCTGATTTGTAGAAAAGACTCGGTTATCTACTAAGTTATGATTGTACTTTAAAAATAGAGTTTTATAAACAATAAAGCAACATAACTTTTAAAGGGTTTTTGAAATGATTTGATCACTTATAAACACATAAGAAATCCTTTCAAATGACGTTTATCACAGATAACATTTACACAGTTATCATTGTGTTCAACTTGTATCCCCCCCTTAAAAGCATTTAAAACATTTAAAAGATTGATTATAGGGGTATGAACTCACCTTATGTGGGTGATTCAACTGAAGATTCGCGTAAGGATGAGAAGTTCCGCGAATGAAGTCCCGAGGCACAAACGAGTCCTAATTGACATATATTGATACATATATGTATATTATTAGTGTTTAACACCACTAATATGAAGGGAAACATCCTTAGGGACTAGGAAACACTTGAAATGAAGTGTTACAATCACATGTGATTGACTAAAGGGAGTTTACGACCAAAGGAAGGTGTGTTCACGACCACACTTGAGTTTACGGCCAAGGGAGATGAGTTTACGGCCAAGGGAGATGAGTTTACGGCCGTAAACTCTTGAGGATTATTCACTAATTGGTTGTGTCATGGCTAGGAATCAAGTGTTTCTTATGGATAACTAGATAATAGAAGGTATACTCAAACTTTGGAGGTCCTTAGGGTGTTCACGACCCAAGAACAAGTAGGTGTTCTTGGTGTTCTTGGTGATTTGAAGATCTAACCCCCAAAAGAGATGAATTCACGGATGAAATCATAGGGTTTCACTAGATCAAGAAGGATATCAACTAATAATGAAAGAGTTACTTAAAAAAAATGAAGAGAAATGGAAGTGTTCTTGATGATACTTGAGAGAGAAATGAGTTTCAGCCTTGAAGATGTGAAGAATGATGAAGAAATAAAGGAAATCTATACTTATCATGAGGAGTTCACGGCCACCAAGAGTTTACGGCCGTAAACTCTAGTTTGCGGCCGTAAACTCCTTATGATGGAGTTTCCAGCTTGAATGCAACTCAATGAACTTAAGCTGACACACCCCTACACCCAATCCTTAAGTGTATTAGGCTTACAACACTCAAACAGACCCCTAACAATGCTAAAAGATAGCAGAAACAAGTCTGACTTTTGATTGAATTGGTTCACTTTACCAGATAGACATTTTCGGGTTGTCACATCTATGTCCGCCACCCAGCGTCGGCTAACAATGGGGTCCCTGACCCCGAAAAACTCTGGATCCCTACACGCCTTGAACTCCCGGAATGAGGGAGTTCGGGGCCTGACCTTGCCTGCAACAATCTCCACTACTAGAAAAACAGCCTTTTACGACGTACAAATAATGACACACACTGATAGAGGACACGCATTTGTGCGTGCCCTAAAAATTAATGTCAGTTTTCCAAAATTTGAAGGATAAAGGACACGCATTTATGTGTGCCCTAAAATTAGTGTCAAACAAAACAAAATTAAAAACACAAAGGGCGCTTATTTTAAGTGTGTGTCATCTACAAATGTCGCTTTATATTTTTTTAACTAAACGCGCATTTTTAAGAGGGATCCTCTAAAATTCTAAAATTTTGAATACCCCGCTTCTACACTCTCTCCTATGGATTGCCTTATCTCTCGTAAAATCGCACAGAGCCATTCTCTCCATCCTCTCTCTCTCTAACCCTAGACATAACCACTGACCTTCGTTAGAGCTATCTTCTTCTCCCCCGCCGCCACCAACAAACCACAGCCTTATTCATTACCCTAAAAACCAGACTAATCTTTCACCTCTCATAATCTCTCTCATAACACTTAGGTTTTGGCAATGAAAAAAATCGACCCCCTACTCCTTTGACGTGTTCTAATTTCTTACTGTATCTAGGTTAAAATCAACCATTGTAGCAGAGCATCTTCTCGTGTAGCGTTTAGAGGGAAAGGAAATCCCCAAAAATTTGAAACCCCACATCTTCTCTTTCCCTTCGTATCCTTCTTTTCCCTAATCTTGCTTCTTGACGCCATCATCTTCTTTCTCCCCACATCGACTGTTAGCTATATACTTCCCATTCCCAATTCTTAATACCCTATTTCTATTTAATTGAAAATATTTGCCCTTCAGTCTAGAAGTCTACTTTTCCTCCTTAGACAATGATCACAACAATGTTGGATGAAGCTGCTCGCCACCTGTACATATCCCTTTGCCGCCACCTCCTCATGTCACCGACTTTCCCCATTGGCTACATATTTTGTCCAGTTGAATTGAAGGCTAGAGGTCATGATTTATTTATTCATCTCCTGCTTCAAATTAACACTTCATGCTTGGATTCTAATTGACTCTCTTTTTTTTAGTATAGCTATCGTCTTTTAAAATTAGGGCTTGTGTTTGAATCATTTCATTGAACGACAGGTGAATCAGACCGTCTTCTCACTGTTAAGCTTCTATTAGGTATAGATTTTTAAAAGTTTCTCTGAATTTTTTGTTGGTGACTGGTGGTATCGGATCCTAGAATGGATTTTTAAACTTCCATGTTCATGTGTATGTTTTCATAAAGCATATTCTGCTATGTTTATCAGTAGGTTTCTTTTGCCTATCATGTCAGTTACTGTTAAGGATTGACTGTAATAGCAAGGCACTAGAATGATGTATGTGATCTATAAGTGCAAACATTTGTTCAAAGAAAACACATGCATATCAAAGTAAGAATTGGTTTTCGTGAGATTATCTTAGTATTTGTCAAGGTTTTCATAGCAAGCTGAATGTTTGTAGTATGACATTTGTATTGATAATTTATTGTATGCATATATCAATGTAATACATGTAACATTACATCTTTTAATATGCATGACGTGAAAGAGGTAACAATGTACTTTTGGGTTCTGATTTTGCAGGTTCTGATGCAGGGGTATTTTAGTCAAGTGCATAGTTGAAAGAGATTTAGTTTGTATGTTTGTAAATTTTTGACTTCGATCATGAATGGTATGGACGGTACTTGGATCTTTTATCATCAGAAGATGGTTATATAAACTTTTTACTAAAGGGCATTTTGGTCAAACTTGGGAACTAACATACAAAAGCCTACTTTCTGGTTGTTGTTGTTCTATTGGATCAGTTGTCTGGTGGTTTTCCTTTTTCAACATTTCAGGCCAGGTATCTTCAAGATGCTAACTATCCAGGAGATTTGGAAGAGAACAGGCATAAGTAACCTTGATTTAATTTCTAGCCCAAGGGTTGGTGGTGGATTACCAACAGAAGAAAAGATATCTGCTAGTTCATCTTCTTCCAATAAAGATGATGATGGACCTCTAATTTAGGTGACATGGTTTTTTACCCTTTTTTCTATTATCTAAGCATGTTATTGCTTCCATAGTATTATTTGTGTAAGCATAGGTCCCACCATCTATTACACACTCTTGAGAGTTTGGGGTATTCCCTATAAAAAAAATATCCATGATCAGTTCAAATTTAAATTTTTGTTGATATTCAATAAGGCAGTACGACCACCACCATAAACGCATATAGGGGATAAGGTTTCTTTTTAATTATTTTTGTTCGTATCCTTAATTTGTATCCTGCGTTTTTCATTTTTTGTTTTTGTTTATCTTTACAGCTTACATATCTATTTCATTTTTAAAGCTTTTGATTTTTCAGTTTCAGGATTGTTATATGGATCTGATGAAAAGGGCTTTAACCTTCACTTTTCATATTTATTTGTTACTCAAACATCATTTGAAGGTACTTCCCCTATTCTTGAATTTATAAGTGTAAGTTTCTTTGGATTTTTGCCAAATCATTTGAAGGTACTTCCCCTGTTCTTAAATTTTAAAATATATGGATCTGATGAAGAGTGCTGATGTGAATTCACTTTGAAGGTGCTTCCCTTGTTCTTGAAGCTTTAAGTGTTATTCATTGAGTTTAAAAGGTTCGCAGCAAGAATATGGCAGAAACTTTGGTAAAATCTTTATTTTGTTTTAATTTTTGTAATATAAATTTATAATTTTATGTATATGTCATGAATTTATAAAGAATTTTGGTCCAGCTAAATGAAAAGTCATTACCTTTTTGGGAGTTTACTAAAAGTAAATAGACTTTCTTATGTGTTAATCTAAACGCCTATGTTCACCAGTACAGGTTAGAAGCCAGCATAACAAGTTTACTTTCTTTAAAGAGACAAAAAGAACATTTACAAACTCAAGTTCCATGTAGTGAATATGATGGTTGTTATCATAACTTCATAATCACAAAATCCAAACAAATTGTTATATTTTTACATATCTATTCAGGGCACAAGAATTGGGTTCTCTGTGTTGCATGGTCACCAGATGGAAAACATCTATTAAGTGGAAGCAAGTCTGGAGAAATCCAAATCTGGGACCCATGGACAGGAAAAGCTTCTGGCAATCTACTTACTATAATTATATGCTCACTTTATCCATCTGTCAATCTTGTTATTTGATTACTTTATATGCTCTCATCTTACACTAATACATAAAAGTTCAGGGCCACAAGAAATGGATAACTGGTATATCCTGGGTACCAGTACACCTCAGATTTCCATGTCGTCGCGTAAACAGTATTCATCTCCAGTAAACAGCATTCATCTCTAGAAGAGACGAAGAAGTAAATTGATGTTTTTTGTGTGTGTGTTTTTAGTACTCATTTATTGGTATGAGAATTGAATATACATATATATATATATATATATATATATATATATATATATATATATATATATATATATATATATATATATATATATATAAGAGGCATCTTTAGAGAGATACAATAAGATGAAGGCTGAAAGTCCTAAGAGGTTAGTGTCAGGTAGTGATAATTTCACTATGTTCCTCTGGTAACCTTCTAAAGACAAGCGTCCCAAAACTCGAATGACAGGTCATCAACAGGTACTAGTTTTATGTTTCTTCATTTTTTTTCTCAAAATAGCAACACACTTTACTCCTTTTTTTTATCAATATGGGCAATGTAATTTTTTTTACTGATAACAACAATATGTAACTTCTTATAGCAATATGTAACTTCTAAAAGCCAAAACTCAATGTTTTTCTTGTCGATGCTCTGAAGAGGTACTTGAATGTGTCTATGGAATTGATGCTCCTTATGTGATGGGTGAAGTTGCAAGGCATAACACATCCATGGAGACTACCAAAGGAGAACTTACTCACGAGTTCCTTTTGATGTTGTGTTTTATTTTTTTATAATAAATAGTATTGGAATGATTATTTGTATTTGACATATGATATTTTTTTGAAATAAATTATCGTTCTTATGTATGGTATTTTATTTTGTATTATGATAATTTCAATCTGTTGTTTAATTTGAAAATTAGTAATTCTATCAAAAATATATATTTTTTTACAACATTTAAAATTATGACACGCAAATGCGTGTCATCTTCATTTATGACATGGGCTTTAATGATACACAATGTGTGTCCTAAACGCGTGTCGTAAGGTAACAACACGCAAATGCGTGTTGTCTTCCTTTATGACAGGGCCTTCCTTGATACGCATTGCGTGTCGTAAATGCGTGCCGTAACTGCGCGTCGTAAATGCACGTCGTAAATAGACGACGCGCAAAAGCATGTCGTCTTTCGTTATGATAGGGCCTTCCTTGACACATATTTGCGTGTCGTCTGAGCGTTTTACGACACACATTGCGCGTCGTAAAAGGTTGTTTTTGTAGTACTGCTCGGCTCTGAATGCACTGAGCCTCTCCTCCATGATCTCCATCATACCCTCCTTGACCATCCCAAAAATCACTAGGGTAGCGTCAAGGATGCCCCTCGTCACCTCGGCTGCAATGATCTCGCGCAGCCTCTCATCAATGGGCTTGGTAGTCTCACCCGAACCCGAACCCGATCCAGATCCTGATCCCCCTGCTCCAAATCGTGTCACCACCATACTGTACTGCAATACCACGAAATATAATGATCAGGATTTCCATAGAGGGGATTGTCCCACACAGGTCCTCCTTAGAGCTTCCAGATCTAACATTGGTTCGGGTACATGTCCTGTGCTTCCAGTAGTATGGGCCCAATACTACCTTCCTCACCTACCTGTACCTTTCCCAAGGCTCTACCTAATAACTCAAATTCGTTCCAAAACAAATCATATCCCACAGACTACCGCATAGCTCAAATCCTAGGCTATCCTAAGACTTGCTATACCCACATCAATCAGACCAATCATAATAGGCTGCCTTTATGCATGTAAATTATACACAGAAAATGATCAAATAGACTTTCGAATAAGAGATTCTACCCTAGGACCACAACCACACAAGGAACAGGAAATAAGGCCAAATCAATCATTCTAAGGCTATAAGCTCCTAACCGTATATAATTTTAAAAGCATACACATAGCAAGATCCATACAATTATCATAACTCAAATATCACTATAACATGGCTAACATATTGGGGAACTACTTGCTTGTCTTGGCCGATCACATGCATCACACTCTCCTCTTTTCCGGTTTAAGAAGTTTTTAAGTTTTATTTTTGAAAACAATTTTATCATTTCCTTAGTTTCAGTCCTGAAACACCCGAGAGTGTGCCCGAATCCCTCAAACCAAGGCTCTGATACCAACTTGTAATGACCCAATTTTCAAAAAAAAAAAATTCATTTTTAAGTAGCCAAAACATTTTCCATAAACCATAAAATCGCAAATACAATTGTTTTCAAATTCATATCAATAACAATATTATTTCAAATCATCAGAGTGTCCCATAAAAGCACCCGAGAGAGAGTGTATGCTGCATCATCAAGCCTTTCCCTTGCCCTTAGGCTCGGATGTACCTGAAACAAATTCACTAACCGTAAGCTAATGCTTAGTGAGTTCCCCAGAGCATACCCCACACAATCCACATAAACACATAATCATATTAGCTATAAAAGCTACATATACCACAAAAGCCATGCATACATACATATACGGATGTCGTGGGCTCGTCCCCAGGGTCTTACTCCAGGATGCCATGGGCTCCCCGCATGGTCTTACACCTAAGTGCCATGGGCTCTCCCATGGTCTTTAATAGCAAAGCCATGAGCTCTCCACATGGTCTTACATCTGAGTGTCATGGGCTCTCCCATGGTCTTTTAGTAGGAAAGCCATGGGCTCTCCACATGGTCTTACATCTAGGTGTCATGGGCTCTCCCATGGTCTTCCATACAAACATACCACATATACCACTAGCATGCTTCCTAGCTCATACCAACTAACATGCCACATAATACAACTTCAGCTAGGATACCACATATCATAAAATGGTCCAGCCTTGGTGCCTTATATCCATTGGTATGGTGAGGAGATTCACCTCTCGCAAATGCTGAACTGACAAGATAAGATCCAATAAGTCCCAACGCACAACTCCAACTGAACTACAGCAGTCCACAAGATGGTCAAGCTCAAGAGTGAGGGCTTGGTTTGCTGGATCTTCTCCTTCTTCTGACTATCTTCTTCTTAAGCTCCACAAGTCACTCTGGAATAGGTGTTACAATTATCCTAACAAAATGTGTAAAGCTTGAGATCCACTTGTGGATATAAAGCAAACATCTCAATGTTTCAATCATCATTTTAATAAAAAAACGACAAGGTATTATTTCATATCAAAATGAATAGAACATGTGTGTTTACTAAGAACTAGTGGGTTGTGAAAGATGTAGTGGTCCACATTTAACAAAAGATTGCCCTTTGGATGAGAACAAGAACAAAAAGGCTCAGGTACTCTATTCTAGTGGAGACAAATATGATGAAGATTGGAGAAAGCCAAAGAGAGAATGGTTGCCATATGATGAATACAAGAAGAAAAGTATAGGCAAACAAGCCAAGGCTTCTACCAAAACGAGCAACCACAACCTGAGAAGAAGGTTGACCTTGAGTCTATGTTAGCTAGATTTCTCGAGGCTTCTGAAAAACGCCATAATGAGACCGATGCGGCAATAAGAGATCAAAGAATAATGATGAAAGACCAACAAGCTATGATGAGTGACCATCAAGCTTTATTAAGAAATCATCCAGCATCGATCCAAAACATTGAAGCCCAACTTGGTCAATTAACAACATTGGTTAACAAGCTGTTACCTCCACCAATTCCTAACAAGAAACCACCATCACATTTCATGGCCATTGATACTGAAGAAGACACTATTTATGAGTTCTTAGAAGCCTTGGAAGAAGAGACAAAGCAGCCTGAATCACAAGCAAAGCGGTCGAAAGTCGAAGAAAAAATTGAGGCAGAATCATCGAGACCACGACGTGGCGATTTAACCTCCACGACGTGCTGTGGAGCTGAAAAGAAAAATTCTACATGTACTCAAGTTTTTCAACCTCCTTTATAATTTCCTTCTCGAGCCAAAGTTCACCAGTTGGAGCAAGAGCATATAAAGTTTATGAAGAAAGTTAAGCGTATTTTTATGAATACTCCTTTTATTAAGTCTTTAACACAAGTACCTGAATATGCGAAGTTTCTTCAATATTTACTCGACACTCGCCAACACTTAGAGATGAATTCCAAGGTAATCCTTAGTGACCAAAGTTCTAAAGTGATATTAGGAGAGATACCAAAGAAAATGGGGGATCCTTGACGCCTCACTCTTCTGTGTGAATTTGGGAATAATTTGAAGACTTATGCTTTAGCCGATTCTGGAGCAAGCATAAATTTAATGCCTTATACGTTCTACCAAAAGCTAAATCTTCTGGATTTGAAGGCTACAAGAATGACGATTCACATGGCTAATCGTTCAGTGACTCATCCTCGAGGCATTGTGGAGGATATATTGGTCAAAAATGGGAAATTTGTTTTTCCAATTGATTTTGTTGTTTTGGATATGAAAGAAGATGTCAATATGCCAATCATTCTTGGTCGCCCTTTACTCAATACTGCTCGAGCCTTGGTTGACATTCGTGAGTCCAAGCTTACTTTGAGAGTTGGGAGATGAAGAAGTTACCTTTGGAGTGGAAGATGGATTTCAGAAAATTTTTGCTCAAGGTGAAGTTTTTAATATAGATGAAGAGAATGAACTTGAAGAATTGGAAAAATTAATGGAAGAAGAAATTCAGTCAATTCAGCAAGTCAAGCGTACAAAGCCACGAGCATCCATTCCTGGTGTATTTGAAGTTTTTTCCTACAAAACTCCAACATCTTGGGTGAGCAAGGAGAGTGAAGAAGACTTAGTGTCTAGTGATGATGATGAGGTTACTTCGGAATTGAAACCGCTAACTTTGGAAAGAAAGGTTGATTCAATAGAGCTAAAAATTGAAGACGGGGCAAAATCGGAACCTATGGTGAATAAGGGAGTAAAGAGAAAGCTTCAAGAAGGGGATTCAAAAACTAAGAAGGAGAATTCTAAGAAATCCTATCTTAGAAGAGTTCAAGCGTACAAGAGAAAATGGAAGGAACAGAAAGTACATTTGATGTCTGACACTCCTAAAGATTCATCGTGAGGTGGCATGGAGTCCGGCTCATGACTCCAACAAAAAGAAGCGCTTATCGGGAGACAACCCGATGTCTTTAGAGTTTGCATTTTCTTTTCTTATTTGATTTAGTTTTAGTTTTAGTGTTGATCAAAAGTGAAGCAGTGAAGGAGCTTAATTTGAAGAAGTCGTGCGATTTTTGAAGATCATAATTGAAGAACAAGTTTTTGGATGAGTGTGGGGTTCCCGCATAATGAAGAGAAAATCATTTTGAAGCATATTTACTGAAAGGAAGAGTGGGAATGGTCTTACACATTACAAAGAGTCGATGCCCAACTGTTTCAATTTTAGAAGATTCTTTGAGAAGACACCATGATGTGGACATCATCAACACGTCGTGGCGAAAATTTTAATTGTGACTGAATCTGACTACACCACGATGTGGCATCCTTAAACCACGTCGTGGCGATATTATTTTGCTCGACCCTCATGACCATTTGCTCGACACCACGACGTAGCATTGCTTTCCTACATCATGGCAGCGGCTCAACACATTTTTCAATAATGGTTCTTTAATTTCATTCGATCCGACACATTTGCATTCACATGAAGAAGGTCCAGAAGTATTGTTTCCAGCAATTATAAGAGAAGTCTAAGCTTTCCACACAAGTCTTAGAGTTCGATCTCGCCACTACTACCCATGGGAGTCTATTCATTTTTCTCCTTTTTCTTGTTTTTAATTTATTTTATGCATACAATGAGGGCATTGTATGTAATAAGTGTGGGGTAGGGGGTCGAAAAAGTAAATTGCTAGAAAATTTAGAAAATTTAAAATTTAAAATTTTGAAAAATTAGAAATAGATTTGAAATAATAATCTAAAAATTAAATCTAGTAATAGTTTAAACTTAAGTTGCTAGTGTTATATGTGATGATCCAATGAGAGCTCAAATGTTTAATTGAGCCAACATATGTTATAGTATATTTGTGGTTTCCCAAGTCTTAGTGAAAAGTCATGGGATATGAAAGGTAAGTCATGGGATATGAAAGGTAATCTGATAGTTTATATGGCATAATAAGTTTTGCAGCCTGTACTTGAAATCTATCTAGGAGAGCTTATGTAGTCATTGCACTTAGACTAATGCCTCTAACCAATAAAGGTTGGAGTTAAGCTCCCTTTCTTAAACATGTAGGATTTGAGCGAAAAAAGTGAGAAATTTAAAAAAAAAAAAAAAAAGAGAAATTACGAAAGAGTTGTGAGAATTTTGGAGCTATCAAAGTATGAAGATCAAAAGATCAAAAATTTTGAAGAAATTCAAAAGTTGAAGATACCAAAAATCAAACAAAAAGGTGGTGAATTCAAAGAAATCAAAGATCAATTATTCAAAAAAGTGAAGAATTCCAAAGAGCTCCATTGTGGTATCAAAAGTTGTAATTTTTCTAGATTATGTATGCATGGATAGCTTAACCAAAAATACATTGAGGTTAAGAAAGATTTTTGAGGATTGATTCAGAGGGTTGCAAAAATGAGTGTCGTATAAGCTAAGGGTATAAGCTAAGGGTTGAAGGTTCATAAGGATTGTGAGTAGCTAGGATTGCAGAAGTTTTTAGGAACCTTAGACACAAAATGCGCATTGAGGTCTTGGTATAATGGATGAGTTCAAAATGGATTGTCTTATGTGATATTGGTGATGAAAGTTAGACTTAAAAAATTAGTTTTGTTTGGGGGCAAGCAAAATATTAGTGTGGAGTATTTTGATATGTGCATATCTACATATATATTTTACATCATATCTTAATATTATTAGCTATATTTATGCTTATTATAGAACAAAAGGTAATTATTATGTTTAATATCTGTTATGCAGCGGAAAAGACATTCTCGGAAGCAATATGGAAGCTGGAAGCAGGAATGAAGAGCATAGGCAAGAAGAAGACACAAAAAGAATGTTAATGGACAGCTTGACCCCTCGTCAGTATTCTGTCCATATCGCATGACCCGTAACTCTGATTGATGTGATTCAAAATGATCTGAAAACTAGACACAATTTCGGACAACTTTCATGTTTTGAGAAAATGTTGATTCTCGATAACCACGACTTGGTGATCCCACCACAACGTGGTGAATGGAATCTTCGCGATTCTTGGCGCTGACTTGGAGAATACGGGATATACACGAAGACCACGATGTGGTGCCTTTACCACATCGTGGTGACTAGATTTTAGGCAAGTATATATATCCGAACATTATGACGAATTGGGGGAGTTGGAGGTGACTTTCTGGAGAAGTATTACAAAACAAAACCTTTGGAAAACCCTTAGAAGAAGAGGAAACGACTGGAGCTCAAGAGTTGAAGAGATCTAGAAGAAAACATCATCAATTCAATCGGTTTGATCATGTTTAGCTTTATTCTTATTGAGTTTTTGTGTTTAATTACTGCCATGAGTAGCTAATTTAGTAGACTTTCGTTTAGTTAGATGAACCCTTAATAACTGTGGTTTAGTTTATTAGTTTATGGATTTATTAAAGTTGGTTTGGAGCTTGTGTTTGATTAACTTACCTAGCATGTTAAAGTGTTTCTCTTTGTTGCTTTAATTCAAGTTAAGTGTAGTTTAGTGACTATTAAATTACATGAACTTGTTTACCTAGTGATTTAGTGACCATTAAATTGCTAGAGCTAGGATTGACCACATCTTAGTTAAGTGATAAAAGTAACAATTTAACTGTGTTAGAGAACATAATTGTGGCCATAACTGTGTTTAACAAATCATACATAGCCCAATTATAATTAATAACGAATTGGTAAAAATATTAGTAGATTTGACCAAATTGCTAATTACATATAAATTGGTAACCAACTTTATTAATCCATAAGTAAGAGCTAACCATAGGAAAAAGGTCGATTCGAAACCAAACGAAAGTGTTTTTAATATATTGATTACAACCGTTTTGTTGAGTGTTTAAGTTTGTCTGAACTTGCAAAATCAGATAAAAACCTTTTTAAATATTGTGTGGTTTTAGATTCATTTAGAGTAATTATTTTAGTTAATTAAATTTGTTCCATGTGTTCGACCCCAATTTACTTTACTACACTACAATTCGACTAGGTACATTGCCTAGGTACATTTTAGCTAGTTAAGTTTGTTAGGTTATAAATTTAAAACTAGTAGGTACTTTTGTGCACGTCATTATATTATGCATAAGACTTGGTATATGATCATTCTATGAGCATATCATAATATACCAATTAAATACATGGTTAAGTCACTGGATGACTATAAGAACATTTTAAGAGTACTTTAGAAGAACTAAGAGAATGTATATGAGACAATTAGTTTAGAATAAAATCTTCATGTAAAGAGCTACATAAGATTATGATTTCTAAACAAATATAAATATTTATTAATTATAATTGGATTATGACTTCATTGTGGGATGAAAAGTAAATTTAGTTGAAATGAGGTCCAACCAAAACAAAATGACACAATATACTACAAAATAAGAATACACTACTTTAGAAGTTGAAATCTAATATGATTGGATGAATGAGTTCATTGAAAAACTATGCTGATCTCTACCATTCAAGGATCACATAAAAATCTTTGTGACTTCGAGAGTATACTTAATCGAGCTAAGAGACTTGATGACGTCTATTATATATATATATATATATATATATATATATATATATATATATATATATATATACATATATATATATATATATAGAGAGAGAGAGAGAGAGAGTTAGGTTCATGTATAAACTCCAATTATTGTGTGAATGTATGACTAATTCTTAACCAATCATTATTTAAATATAAACTCCCAACTATGATTACTTATTAAGGAGTTCCTATAATTGTGGTATCCGGTAATCGACCAAATCTTTACCGCCATCAACCTTTCTCCACCCTTTCACCGCCATCAATCCAATCGCTAATGCCTCTGCCTCGCCATCCTCTCAGCGGCGGACCAAAGAAGAATACAATGTGGCAGGTGCACCTAACGGTTGATTCTTTATATATCCGTATAGAACTGTGATTGATTTTTGTTGTTGTTTTTTGGAGGTTCCCACAACGTATTGTTGTTTCTGGGAGGTGTCCTCAACACAGAAGGTCTCCGATTAAGAAGGTCTTCCCGCATGTCATTACAAGGTACAAAATCCATTATTCCTCTTTAAATTTGGGTTTGTAGGTTAAATAAGAATATCAAGTGAAACAATCGTGAATTTCCACTTTGAATTTGCTGCACACAATTGTTAATTTCACTTTGAAATCATTGCACTTTTTCTGATCATAACCATCTTATTATTTAATCAGTGTCAATAAATAGCAAATCCACTATACTTGAATTAAAATTGTGCTTGAGCGTAGCATCTTTAGTTCTTTAACTAGGACAATTTTCATATTTTACCGATCACATAAATATGTAGTAAACACTGTGGAGTAGTTAATAGGGGCAATAAAAAATTTTCACAAATACGGGCGATAGTAAGCTTAATAATGTATATGTGGGTTTTGATAATAAATTTAGATGAAAATGGGTGATACCCATTGAAAATGCACATAATCTATTCTAATGATGGTTTTTTTATATAATAAAGATGAGTCCTTTATGGCAAGGATGGTCGTTGGTTAAATTTGATGATACAAAAAAGAAGTATAGCAGAAATTGGAGTGATGGCAATGATGAAGAGCATTTTTGGAATTTGATATTAAATTCAAAAGGATAGAATCCAGGAAAAAGAAGATTGGGCATATTGGTCTTGATGAAGGTCAAATTTGTCTCTTATTCAACAAAAATGCATGGGCTTCAAAGGGAAAGATGTAGATGCATGTTTTTTAATCAAGAGGGAATACGACTTTACTGATATAAAACGGAGAATGGCCAATTGTACTATTTTATGTTTGGAGTTTTGTAATAAATAAAGTTCAAGTGATTTGTATAAAGATGTGTTTTTTCGATGAAAAAAAAACGATTTATGTTGTTGCTTTACATAATCTTGTATGACATTGGTATGTTGTAGTTTCATATATATTATCATTATGTTTGAATTTTTGTTTAGATCACAAGAATTATTGTTTCCGTGGTTTTGTTTGTTAGATATGGTATTTTATTTTTATATAATTCTTAAAGAATCTAATGATTTTGTTTGTCAGATATTGTATTTTTTTATCTCATTCTTAAAGAATTTGATTATATTCTTGTAGAATATGCTTATGCTTAACTTGTCATATTCTTTTCTCACATTCTTATAGAATTTGGTACTGGATATAATAATGTTTTCAAATATTTTTTTTCATACAGAAGAATGGAACATGGAATTAAAAGTAATTCTTGAATGGAACGTATAACAATCAAATGCGGAATTGAAATTGATTTTTGAAGAATAAAAACCAAACAGAAACAAATTCTTGAAGAATGGAACACATAATTGAAGTTGGTTTTTGAAGAACGGAATACAAAAGATTAAAATGTTAATTTTGATTTGAAATGTTAATTTGTACTGTTAAATTTTGATTTTTGAACTTTTTTTTCCAAAATTTTTGGTTTGAATCCCTTAATATATGCATTTTCCTAAATTATTATTAAACAAAATGTCAAATTTACCATTCTTGGTTGTTTTAATATATAAAAGAATTAATTTTTTTAATTAATTACGATCATGACACTATTATCTTAACAATTCATTCTCTTTTAATCTAATGGCCCAAAATTTGTCATACATTTACACAATAGTTATAATTCATATATAATCCAAACCATATATATATATATATATATATATATATATATATATATATATATATATTTCTTATTATTTTATACTATGTTTTGTGCTCTTTAGAACTAAAATGTACTTCAAATGTTTTAATTTATATTTTAAAGGTATAATTTGTTGCTAGAGCGGACTTGAAGCGAAAAGCCTAGAAATGGGAGCTGGAATACAAAAGGAGGAGAAAGAAACTAAGAAGACGCAAAAAGGATGTTGATGGACAACTTGACCCCTCGTCAGTGTTTTGGCCCGATCTGATGCTCGTAACTCCGATTGACAAGATACAAAATGTTCTGAAAGCTATATACAATTTTGGATAACTTTCATGTTTTGAGAAAATGTTGATTCCTATTCACCACGACATGGTGATCAACGCCACGACGTGGTAAATGGAAACTTCGCGATCGTTGAGCTGACTTGGAGAATACGGGATATCCATGAAGACCACAATGTGGTGTCTATCAATCATGTCGTGGTGACGTTAAAAGCTTTACATATAGTCGGAAATTACCCCTAATGACATATCTTGAACCCTAATTCATTCCCTATGGTTACAAACATCAAAGAGGCTGATTTGACGGTCTAGAAGGCAGCCAGAGGGCCATTAAGCTGATATGGAGCGAAGATCTGAAGGATTAGAGATCGGATTCATGCCAAAAATCATTTGTTTTGTTGTTGTGATCATGATTAGCATTCCAATGTGATTCCATATGTGTTTACTTTATGATTTTTGTGTTAAAACCCTTTGCTTTGTGTCTAGATGAATCTTTGAGATTATGGATTAATTATTATTTGGATTGTTTATTCTTATTTAACTGATTTTGTCAAGTTTGATTGCAAGATCCATGTGTTAAGGATTGTTACTTTATTACCTATTGTTGAATTACTAGAGTTTAGATAATCATTTTGAATGTGTTCATTTGAATCATAGTTGTCCATGATCATTTGTAATTATGACTAGAGTTTGATCAAAACCTAGGGTTAGAAAATAAAGTGGTAAACTTTAATGTGTTTGCATGAGTAGATGATCATTCTACGCATAGTTTAATTCCTATGATCATTAGGGTTAATAATGATCAAATCTTGCTTAATACAAATTGAACACTAATGTGCATAATTATTTGTTCACTTGATTACCGAATTAATAGTTGTGTTCAAATCAAAAGATTAGTAGTTTGATCATGATGACAGTCATATTTGGAATTGGTGAATAATGAATAAATATCCATTGCACTTAGTAGTTAAGCCAATATTTTTAGATGAATTCCAGTCTAAACCAAAGTACCTTAAGAGATTTGTTTCCAGTCAGTTTATCAAAATTTTATGTTCAGCTATTTATTTGAGATTTAATTCCATAAACCCCTATTTATTGTTTTTGTGTTTTTAGTGTAACCTATAATAAAAAAAACTCTCAATTAATTCACCATCGTTCCCCTTGTGTTCTACAACTGGTCTTACCACAACTATACTATTGCACGGTTAGGCACACTGGCTAGCATGTGTATTAGTCCAATTGCGATAAAATCAGTTTTATAAATTTAAAACTTGAGCAATTAAAATATATACATAAAAACACACATCAAGGCTCTATGTCACGAAAGAACACCAATCATATACTCCAAGATGTTTAACTATACCTAGAGTAAAGTCAAATATGAACATGATAGTATTCGCAGAATTCACATAAATTAAGTTTAGTCGAACCCATTAATAAGGCCCTTCTTTTAAGCTAAGTATGAATGGTCACACTTCAATTATAGGACTTTTTTTTAATGAGTTTAACTATAGGACTTTATTATTCTAGAGATGGGATTTTGATTTGTATTTAGTATTTAGATATTGGAACATTGTAACAACAACTATTATATAGTGTTTTGATATACTGGGATATGATCATAACATCAATACTTGTTGTGTTCTATATTAACATGTTTAATCCATAAATAATCTTATTATTCTAAAAGTTCATAGTCGATTATAATTATGGGAGCAATTATGAAGTAAGACTAATATAAATTGGATTGGTTGACTTTCACCGGATGAAGGTAGGCAATGGGTTGTAATCAAGTTTCATAGGTACTTGTCAGAGAACTAGTATTGAACCGGACCGCATCAAGATCATCTCATGGATCTCTATTGATTAAAGGTATTATCTTTTTATCCTTAACACCTTAGGTACATAGTGGGACTTAAGTGTGGGGAGTGTTGTGCTTATATATGGTCAAACGTTGGTCCTTAACTGGGCAGTTATAAAAGCCATTTTCTGGTATTGTATGAACTATGCAAGAGGCTTATGTAGTCAAGATGTGATTTGTTCCTATTATGTGTTGAGAATTAGATATCTAAGGCGCCTTACCAAAAGTTGAACACCATATGAGATTGATTGCGATTTGTATCTCATGTTTAACATGATGTTTGTGACAAAGGGATAACTGATAAACTTATTTTATACACCAATTGAATCTTGGAGCTTTTTGGGAATTAGGCATTGATAGAATGGCACAAAGTCGTATGTTAATGGGGGAAGTGAAATGTTACTAGACATTCACCACTGTCAATATCAGTTTAATATGAATGTTACGCAAGTGGGAGATTGAAAGATCTAGTATGCATCAAGAATCATATTAAAGTGATATTTCTAATTAACATATGATACTAATGGGTCACACTAACAACAACTTGATACAATTGATTATTTATTAGAAATTGATTTTAATACATATTCAATAAACTCTTATAATTAAATTGGAAATTATTTATTTCTAGGAAATAATAACTGTTATTAGCAAGTAACATTATATAATTCATATGGTATGAATTAATAAGTCATGCACAACATTTTGGACTAGATAAATGTCTTTTACCAAAAAGTTAAGTTTATACTTTATAAACTTGGTTTATAAAATATAAAAGCTTTTGTCTTCTTTTGCCTTCATATTTCGAAAATTGGCAAGACAAAAGAGAGTATGGGCTTTTCTAGTTGTTCAATCAAAAGGAATAGCTTCTTGAATTTGTTTATTCAAAAGCCTCAAGCCTAAGCATGCATGCATTAAGACATAGGGACATGGTTGTCTAAAGTGCAAGTAACTATTGGATAAAGAATTTAATTTATGCATTAAGAGAGATGACTCTTTCATTCTTGTCTCTTGACTTGATTAAAACTATAAGTGCATATGTCATGCCCTCTCTCTCATTTTCTTCTTAAGTCTTGAATATGTTACTTTCTTTTATACTCTCTTGAAGTTCATACTTCGGTTATGATCTTCAAGCTTAATAGTTAAGAGTTTTAGACTAGCATCTTCATCAAGTTGGCCTCTTGTTGTGTTTCTAAAGTTCACCATTCTTCATCAACTCCCAAACCTCCCAATAGGATCCAAAGTACTACAAATGTTGTAATTTCTCCATCTTCTTATTTGGTGCTTGTTTAATCTTTCTATAACTTGCAAGATAATCCTATGTGGGTTTAACTTCTTTATGTTAGTCAAAAAAATGGTCAAGTCTTCCATTGCCAAATATCATGTTTTTGAAACTAGTTTTTGAATAAAAACCCAACAGATTATTGTGAGAATATGAGAACAATTTTCAACCAATCGTTTTTATCTATAAATTTTAATAATAAATAAGAAATAAAAGGGCATTTGTGTTATTTTATATATGTCATAAATATAGTATAATTAAAGATCCTATATTTTTGGAAATTAATTTTATTTCTCCAATTAGAGGTTGGAGAGATATTAGGTTGGCATTTATACACATACGAGGATGAGAACCGATTGAACGCTTTGTTCTATGCTCGTAGTCACCACTTTATGCCATTACTCCCTCCATTCACTTGTACAAGAAATTGATCCCCTCATCGTTGTCGTCGCCAATCAAGTCTTCATCAAGTATGTTTTTCTCTTTTATGTTTTGTCAATCTTCATTTTCTTTACTCTTTTTGCCATCTTGCTTCACGAAATCAGAACCCTAATTCTTTGTATTTTGCATCACAAACCGATTGATGTTAAAGAAGATTACAAGGTTTGCATTTTTGGGAAACAAGAGATATAATTAAGGTTGGGTCTAATACCCAGACGTATAATCGGTCGAGGCAGGGAGTGGTGTGTTGGTCCTATCGGACACAATTAAGGTCACGATTATTGCAGGGAGAATGGCTAATGATGAATACTTTATGGTCATCAATTTTTAGTGACAACGAAATTTACATGAAGTTCAATCGTTGTTTCTAGCAAGGCAATATTTGTTGGTACTTATCTATCTCATATGTCAGGAGAGCCATTGAAGTTGGTAGTAGTTAATTAATGATTCATTGAGCTTTTGCTAGTTTACTTTATGTAGGCATTTTTTGGTAAAGAATGGAGATGTGCAGCAATGTGTTGTTGGTTTCATGAGGAGGATTGCTTGAAAATTTTCAATTGGTTACTTTTATATGAAATCGACAAACATGCAGAAAACCATTAAAGCGATTTTATGGTAATTACTTTTCTTTCCTCCAAGATGACAACTACATAACCTACTAACTTAAAAACAAATATTTCTAGTAGAATTTTCTTGATTTTTTAAGGTTTTTCCAAAGCAACATGCAGTAACTCTTATATGAATGGTGTTTTTATTTCGAAAAATTGAGTTGCTATTAGAAATTATCTTCTCATATTAGACATTCTATTCAATCTTTGTAGAAACAATAAAGAGTTTGATCGATAGATTCTATAACGATATGAATCAAACAACAAGAAGAATGAAGATCAAATAATGCCGAATTCTTAGATTCAATTTCCTTAGAAGAGTTCAACGTGAACATTTCTATAAAAGCTATTTAGGACAACACCACTTGTTAACCCTTAAACAATACATGCATGCACCTTAAATAGTCTAACCCTAGCATCATAAATACACAGATGGACATGCCCTACCCGTTAATAAAAGACTAATTAAGTACATTACAATTTGACACAACACATTAAATAACCCAACAATCTCCCCCTTTGTGTCAAATGCGAAGGAGATTCTTCATTATTGTCGATGCCTCTGAACCTTGAATAATTTCGGCATTATGTTTAGAAGTGTGACTCGGACAGCTATATACCACTTGATCATCAGAGAAACATTTCTGATCAGCAGCATCATTTCCTTGATAAGCTTCAGTGAAATCAACGATATAGTTCAGAGCAGTTGTAGAGTATAAGTTTTTGTCTAGAAAAAAGAAAATACATCTCTGAACTTTCTGTTCGATCCTCTTTTGATATACCACAGTCCAATTCCTTTTCTAATTTGCCCAGCTTCATCTTATTCAAATCCTTCGATTCTTCTCTTAGTTCCAGAAGTGGTTTCTTTTTCAGCACAACTATAATTTCTACATCCATTTTTGCAAACTGATGAATGTAGCAAATCAGCATTCTCTTAAGATGTGCAACGATAGGCTCATATTTCTATTCATCTTTGGATGGAATTAGAAACAGGGAAATCCAATCATAAGGATTCGTACGTGGAAGATCAGAAAGCGTGAAATCAAATTCATTACGATTGGTTCCTCTGAATCCTTTGAACCTTATGTTGACGAAGCTTTCAGCAGGAAATGCATCATACACCTTCACTGTGACTATCTTTTGTAAGCTCCAAATTTTATACTGAGGCTTTCCATGCTTGAGATAGAAGGAAAATAGTTCATGATTCACATCAGAATCAGAGAGAGGAATATTCACAATCTTCTCAAAACTTCTGAATAGAAACGCCCTCGGAGTGATTGGGAAGTCAAGTTATGAATAAGTTGTGTTATCTAAATCAAATGAAACCGAAGGCTCCAACCAAGTAGTGCTCGGTTCATCAATCGCTTCCTTCTGAATTCATTCTAAGGACCACGGAGGAAAAAGCGTTTGATGAGTTGCAAGTGTGACCTTCACAATTTCAGCTTCTTTTTCTTTTGCCTCTAATTCTTGGTGAAGAGTGAAAAGACCATCAAGTACTTTATCACGATTCTTCCTGACAAGTTTTTCACCTTCCGACAGAACTTCTTCTTCTTCTTCTTCTTCTTCTTCTTCATCAATAAACTTTTCCTTCCCTTTAGATCCCGAAGCTTCATTACCCTTCGGATCTATCTTTGGTTTATCTGCATGTTGATCACCAGTGGGTTTCTTAACCTGGGGCTTCTGGGGCTTAGGTTGTTCTTTTTCTTTAACATTTTCTCCCCCTTGTTTCAGAATGGCACTGCTTTCCGAAACACCTTCAATCTTGTTTAGCATTAAAAATACAGGCTTAAGCGTCTCGGAAAGATGGTGTCGGACAGAAACTGTGAGCAAAGAATCACGAGTCTCAACGACATTGTGCAAATAGTTATTGATGTTAGAAACACAGCTCTTTATAACAGTCTTTTTAGATTCCAAGTCATCGACACCCCTTTTGGTGTAGTTCAGCTTAACAGACAAAACCTTGACCTTTTCAATCTTTTGAGCAAGTTTATCCATAAGAGTGATATTAGAGGCAAGATCCTTTTGTAATTGCGCAATCTTCGAATCAACAGAAGCAATCATATCGGCATTATCAACCTTGATGTCGGAACGAACCTTAGAAAGATCTTCTTTCTCGGTTTGGAGAGTGGTTCCGAGACTCGAAATTACCTTGTTTGCTACTGTAGTGTTCTGATCAGCTGAGCTTCGGAAATCAGCCATGAACTTAGTTACATCAGCATGTAGTTTTTCGACTTTTTCGGTCGTATCAGCAATGGTCTTCACGGATACTTGGACTCCCTTGGTTGAGCTTTCAAGGACTTTCACATTCTCTTTAGTAAGCTGCTCAACAGTTGCTCTATGAGACTTGAGCATAAATTCATAATTGGAAGAATCAAGAGATGACTCCAAAAGCGAATCCAACTTGGAGTTATGTTGTTTAAACTCCCCTTGTGTCATAGGGTCTTCGTCATCATCACTTTCTTGACGAACTGTGAAAGGACTGAAGAAAAAATTATGAAAGTTGTCCTCATCATCTCCATGAATAACATTAGGTTCATCATCTCGTAAAGGTGAAACTGTTAACGTGCAAGGACCCACAGTAACACCAAAGTCGACATTAGCCCCCGTATCAGATACTTTGACAATTGACATCGGAGTATTGAAAATGTTATTATGGGTGGGGAGGTGGAATCAGTGAAGAAAGGTGTGTTAAGCGGAACAAAAATCTGTGGTTAAGAAACACCCACATAAATCTTTGGTAATGGAGCAATGGTGATAGGAACTGTAGAGGTGATAGTGGATGAAGTAGTGTTCGGAGATGGAGGTGGGGTATGGATTTGGAAAGAATCCGAAAATTGCATAGAAGTAGTGGGTGGAGAAGATACCTTCGTAACGGGAGTAGAGGTTGGTGGTGCCGAGGTAGGACCAGTATCTTCAGTTTCATGGTGTACAGTTTCATACCTACGGAAATCCGAGACAGTCTGTGTAACAAACCGTTATTTCAAACCTATGTAATAATGTAGGTCAATATCTAGTTCTTTTTAAAACAATAAAGAGAAATTTTAGCATACTGTGTATATTTACATAATTGACCCTCAAAAATAAATTATTAAACAATCTCGATTGGGATGAACCAAGTGATAGAGATTGTAACAAGGTTTCCAAAAACATAAAGAACACTAAAATCCGAGTTATAACGAAGAAGTTATGACCAATCGAAGATCCGCGACAAAACCGGCAAAACACTGTTCAGTGTAAAAACTGAATTTTCAATAAAAGGCTTTTTAGCCTTAACAATCTAAATGAAAGTTGTAGTTTATGTTAAACCGAGAACTTTCATAAAAAGAATGTCAAAATCTGACTTCGTATGAAGAAGTTATGATTTTTCTAAGTTACAGTATAACAGTGTACAACTAAAAACTCGAACTAATGATCGAGTGATTTTTAGCCGACACAACCTAAACGAGAATTGAAGGTCTCATCAATAGTAGTACAACGGTAAAAAGACAGACAAAAACGGACGTCGGATGAAGAAGTTATGATTTTTTAACGAATTTCCTGTCCCGGTCTGTTAAAAATAATAATATTAAAAATAAAGTCAAAATTTGCCGACGAAGTTTGAACGAAAGTCGTAGAGTATAATTGTACCTACGTGTGCATATAAAGAACGTCGAAAACGGAGCTCGTATGCGAAAGTTATGGTTTTCGCAAGTTTTTTGCACAAAAATCAAGAAATATTGAAAACCTGGCAATTTCGCAAGGCTGACCTTCGGCCACGTCACCCTCTCATGCGAGACTTCCACGTGTCACCATCGGATTGGACCGAAGTTCTCCGTGTCACCATCTGAGTGGACCGACACCGAGGTCCAATAGGCAGCCGGCAACCTTCGCAGGAGACACCCCTCGGACACCCCTCAGACCCTCGTGGCACCTTCCCATTGGACCGAAGTTCGGTCCAGTTCGAAGCCAACACCTCCGAGCCATCTGTCCGAGCCTCGCCTCTGTGTACCCTTCGCATGACCGACGCGTGTTGCTGCTGACTCTTCCTTCGGACCGCCCCTCGCACCCTA
Source organism: Lactuca virosa (assembly GCF_052849685.1). Lineage (NCBI taxonomy): Eukaryota > Viridiplantae > Streptophyta > Magnoliopsida > Asterales > Asteraceae > Lactuca > Lactuca virosa. The sequence continues at coordinate 83,910,224 of NC_136428.1, forward strand.
TATAAAGGGTGCGAGATCTCTCGGATTTTTCACACCTTTCACCCCAAAATTCACCTTTCTTCACACTTTCTACCCCCACAAGCATATTTACAATCCCCAAAGCCCTGGTATCCTATTTCAAACCCTAATCAAGCCTCGAAGCCTCGATATTCCCGAGAAGTTAACCTCTCTCCAGTCGAAACTCTGCCCGATTTGAGCCGGTTTTTCGTCAAATAAACTCCTTTCCGGGAAACGAAACGCTGTCCGAATCACCACCTATCATGTGAGTTCATACCCCCGTATTTTCATAATTTCTACTGTTTTAAGGGTGGAATACAAGCATAACACAAGAACTTTGTGTTATAAAATCATGATTTAAAATCATGATACAACGACATTAAATCATCAAAAAAAAAACTCGAAACATTAAACTCTTTTATAAATTTATATTTTTCCCCAAAATTCATATTTGTATATATATATATGTATATAAATAACATTTAAAAGGCTTAGGACTGATAACTCATTCTGGGTCATTTTCCTTGTTTGGATGTGGGCTTATAGTACCGGTTATTTGTCCGAGTGTCGTTTAAATTTTACTTATATATAGAATTGTGTATGTATATAAATATAAAAGTTATTTCATCAATTCAAATACCTTTGTAACATGTTGAGCAAGGGATTACATGCAAATATAGTTAAATACCGATTCAGAAAGTACATATAAATTATAATAGGTATAATTTATGATACATAGAACAATAATTCATGATTCAAGTATACTAGAATACACTGTTTTACAAGAAACAAGGGTTTTGATTCAGAACAAATCAAGGGTTTACACTTGTCAAATACATGTTCAGAATACTAATTCAAGAACATACTGTCAATCATTTATTTCAGAATGATTGGGTTTTCATAACTAATATACATGTAACGTTTATATGCTTTTTATGAGTCATTTAATTCAGGTTGTTTAATTCATTTAGACAACCAAGGTAAAGTCCTGACATTATAACCAGAATCTCCAGCCAGGGGATCGAAACAAGTTGTGTGTAGATCTATATCGGGATTGACAACCCCGCACTCAGGCTGCTAGCTACAGTCAAGCATACACACCAATGAGTGGCAATTGTTATCAACAGTTTAAACGCCCACAAAGCATTTGTTTCAGGCCATCCTATCATAGTATGGTTATAATAACTCATTAAAAAGATATTAACAATATGTTAATGTATAAACAACTAAACGAAAGTACACCTTCAAAGTACCAGTTTACAGAATACAAACTACAATGGTTCAATACAGTTTTCAATAACAGCTGGTGGAGCCAGGCACACTCTCAGTTACAAGTTTTACATAAAGGAATACAAATACAAAACATTGATTTACAAAGAGAACGGTTTTATGGGAATAAAACTACTTTTCATTTACAACATAAAATATAGCATTTTCTGGAACAGTTTTACATATGCTAGATACAGAGACACCCTTTCAAACATAAACACTTATGCACTCACTCAACTTTATGTTGATACTCTCTTTTCAAATTACTTGTATTCTCAGGGAAATAATACACAGGTACTCCCCGAGCTTTTTGAGAAGATTGAGCTATTTTGAGTCATATCTTCTTTTGTATAACTATTTTGGTTCAATATACAATGATTGAACACATGTAAATACTTATACTTTTTAAATACAATGGTTGTTTGTACTTTGATTACTATGATGCATGTGTTGTGATACTACAATTGAAGTCCTCCACCCCCGGACGTTTCCGCCGTCTGGTTTGGGGGTGTGACAGTCTGAGATTCCAAATCCTCTTGAGCGACAGAAGAATGAGACTTTGGTTTGCAAGTCGGTTTCTTGACCTTCTTCTTCGGAGTTTTGACTACTTCGGAAGGACCATCCTTTCCCTTTCGTTTGGCACCCTTCTTTGGTTTGTTGGTTTCCTCAATTGTCGTTTGCATTTCATCAGACATTGGGCGAACACCATAGGCAGGCTTCCTTCGATATTCATTTATAACTACATTATTTGCAGGAACATTAAGTAACATGGCTTTCAGAATGGATCCAACAAAGTTAAGCTTAGTAGGATCAATTACGATGAATTTGGAAGTATGTAAGATGGGAATTGCAGCAATCATAGAGTCATCTGTCACCGGAACCTGGAGGCGAACAAGGGCACTTTTACCGATTATCGACCACAAACGAGCACATGATATTTCTGAGTGCCTGGTAGTCGAGAGTGTGCTTTAAACCAGCTGTGCCCAGAGGACTGAACCATAGTCGAGGTTAATCCCAGAGTAGAGACCATAGATGATTGTGCACAAAAGCTTGATGACGTTGTCTGACCCAGCAACCCTTTCAGAAAAACTTTTGAACAATAAAGTGAAAAGTCCATTCCACATAGGTGGAAGGTTGGGCTTCCTGAATTTGGACAGTAAAGTGATATCACCGAGATACCCTATTTGGTAAAACATCTCTATAATGGCAAAGGAAGTAATTGATTCAGGATCGACAAGACCCTCTGTTGAAGAAAACCCTAGCATCCTACAAAATCGAGTCTTGGAGATGGAGGTTTTGTTGGAATCGATCTCGAAGGTAATCACCCCGTCGTTCTGTCTGTGGTTGGCAGACGAGTACGCCTTGGAGAGATGAATCAACGACACAGATTCAACCATTATCAGAGCTTGAGCCAGAAGAGAGTATCACAGACATGCAATCATCGGCTTGAGTGTGTCTGTGTATCGAGATGAAATCAGATCCAAGTTCAGATTTTGATTTGGCTTTATGTTCGCATAACAGTGGAAGCGGTTTGACCGACATGGGAAGTGGTTTCAGATGAAGCAGCCATGGAGTAGTTGGAGAAGATGATGAACAGTGCAGAGAAAAGGGTTTTTCTCCTAGAAATTTTGAATACTTTGACAGTGGTGAGAGAAAATCAAGCGTCGATTACCCTTTTATACGTTATGAGTGGAGAGAGAAAATCCCTGTGGGCGTTTCCATATCCCAGAAAGGGTGCCTGGACTATCGTGACAGCTAGATGAAGTCAGGCGACGTAACTGACATGTGTGATGTCAGGGATTTTCAAAAATAACACGACTGATAAAAATCTTATCTCTAATAAACTGTTGTTTGAATGCTGCCTTTTCGGAATTAATCACCAATCACCATAACTTGTCTCGGAACAAGCAGTAACCAATGGGAATCATAACAAGACTTATCAAAATCATAAAGTTTTTTATGCAAGAGTGTGCCAACAAAAAAGAAATAAAGCAAATTATATTTGTGGGATTACTGTGATGTCAATTGAAAATTGACACAAAAGCAGTTGGATCCCGGGCAACGATCTCTCCCTTCGGAGTAAAGGGAGACTCGGAAGTGCTTGTGTGGCATCCCGTTGAATTACGATCATCTATTTTGTCAAGAAATAGTGAAAGGCATCTTTTGAGTGGGCTTCATGGGTGGTTGTAGCTTCAACAAAATTCTGAAACTGAACATAAGTCTGACGGTCTGGAAGAAGTACTTGTCTGACCAGTGTAGCCATAATAACAAGTATGTTGTGGATTTATTTGTGTGGCTGGATAATTTAGATATCTCAGAAAAATAAAAACTGGATCTTTTTGGAAGAAAAGTCTTGGGTCGAGAGCTTTTCGTAAAGATCACTCAAAAATTAAAAAAAATGAGATTTCAAACAAGAAAGGCACGAACCATGAAAGTTTTACTCGTCAATTCAGTGGTGAAACTATGTAGAACTTATTGATTGTTCATCGTCAATTCAGAAACTAGTTTTGGAGTTTGGGTTTCACTCAATTCGTGGTGATAACGAATTTAAGATAATAAACGCAGATGTTGTGTAACCATAAACCTCAGTGGTAATTGCTGAGAGTCTCGATGGTTACTTTTATGAGAGTGAAACTGATGGAGAAAGTGTTGAGGTGGTTCCGAAGAAAAGGTGTACCTCTGTTATAAAGAATGACCAAGCAGTCAACTCTTAACTCAATTTGAGAAGAATTAGGTAGCTCAATGACTTATGTGAATATGTAACCTGTTTGAGAAGAAACGATTGGGATAATCGATTCAATAAGGCTTCAAACATAAAGTCTCAGAGGCTTAGGACAACATGCGACAACATGCTTCTACGGGTACTTAACTAGTGCATAGATTCGGAATTATATACCTGCTCCATCATTGAATTGAGATTACGATTAATATGTGCCTGAAAGCTTCTCAACTGTGTAATATTTTTGGTATTTTTAATTTTCTAAAAAAAATAATAAAAACAAAACAACAAAAAAAATAAAGTAAAAAAAAATAATTTTAGAAGATTTTAAATTATGAAAAAAAAAAGAAAAAACAAAAAGTAAATATTTTTGTCATTTTTGGATTTTCTGAAAACAAATGATAAACGGAAACAAAGAAAAATATTTGTGTATTTTCTGAAAAATAAATAAAACAAAAACAGAAACCATAATGAATAGTAACTTCATATACAAATGATACAAGAAATTCAGAATCACCAGATGAACAGTGGATTCCGAAGCGTTCCGAGGGCTCGGAGCCATTCAGAATATGAACAATGAATTCTGAGACGTTCTGAAGGCTCCGATCCATTCGGAATTTAATCAATGCTTTCCGATTGCGATGCTCGTTTCGGAACTGAGTCTGCTTCTATCATTGGAAGACCTTGTAAAATTTGATTAAACGTTGATTCTGGTAGGGCATTATTGAAGATATCAACAAGTTGATCAGAGGATCTGACAAAGTGTACTTCGACATTTCCATCCTCTACATGATCCTTTATAAAATGGTACCTCAGTGCTATATGTTTCGTCTTGGAGTGTTGCACTGGGTTATGACAAATACGAATTGTGCTTTCTGAATCACAGTATACAGGGATCCTCTTCATGTTTATCCCATAGTCCCTTAGCTGATTCTGAATCCAAATGATTTGAGAAGTGCATGATGCAGCTGTGATGTATTCAGCTTCTGCAGTAGATAGGGATACACACGTCCGCTTCTTTGATTGCCAACTTACAAGTTTGCCATCTACAAACTAACATCCCCCAAAAGTGCATTTACGATCGAGACCACATCCACCTAGATCCGCATCGGGAAATGCTTGCACAAAGAACCCTGAGTTGGAAGGATACCAGATTCCGTGAGAGGTCGTTCTTTTTAAGTATCGGAAGATGTTCTTCACAGTAGTCATATGGGGCTCACGAGGATTTGCCTGAAACCTGGCACAATAGCAAACAGAAAACATAATATCTGGATGACTAGCTGTTAGGTACATTACAAAACCAATCATTTGTCGATAAAGAGTTATATCAGCTGTAGGCTTGTCCAAGGATGGAGTGAGCTTCGTTCCGAACACCATTGGAAGCTTGACCTTGGAATTTCCCACAATTCTGAATTTCGCAAGTAAGGACTTTGTGTAGGCTTCCTGGTTGATGAATATACCCTCTGAACTCTGTCTAATATTTAAACCAAGGAAAAAATTAATAGGACCCATTGAGCTCATCTCATATTTAGTTTCCATCAGTTTTTGGAATTCAGCTATTAAGCTAGGATTAGTGGATCCGAAAACGATATCATCAACATAAATTTGGACGATCATCAGATGGTCACCATCTTTTTTGCAAAAGAAGGTTGGGTCGACCGAAGCTTGTTTAAACTTAGATTTCTTTAAGAAACGAGTAAGGGTTTCATACCATGCACGTGGTGCTTGTTTTAAGCCATACATAGCTGTATCCAAGATGTAGCAGTGATTTGGATACTTCTCATTTACGAAACCTGGTGGATGTTCCACATAGACTGTTTCCTATAATTCACCATTCAGAAACGCACATTTTACGTCCATTTGATAAACTTCTAATTTCTTGTCTGCTGCATAGGCAAGAAAAATCCAAACAACTTATAGCCTTGCAACCGGTGCGAATGTTTCGTCATAGTCTATACCTTCCTCTTGGCAATACCCTTTTACAACCAACCGGGCTTTGTTCCGAATCACATTGCCTTCTTTGTCAAGATTATTCCAAAATACCCATTTTAATCCAATTACAGATGCATTCTTCAGAGTTGGAATTAATCTCCATACTTTGTTACGTTTGAACTCATTAAGCTCTTCTTGCATAGATGGCACCCAATCTGAATGATCAAGAGCAATCTTTACAGTATTAGGCTCAATTTTGGAGATGAACGAATTAAACATGCAAAATTGCATTTTTGTAAATAATGCAGTTTGATTCACCTTCTGTTGAGCTCTAGTGAGAACTCCTGAAGTTGCTGCTCCGGTAACTTGAGATTTAGGATGATCTTTGGTCCATTTGGCCAACGGAGGATAGTTCGGATCATAAGTTGGATCCAATTCTGCATTCACGTCTTCGAATTACGATTGAGTATCAGAGTCATTATTTTCATTCTCGTTCTCCCCCTGGAAGTTTTCATGTGATTCTACGTTTGGAATCGGATGCTCCCCCTAGATCGGAATATCTGCATTTACTTCGGGATTTGAATTCTCCCCCTGAACAGGTGTGTAGGATGTGGAGGTTGAAGCAGATTCCTCCCCCTGAATTGGAGCATTAGAAGCTTGTGGCTGAGGCAGAATTTCAGAATACTTCGGAATGGGTGGCTCATTTCCAAGATCTTTGGCACCATCATTAATGATTTTCTTCAATTCATCCTCCTTATTATCTCCTCAAATGGACAATCAGCTTTCTGATACTTGTTTAGATAGTTATCATCAAAGGTGACATAATAGGTTTCTTCTATCTTTTTTGACTTATTGTTAAGAACCCTATATGCCTTCGAAGTAAGAGAGTACCCCAATAAGATTCCTTCGTCTACTTTCACATCGAATTTGTTATGTTGCTCTTTGCAATTGAATATGAAACACCTGGAACCAAAGACATGAAAGAACTTAACTTTAGGTTTTCGTTTATTAAGAATCTCATAAGGTGTGATAAGGAATCTCTTATGGGTTAGAGATAAATTCTGAGTGAAACAAGCAGTTCCGATAGCATCAACCCAGATATAGAGTGGAAGGTTCGCAAAATATAGCATAGTCCTCGCAGCTTCACACAAAGATCAGTTTCATCTTTCAACGACACCGTTCTTCTGAGGAGTGTAAGGAGCAGAGAAGTTGTGAGAAACTCCCTTTTCAGTTAAGAATTCTTTAAACACTTGGTTTTTGAGTTCAGAACCGTTATCCTTGCGAACTTTCCGAACAGGCTTTCGTAATTGAAGCTCGATCTGCTTGATGAAATCCTTTAGCTTCGAAGTGGCATCTGATTTCTGTCTAAGAAAGTAAACCCAAGTAAATCTTGAAAAATTGTCAACTATAACTAGAATATACTTTTTACCACCAATGCTCTCTATAGCGAATGGGCCACAAAGATCAATGTGTAAGAACTCTAGTGGTTCGATTACTTTGGTATTAATAATAGTCGCTTGACTTTTACGACTTTGATTTCCTAGTTCACAAGCTGCACATAGATGTTCCTTCTCAAACTTCAGAAGAGGGAGTCCTCGCACAAGATCTCCAAGTACAAGTTTGTTGATGTCCTTGAAATTCAGATGCGAGAGCCTTCGGTGCCATAGAAAACTATCATCTGAAGATGCTTTCGTAAGTAAGCAAATGGGAGGCTTTCCGATGATCGGTCTTATGTCAAATGAAACATCTCTCCCTTTTTTTTTGAATATCAGCAGTATTGCCTTTGTTTCTTCTCAATGATTTCTGATCCCTAATCATCGAATGATACTTTCAGCCCTGTACCTACAACCAATTGAGAAACACTTATCAGATTATGTTGCAGGCCTTCCACATAAGCTACCTTCCGAATGGAGAATTCGGCATTCGTAATCATTCCGTAACCTTTGATTTCCCATTGTGGCGTTGTTTCCATACTTTACTCTGCCACCATCCTTCAACGATCGGAATTCCCTCAGCTCTTCTCTCCTTCCTGTCATGTGACGCGGACAGCCACTGTCGATGTACCATTCAGAATTGTACTGTTCGTCACTGATTACCTACAAAATTCAGAAAGATTTAGGTCCCCAAACTTTCTTGGGTGCTTGTGAGGTTTTCTTATAAACTAGAAAAGTTATGTTCATAAAACACCATTCTTTCATCTGAATATTTTAAAAACCTTCATTTTATTGTCACAAAGATTAACCTCAAGAAGAATTGTTTTTCTTTGAATAAAATCCTTGTGTTTTTCAGCCAACTTCTTTGCAAAAGCCTTTTTCTCCTTTTGCAAGTTCGCTTCGAATTCCTCGAGAGAAATCTTCGGTTCCGAAACAACTTTATTTTTGCCCTTAACATCTTTTGATGTGTTGAGAAATTTGGAAACATTTGTTTTTGGAGAAAACTTAGTTTTTGGTTTTTCAATTGGATCAAAAACTTATGGTTTTGAAAAAAATTTAGGTTTCGGTTTCTGAATAGGAGAAGAATTTGTATTTTGAGTTGAAGATCTTTTTGAATTAATAGAATTTTGAGTTGAATTCTTGTTTTTCCAGAAACGTTTTCGTTTTCTTTCTTGAAAGTTCTTCCTATATCTTGCATTCAGTTGTCGTTTCTTAGCAATAAGTTCCTCAGCTGACTTATGAATGTTAGTTCTAGGTTTCTCTTTTCTGATAGGCTTTTCATATTATTCAGAAGAATTTTCACTTGGGACATCCTTGGTGCCACTTGGTCCTGCCTGATCGTAACGAAAGTCAACACGATTCAATGGTTCTGAAACATATTTTCCTTTGATTTTGCAAGAGGTCATTTCGGAAAGACCTTTTGTTTCGTCCGAATTATCTATTGGTCCAGACCATAAAAATTCATCATAACCATCAACATTATCATCATTAACAATAGACGTTAGTTCTGATGTGTCAGTTTTGTCCAGTCTAATTTTTACGAAGACTTGATTAGGGACGATTTGTACTTTCGGAAAAATTGTGGCTTTTGCTTTTAAAACTTCCGAACCTTTATTTTCAACAACGCGAATATATTCAATTGAACTTTTAGAAATCAATTTTTTCTTGGGTTCAGCCTCATTTTGTACAAATGTCGAACAATCTATCTCATCCTTTACAGAAATTTCACTCATGTCACTTTCATCAAATTCAGAAATGTTTTCATCATCAAAAGTATTTTCTGAGCTCAATTTGGTGCACATTGAGTCAAATTTTTGCATAGTGTTAGATTTAATTTGTTCTTTATCTTTATCGTCCAACATTTGCTTTAACATGTTCTTATGTTCTTTGGACTAAATATAAGCTTCTATTTTGTCAAGCCCAATTTTGTACGAATTGGAAACATCATCAGAGGACACAATTGATTCACACTTATAGGACTCTGCATCGATTTCATCCTCTTTCAATTTGAGAAAGGGTAAAATCATTTTGTGTATATTTTTACCTATTTCACAATCAAGATGCAGTTGAGTGATATTGAAATATAAACGTTTTGCAATTAAACGAAAAATATTTCGTTGTTTCAAAAGTGCTAAATTGTCTCTATTAAGATAAATGACATCATCTTTTGACGTATTAAGCTCTAATTCCAACTTCTCTATCCACGCCTTTCTCTCTTCACTTTTATTTGTTATCCTGCTGATTTGATCACTTAGGTTAGAATTTCTTAGACGAGTTCTCTTTAAACTATCGCTAAAATTAGAGAAAGTGTAACTTAAATCATCTAATTCAGCTTCGTATCGTGAAACAAGAATATTAAGAGATTGGAGTATAGAGTGTACCTTACTGATGACCTTCTCGTACTCACTCACCTGTTCAGAAATAAGTCTCGTAGCAAAACAGTTTTCAGAGACCGACCCACCATCAGTTATGTATCCTCTCTGTTTCGAGACTCCTCTCTGAACCATCAAACATCTTCCTTCGTACTCCGGGGCTCCATACTTAACATCCACTATGTGTGGGCTTCCGAACTTCCTCATCCTCAGAATCTGTTAACCAGACTTCAACACGTCCAAACTCATCATCACCTTCCTGCATAATCAAAACATGCTTCACATTATCAACACTCTTTTTCTTCCTTAGCTCTTCTATCTTTTTCTTCCTGCATAATCAAAACATGCCATCATAGCTTCTCTAAACGGATCCTTTAGTTCTTTTGAATACTGTGACTTGTTCCTATGGGTGAGTTATTATAATTACTTTTAAGTGTTATCCCCAAGTTTTAATCTTATATAAATATAAATTAATTTTCAAAGCAATTACGAAATCGGAACGTACCGCTGCTCGATGGCGACTCCGAGGTCATTTCTCCTGCGGTGATCATTAGAATTCTTCCATCCGCACCTGAGTTCTTTGTTATCGGGCAGTCCCTCTGGTAGTGTCCAGTCTCACCACAGCCATAGCAGGCTTGGTTTTCTTCAACTCCGGGGACTTGGGAGATCGGTTGAGCCGGTGCCCTGCAGAAATGGACTGTGTGTCCCATTATGTGGCAGTTCAGACACTGCATTTTCCGGCATACTCCGGTGTGGTGATAGTTGCACTTCCCACACTTCGGAAGGGTTCCAGCATATCGACTGGTAGGTGCTGGAGTAGCAGGTTTTGTGGCGGTGTACATAGTACTCGTTCGTTCCTCCTGCAGGGTGTCCTGTGTTGTTCGCTTCTTCTTCCCCTTGTTCTCTGACTTTTGTCCATAGTCCTCTTCCCTTGATGGCTCGGGAACCGGGACTTCTACGCCATAATGGACTTCATGGTCGATGAGTAGTTGAGTCAAGCGTTTGGCACTATCGAATGTGGCTGGTTTAGAAGACAACACATTTCCTTGGGTCGGGGCAGTCAGACCCCAAATGTATCGTTCTATCTTCTTGCTCTCCGGGGTAACCATCCCGGGGCATAGTGCCGCCAAGTCGTTAAACCTGTCAGTGTAGGCCACTATGTCTGAGCCAACCATCTTGAGCTCCCATAGTTCCTGTTCCAGTTTTTGTACTTCGCCCCTTGGGCAGTACTCTATCATCATCATTTCCTTCAGGTTTTCCCAACCCATAGAGTTTGCCACTGATAAAGTCAATGACTTAACATGGCCATTCCACCATGTTAAGGCTCTGCCGAAGAAGGTGCAGGCAGCAAACTTCACTTTGCTCCCTTCGGGGCACGAACAGATCTCAAAAATCGACTATGTTCTCTAGAACCATTGCATCAGAGCGATGACTCCACCATTTCCTTCGAAGGAATTAGGTTTGCATTTCATGAAGTCTTTATACGAACATTCACACGGGTATTCGTGGGTATCTCCGTGGTTGTTTAGGTGAGCACCGCCACCAGATCCACCAATATCACCTGCGTGAATTTAAGTTAGAGCGGCTATCGTTGCTGCTGTTACTGCTGCCTGAAAAGCAGCTAGGTCGAACTGTGACGGGGGTAGTGACGGTTGAGTTGGAGTTATCGGAATAGTACGTCTGTTCGATTTGCGAGGAGGCATCTTTGCTAAAAGAATACAAAGATGAGATGGAATAAGTCTATAGCAATGGACACAAGCCGAAAGCTGAAAAGACAAAGTTATCCCAGTTCTGAGTGTATCGGGTCTTGACTTCCACAGGGTACTAGAAACAATTCATAAAAGAGTCTATACCGAATAAACTCTATGAATTTGAAATGGCTATCCTCGAATGAATATTTGTTACCTGAATAACTGTTACCAGCTGCATGTAAGAATATAATCTTAACACATAATGTGAGCAGTGTTTCCACTCGCTCATTTAGTTTAACCAAGATTATTATTTATTAGTGTGACGCGTAAGACGTTTTGGTTACTTCGGTTGATCCCTCTTTGAAAACTTCTCATGAACTTGCTCTTGTCCCTCCTGGACTCTTCTGTTGTCTACTATGAGGAAGTGGTTACATCTATCTGGGTTTGTCGTGCGAGAATGGAAGTGACTAAAGAATCTATGAGATTTAAGGTAACTTTATGGGGTGATCCTTACAGATTCCTCCTATAATTGCACAATGTATACAAGTTGTATATAACTTAAGATTAAATAGACCTTCGAATAAGTGATCCTACTCCAAAACCACAACCAAACAAGGAACAGGTAGTGGAGCGTAGACCCCAAATTCTAAGTCTATAAAGTCTCAATTATATATAACCCTGGAAGTATACATTGCAAGATTATAGACCTATCCGTAAGGGTCTTTTAAGTTATCACATAAGTTGTTTATATAGTGCCTAAAATACTCCTATAGTATTTTAATGTAGTCTTCTTGGTATGTTTCAAACTTGTTATTGTGTTATAGTATCATAGAATACTCCTATAGTATTCTAACTCAAATGTACTTGTTCTAGTATTCTCTCGACTTAGTATTCGGTAAGTTTTAAGACTGTTGCAACACCACATCACTCCCAAACACATGTCGGTCACATCTCGAATGAATATAATTGATCAGGCTATATTGATCCTAGCTATGATTACATAAATGTTCAGGTTTGACGACAGTGTTCAACCTTTAAATACTTCTGTTCTGTTCTCCTTGTGATACTTGGTCTAGTATGTATACATGTATAAGCAAGTAGGTATATTTTTATAACTTATCGTTATACTCTTAAACTATACCATTATCCAGAGCACTTAAGCCCCATTGTATCTATAGTTGTATATCTTTTATCGGTTGATACACTTAGTTCACTATAAACAATGCTCTGATACCAATCTGTCACACCCCAAAACCGGAACGGCGGAAACGTTCTAGGGTGGAGGACGTCATGTTTAGTATCACAAGATATGCATATAGTAAGCAAGTAATGAACAACCATTTCATTTAGAAAGAAAGTGTTTACAATGTGTGTTTTCACAAAACATAGAATACATAAGCAAATAACAAACAAGAATTGAAGCTATACTGCTCCATCTTCTGAATTCCCAGCACGAGTACCTGTCTACTAGTCTCCTGAGAATACAAGTTATTTGAAAGAGTTGATCAGCAATTAAGCTGGTGAGTTCATAAGATTTTAGTGATGTAAGTTGTAAAATGTTGTAGTAAACTGCTGTTGAAAATATAGTAAGTTGTAAGTTCTGTTTAGAAAAGCTCGTCTGTTCCTCCAGGAAATCCTATATTTCCTGCCTTGAAGAAAGATACGTAAAAATGACTCTACAATCCCTTCTATGTGTACTAAATGGATACAAGTTACATGAAACTCAGAGTAAACAACCAATCGATTGTGTGTATCCTCCCTAAGCCCACAACCAAACAAGGAACAGGAAATGAGGCAGATGACACACATCCCCTTGGTGGTTAGATCCTTATTGTATATAACCCTAGTGTATTCCTTTGGTACTCACAGAGTTAACTGTAATAGTTCCTTTGTATTTGAATGAAAAGTTTCTTTAAGAAAACCCTTATTTCTTATAGTAAAATGGTGACCATAGTGATTACTCCTAATATCACTCAGTTTATATTGGCTATATATGATCTAATATCGGATAGAGAGTTAATTGGGTGAATCTGCCCTCAGCCCACAACCAAACAAGGAACAGGAAGTAAGGCGGAAAGCACACATTCAACTACCTATTGGGTATCACTAATATATAACCATGCTGTATAAACTAAAATATTATAGAGTTAAACCCCTAAGGTCCTTTAATTGTATACTGGTTTAATAAAATGGATTAAACCCTTAGTTGGTAAGTTTCTAGTTTTGTATACCAATAGTTCTGTTTTGGAATGTATGTTTTGTACTAGAAAACCATGCATCGACTCTATGTACTATGACTTGACCCATACCTGGTACCCTTATGATGACTCAATGTATACCGGACATATATATCTAGAATCGAATAGATAATAGGCTGGGTAAATCTGCCCCAAGCCCACAACCAAACAAGGAACAGGGAATGAGGCGGAAGGCACACATCCTATTATCTGTCGGATCCTATTGATATATATGTATCCTTTGATGTATACATTAAGGAATCATAAGGTTAGCATTATGGTCCTTTGTACTAAACCAAGGCATCAAATGATATGTGTGTTTGCTTCTTGTATTAGCGTGTATTTTCCCAAGTGAGACTCTTATTAACTAAATAAAGTTTATACATTAATGAATATGTGAGAAGATCACAAAGTAAATGTAATAGGGAAAATAATGTTTTACCTCAGCAGTGACACTGCTGGCTATAAAGTAATAAAGTACATAATCCAGGTAGTATTAAATGTACAATACACCTCGGGGAGTCTAAAATAGCCTTTAGTCCTAAGTCGGTTAATTAATAGTTTATATTATATCACCTCGTGTCTGCTAACCCAGATACGTGTAATCATACTAAAGTTAAAGCAAACTCAGAAAGATATATTATTATATTTTATCACCTCGTGTCTGCTAACCCAGATACGTGTAATCGTACTAAAGTTAACGCAAACTCGGAAAGATATATTATTATATTTTATCACCTCGTGTCTGCTAACCCAGATACGTGTAATCGTACTAAAGTTAACGCAAACTCGGAAAGATATATTATGATATTTTATCACCTCGTGTCTGCTAACCCAGATACGTGTAATTGTACTAAAGTTAACGCAAACCCAGCAAGATATATTAACGTGATTTTTCCCGGTACTTAGTATGGTGTGTTTTTCCCTGGTACTTAGTATGGTGTGTTTTTCCCTAGTACTTAGTATGGTATGTTTCTCTTTATTCTAGTTATAGTATGTTTCCCTTTGTACTTGTTATAGTATGTTTACTAATAATGTACTTGAACTGTTGTTGAAAATACTCCTTTTACTACTAAGTTATGCTTGTACTTTTAAAACTGAGTTTTGTCAAACTATAAAGTAACATAACTTGAAAGAGCTTTTGAAATGTTTTGATCACTTATAAAAGGCATAAGCAATAATTTGAGAGATGTTTATAACAAACGTTTACACAATTATCATTGTGTTCAACTTGTATCCACCCCCCCCCCCCTTAAAACATTTAAAACAGTTAAAAGATTAATTACGGGGTATGAACTCACCTGATGTGGGTGATTCAACGAATATGCACATAAGGATGAGAAGTTCCACGAGTGAAGTCCCGAGACACAACAAGTCCTAAATGACATACATTGGCATATACAGACATAAATATAGTGCTTGAAAGCAACCAAATGCAAGGAAACACCTCACGGGACTAGGGAACACCTTGACCAAGTGTTGGAATCACATGTGATTCAACTAAAGAGTGTTTAAGGTCATGGTTTGGTGTTTACGGTCCTGAGTTTATGGCCAAGGGAGTTTACGGCCGTAAACTCATGGTCAAAGTTGCATAATTGTGGGTTTGAATGCTAGGGAAGCTTGAGGGATTTTTGCTCTACACAATGGTGAGGAAGACCATTTCATTGGAGGCTTTTGATGAGTTTACGGCCCAAAGGAGTTTACGGCCGTAAACTCATGGGCATGATGAAGTGAGTGTGGTTTAAGGTCTTTCAAAGCACCTGGGAGTGTTCTAGCCTCAAGTCCAAGTCTTAGGGAGAGTTTAAGGCTCAAATGACACACTTATAGGGATTTACGGTCAAGGGAGATGGCTTGACCGTAAACTCCTTTTGGTCCTTCATTCTTGATGTTTTCAAGGTCCTAAGCACGAACCTTAACTGGATATCAAGTATAGGGAAGGGTACTTACGATGTAGAGGCCTAAAATGGCCGATTTTGACCAAGAACACTAGTGTGTGTTCTTGGTGAAACTTGAAGATTTGAAGATCTAGTCAAAATGGATGTTTTTCATGGATGAAATCAAAGAGTGTGACTAGGAGATGAAGTGTAACAACAAATCTAGGAAAGAACACGTACGTTTTTTAAGATCTCGAGTGAAGATCGGGATGATAGTTGAGAGAGAATTGGAGTGTTCTTGAGGTGGAAATGTCAGAAATGGCTGAAAATGATCAAGGACCACATATATACTCCTGGGTTTACGGCCAGGGTTGGGTTTACGGCCGTAAACTCCATGTTTACGGCCGTAAACTCCACATGTTGGAGTTTAGGGCTTTAGCGTTGTACAGTGTCTCTAGCAGGTACATTCTAACACTCCTTCCTTAAGTGTACTTGGCTTAAAACTCCTTAGAATGACCTTTAATCATACTAGGAATCATTTCCAATAAGTCTGACACTCAGCTGAGTTGAGTGACTGTGATTTTAAAAGCAAAAATTTTTCGGGTTGTCACACTTGAATATAGCTCCTTTAACCTATCCCATATTTCCTTTGCCATATCACATGCACTCACCAGACGAAAAGTATCTGGTGGAAGAGCAAGCCTTATTATTCTCAACACCTTGATGTTACTTAGCAGCTTCTCTTTTTCATCTTGAGGAGTATCTTTATGATCAACCAATATCGCGTTGTATTCGACTTGAGTACGTCTTGACTATCTTCCTTGTACCTGTATTAAAGAAAGTCTGTTGCGTCATGGCCTCCCATGTGGTTGAGCCATGTTCTTCAATACCTAGAACATAGTCTTCAAAGTGCAAGGCCCAGACCTCATAATCCTGCAGAAAAAGGATTGGGATTATGGTAGTAGATCCGATGTTGCTGGACAGATTGAAGGAAAGAGTATGTGGATCTTCGGGCTGCATGATGTTGATTCATGAAAACCTGAATAGAATCAGATGTGTAAAACAATGATTGATTTTTGGGTTAAACTAGAGCTCAGATCTAACGTCTACAATCGATGAAAATGATGAAGACGACAAGAATGGATCTAACTAAAACTCAAAATCCTAATTAAAACTCGACAGAAGAATTGTGAATGCATTACACAATCTCTCACTCCGATACCATTTGTAGAAACAATAAAGAGTTTGATCGATAGATTCTATAACGATATGAATCAAACAACAAGAACAATGAAGATCAAATAATGTCGAATGCTTAGATTCAATAGCATTAGAAGAGTTCAACGTGAACTTTTCTGTAAAAGCTATGTAGGACAATACCACTTGTTAACCCTAAAAACGATACATGCATGCACCTTAAATAGTCTAACCCTAGCATCATAAATACACGGATGGACACGCCCAGCCCGTTAATAAAAGACTAATTAAGTACATTACAATTTGACACAACACATTAAATAACGCAACAGTCTTCAGTTTTGAATTTAATCTTTAGCGAAGTGTTATTTGAAATTATATTTCGAATTTAAAATGATCAAATTTAATCTTCATCAAGATGTTATTAGAAATTCTGTTTTGAATATAAAAATTTAGTTGCCATTTTAATAATCTATTATGAATTTATGTTTGTATAATTCAATTTATATTCAGATTAATGAATATGTATTTATTAGTTAAGAATTTGTTCCATAAACTTCATTTATTATGTTTTTTTTGTTATTCTGTTATGAATTCCTACATAGAACTTATCATTTAGGTTTTTTTTTATTTATGTATTTACAGGTTAAAAGAACCAAAAGAGAGAAAATAGCCAAGGCCAAGAACTTAAGAAACATAGACCAAGAACAAAAAAAAATCATAGAATACTAACAGCTTATATAATTTTTTGTTTAGAATTTCTATGTATATTTTAAATTTTGTATAAGTTCATATTTGTATGTATGATAATATTTTGTTATGGCTTTTGTATATACAACTTTATTTTTATATTATTATTAAATAAAAATTCATTATCTTATTAATATGAATGAATTTATAGATATATTATATTGTGAATATGTATTATTAATTGGTATTTTATATTTAAATGTGAATATTTACTGAAAATTTAAAATTTGGTATTTTTAAAATTTTGAAGTTTATAAAATATGAATTTTAAATTTTGAATTTAAGAATCCCACAAATTTCTCTTATTACCGTAATTATCTCAAAATACAATTACTTTTTTACCCGTACATATTATTAATCCAAATTTTAAGGATATTTTTTTATTAATTACCAAAATTGACTTATTAAAGAAAATGATTGGTTGATAATGCTTCTCACTTTATTTAGTATTTTTATTTGAAATATATATATATATATATATATATATATATATATATATATATATATATATATATATATATATATATATATATATATATATATATTTGGTGAGGTTCAATAGAGAATCATTATTAATAAAGAACCAATGAACCAGTCGTGAGTGTCGGAAAATCACAATGAACAACGACCAAAGGAATGGTTGTATATTTATATATTGGATGCACATACACCAGTTTATACAAAAAAAAACACTTTTTTTTGTTTAATTTTTTTCGGCCATGCTTTTTATCGAAAAAAACCTAATATATCATTGTCCACTATTTTTCGTCATCTTTCCATAGAGATCCATGTTGATATATAAAAAACGAACTTAGGTTTATTATTATCAAAAAAAAAAAAGAACTAACCATACAAAAAATCTCAGTTTTTATCCTCTATTAATAACTATCAACATCGATTAAAAAAAACACGATTAGTTTAGATTCACGTTCAAAAAGATTTACACTGTGAATCTGAATTGTAAATATTTCAATTTTAACATTCACAGTATCTAACTTACCATTTCAACTATTTGATCATTCACAAATTAATTTAGTGAAATTTACATGTGGATCGAAATATATTGCCATGTAATTTTATAATATTTTAACATTTTAATTACTCATAAATTAGTTTTGTAAAATTATCAAATGGAGTTATTCACATTGTGAATCTGAAGTGTATATAATTTAAATTTTAGAATTCATATTGTGAATCTGACTTATTATTACTCACAATGTGAATCTGAGTAGATTCACAATGTGAATCTAAGCAAATTCATAATCCGAATCTAAACTGAAATTTAGATTTTTTTTAACATTAATATGAATCTATGTTTAAAGAGTACCAAAAAGAATATGAATTTTGATATTGTTATTATATTTTTTCGATAAAAAATAGACCTAAACTTTTCAAAAAAACAAAGAAAATTAAGTGAGTTTTTTTGAAAAAAAAATCAAGAAAGAGGACGAAGAATAATGTACAATGGTATATTCGGGTTTTTTTTCGATAAAAGATATGGCCTAAAAAAATTAAACTAAAAAAGGGAAATAGGTTTTGTTATAATTCGATGCATGCACGTCCATTGTAAAAGTCTACAAGCATTCTTTGTGTCGCTGATCGCTTTAAATTTCGACGCTTTGGATTGGTTCAGCTGGTGTATAGCGTGCTTCTACTTTCTACCATGTTCTCCACTGCCACGATTACTGGCCCTCATCACAAACCTTGATTACAAGTCGCCCGGGTTTGTACCGCTTCTTCATACCATCTTCACAGAATTGATTTGTAGGTCTTACCAGATAAAATCCATGGTATTGAAATAAGGAGTAGAAATGGATGCCTCTATGAAATTGAAACTTACACAGTCAGTATGTGAATTCGACACTTCCATCATTTGTATATGAAATTAACACATCGAAAGCTTGATAACTCACCGAAACAGTCACCACCACCATCGGACCGTTCCCTATGTTTTGATTGTCGACGACCATTGCCCAAGTTAGACCTGTCAAAATCATCCACCTTCTACCCCCTCTTTCTTTCTTTCTTTTTCTAATTTAAACGTTTTCTTCACCACCACCGTTAGTGAATTGGTTGAACCCTAACTCTCCCCTTTCAATGGATTGTTTTCTGCTTCTTTTGATTTAAATATATCTGGTATAAAATTCTTTATTTGATTTGTTTCTTTTGCAGGTCTCAAAGAATTGAAGGGGATGAGGAAGAGTTATGTTTCAAGATTATCTTGGTCTAATGAATTGAAACAAACAGTTTTAGGTTTCATTGAAAACGGATGTGTTTTATGGTCTGAAATCAATAATGATTTAATACATGCTTAGATCAGTTGTTAATGGTTTTTTTTTCTGTAAGTGTAGAATGTGGAGAAAATCTCTATTTGACTATTGTTATCATATCTTATATTTATGCTTATGGCAACCATAGTAAAAAGATCGACATTCCGAATGGGAGGGTAGGTATGATTATTGGTAAAGGTGGAGAGAGCCACAATCTGGAACAAAGATACAACTTATCAAAGATATGGATTCAGATCCTCATTCACTTACCAGAACAGCAAAGGTAATAGGTTCTTCAAAATCAATAACAAAGGATGCACGGTTGATTAAGTGTGATTGCTGAGGTGTAGTTGATAAAACCCCTCTTTACCTGTCAATTAGTTGTAATATGTTTTGTGTAACAGATGTACATTTACATGTTTAAAATTCTTCATTTTGTTATTCAGAATGACTTGGGAGGTTCTAGCATACTTTCTAAAAGAATGCCTTGTGAGTCTTTGTGAACGGTTTCTTTTAGCATACATAACCATCATCGCTGGTAAGTCTTGAAAGGTTTTTTTTTTGTAATATGTTTTGATTATTGATCAGGAATCATAGCTTCTCTAATGTTTGATCTAGATCATCATGATATTCGATAAATTACAAAAAAAATTATTACATAATTAATGGATATCTTTGTTTAATAAATTTCTCAGTTGAGAACTACTTGAACTATTTAATCACAACATTCACTACCACTTTCATATAGGATCGAATTAGATTCTTTAGTAGCACAGGTGATGGCAGTTGAAGAGAATTATGCAACATATGGAAGAAAAAGGGCAACAAACATGATAAGGAAACTTTTTTAATGTCAAAGAAACTTTTTTTTAATTACATTTTCCTATTTTCAAATAGATTCATTATATATGCATCGCCAAAACAACTATCTTTTTGAAGAAGAAGGGCAACAAAAATGATAAGCAAGGTATACACGGTCCTTATAAGGAAATGCTTTAAAAACATTTTGATAAGGAAGATATTCACACCCTTTTGTAAGGAAATGCTTAGATCTTTATCCCGGTTAATTTAGGTTATTTGTTCTATACTTGTTTAATTGTAACGTCCCCAAATCGGGCGTAGAGCTTTTACCCGTTTAGTGAAAAAAAAAAACTAAAATACAAATAAAATAAAATAAAAAAGAAAGAATAATTAAATGAGTTAATGAAAGGTTTATAATAAATATTTATGGAAAATAGTCAACTTGGACTTAAAACATAAAAAGGTGGGATAGGTGCCAGAGGTATCACTTATTCAAACTTGTATGTCTAGCGTCAAGTTAGCCAATTTAGTCAAGAAAAGATGGTTATGTGACTTTTTATAAAATTGATAGGTTCTATTAAAGAACCATGACAGATGGTGTTTATTGTAACAACCCGTAAGTTTGAGAACTGATTTACTCTATGCAGGAGTTATAATAAGAAAGTTGTAGTTCACTCTGAGACGATTTTATGGATATAAAGTTTATCAAAAACGGAGTTAGTATGAGAAAGTTATAGTCGTTCGAAGTTGAGATAAAAGTATGTTGTTATTCAGAGAATGTTAAATAAACCAATGTCAAATGGTCAAAGTTCGATACTATGCGGCACGGTCGCTTGATTGTTGGGGCGTAGAGATGACATGAGTCACGAGGACATGTGTCAATTTAAGAGTGACATGTTGCGAGTGGTAGACATGTGGCAGGTGCGGAGCTCAACACGCTACCATGAGACGGTAACATGTTGGCCACGACACGGTGGCCAAAATTATGTATATGTGATATCGTCATTTGTTGTGTGGTTTTCCGAGAGAGCTCTAAACGGTTACGTAATGTCATGGAGCCTGCACAAAGACATTTTAACGTTAATATATAAGAGTTGAGATCAAAGTTGTTGAATGACAATTACGACTTAGAGACAAAGGTCATGAGGCCGGTTAGCAAGGGTATGATTGTATACGAGATAAGGCATCCTCTTGATCTGGTAGTATGTAATTGTGTTTAAATAACATAAATTGTGTAGGGTTGTTATAACCCAATGTAATTACTAGAGTCGTGATATGGTGCTATTATAAACTCAATGGTAATGTTGATAAATGATTTATTTATAGGATTCTTGATTTGGACGACCAAGGTTGCGGGCCCTAGTCTTTATATATATATATATATATATATATATATATATATATATATATATATATATATATATATATATATATATATATATATATATATATATATATATATATATATATATATATATATATATAGTCGTAGGAACCGAAAATTGATAGGAACCACGAAGACTATTCTCCACCAATCATTTCGTCAACGAGCACAAATGTAAAAACCATTTACTTGGTCGTGACGCGTTCGCACGCGGCGCACGTGCATTGAACGTAATATGGACTCGAGGAAATAATCATGTGAGACGAACGTCTATCGAACGTCATTTAAATGAGTTTTTCTTTTCTTTTTCATTTATCTTATTTTTTTTAGTTAAAAAAATGTTCAAAATAAATAAATAAATAGATATATGGTCGGTTTTAACGTCTTAAATTATTTTTTTGTTTTTTTTTATTTTTTTTAAAAAGTATTTTTTTTAATTTTTTTAATATCTTTAGTACATACTTGAAGATAGTAGGGTTTTTTCTTTATTTTAGTATTTATTTTTTGATTATTTTTTTATTTTTTTCCTTATTTTTTAAGCTAAATATCTATTTGAGTTTTTAATATTTAACAATTATCAAATTTTAAATAAAAAGAATATTAAGGATCATAATATTTTTCGTTCTTACTTTTTTTTAATCATATTATTTTTGGATTATAAAAATTTGATTAATACTATTTTGAGTCATAACGATATTATGCATCATATATTTTTTGATCATATTAATCTGGATCATAATGTATTGAATTAAATAAAGTTTTTGTTCCATTTAATAAATTTTTTGAATCATAAATATTTTGAATCATTTCTATTTGGATCATATTATGTTCATCATTTTTTTTTAAACTTTTAATCGTTGAAAATAAAGTTTGGTATCTAAAACACTTTATTTTTTAAAAATTCGTTTTACAAAGTCATTACAATAGTGACTAGAAGCATTCCTTAAATTATTATAATTTTTTGCGAATTTTTTTCTGGGTTTTTTTTATAAATATAAAAAATAAAAAATAATAATTTTTTTTTTTTAATTTTCATGATTGTGATCATTTTGTAAAGAATTAAATTTTAAGAACTTTGGTTTTTTTAGAATTTTTTTTTCAAAGAAAAAAAAATATGGCCGAAAAACTAAGGTGGTGAAAAAAAAACCCAACAGCCAATAAGGGCCGAACACTTGACATGTTGGGGTGGGGGCACGTGTCAGCGCTTGAGAGGCCACATGATCAGATTTTCCTTTTTTTTTTTAATCTTTTTGCTATTGTCACTTGTACCCTCCAAACAATTAACATTCCCCAAAAATTATCAAAATCTCGCAATTAATTACGAAATGTCATATCATCTCCTAAGATTTTGACGATAAATAAAATCAAATCCTGACATTTCTTTTTTCAATCTTAAGGCCAAAAATTGTCTTCGCGGTTCCTACCATTTTTTGAGTTTCTACTTGATCTTACTTCTCTCTCTCTCTCTCTCTCTCTCTCTCTTATATATATATATATATATATATATATATATATATATATATATATATATATATATATATATATATATATTAACTAAAACTCCATATCATAACTAATAAACGACCTAACCACATAAAATATTAACTTAATCTCATATATATATATATATATATATATATATATATATATATATATATATATATATATGAGATTAAGTTAATATTTTATGTGGTTAGGTCGTTTATTAGTTATGATATGGAGTTTTAGTTAGCATGGTGACAAAATGATTACTAAGGTTAACTCCTTGTGAATCGGGACAAATCTTGAGGAACTTGGAATATTGTGCAAATAGGTTTGGGCAAGCACAAGTAGAGGCCAAAGCAAAACTTATTTTTCACTAACTGGACAAGGTGAGTGCATGTAGATATTTATGAGTTCATAGAAAATGAATTTTTCTATGTATAAATGTTTGATATTAAGTGTTTTATCACTTAAATCATTATGTTATGAAGTTGAGATTAAAAAGGGTATTGCTAGTAGTTTTAGCATTCATTATGTTTATTTGTTACATGGTTGTACTACTAGTTATGTTATGAGAGTTTTAGCATGTCATATGGTCGATAACAACTATTGAGACAATTGATGTTATTATGTATATAATTGTAAAGAAGCTTATTGGCTTTAAGCGAATGGGTATTATAATGCATTATATATGTTAATTCCATGATATACTCTACTAATTATAGGTTATGATTATAGTTCTTATAAAGTGACCAAGTTTATAGGTCATGGTGGCAGGACAAAGTGACAGGAGGTAATTATTTCTCATTGGATTCGAGATCATTTGTATTCCTAAGGATAATAAAGATTTGATTATGGACAAACTATGGATATTGATTCCCATAAGTCTAAGTTTATGTTTTGGAATATTAAGTTTAGTGATTGTAGTTTTATCAGCAAAGTTATATCTGTGACAACCCCATATTTTACGGTCATTTTAAAACTTTTTATTTATGCTTATTTAAAACATAATTTATTTTTAAATATGGAATTTGGTCCCGTAAAATTATTTCCAAATGAATCTTTTTCATTGATTTATAAAAACTTAGGATGTCATAACTGATATAACACCTAAGCATAAATATGTCTTATATTATCTTAGACTAACACTCTACATCTACTTGAATCTCTCGTCATGCATGTACCTTTGTACCACTACATATGATACAAAGAAGCTGAGTGGGTCAGGTTGGTAAATCTAGTAACTACATAGGGTCTTCAACCAACAATAATACGGTTAATATGTATAATTATAAAACAGTTAACCCAATTACCCATCCCCATTTTATTTATATTTATTTCGAAAGATCATCGCCGACATCGCATTTTTGTATAATTTCATTGCTAAAGACTTCTCCTAATTATCATCGCCTAATCATCACATATATTCATCGTTGATGACATTTCTTAATGTTCTAAGCCTAATCATTGCATTTTATATTTTCATCGTGAATGGCTTCTCCTAATGTTCATCGCCTATCATCGCATTGACTGTATTACTTCGGGGATTCCTCCGCAATACATGTCGGTATAGTATATCACATGAATATACAGTTCGTACATCGCCTAAACTCATATTTCATCAACTACACGTTGCAATCCTGCTGGTATTCCACTGGACTGTTTAGATTCGTCTGTAGGCGTCATCTATACTCTGGTAGATGACTACATGGCAAACATCGCAAGTAAAAGTCATGGCATCTCCTACTCATTTTTCATCTCATCTCCCCTCTTGTATTACCCATCGCTACCCGATATATATATATATATATATATATATATATATATATATATATATATATATATATATATATATATATATATATATGTTGGGTTCAACAATGAATCATTTTAAACCTTAGAACCAAGGAACCCACCTTTTGTCAACTTTTAGAGCTTATTTTTTTTATCAAAAATGAAACTAATAATATAAAAGTTCATAACTTTTTATCCTCTTTCCATTGATATCAAATTCGATATAATCTTTTTTTTCTTTTTTGATCTGTTCAGATTCATACTGTGAATCTGTGCAGATTCATATTGTGAATCTGTGTAGATTCACAGTGTGAATCTAAAGAGATCAAAAAAGTAATATATATATATATATATATATATATATATATATATATATATCGAATTTGATATCAATGGAAAGAGTATAAAAAGTTATAAATTCAGATATTTTTAGATTTTTTTCGATAACGAGTAAGGTCTAAAACTTGAAAATATAATGGTTCCTTGGTTCTAAGGTTTAAAATGGTTCCTTGTTGAACTTTTACCTATATATATATATATATATATATATATATATATATATATATATATATTGAGATTGAGCTAACGATTTATGGGGTTAGGTCGTTTAGCAGTTGTGATATGGAGGTTTAATTAGAATGGTGACAAAAGGGTTACTAAGATTAACACCTAGTGAATTGGGACAGGGACAGGACTTGAGGAACATGGAATATTATGCAAACAAGATTGGGCAAGCATAGGTAGAGGCCAAAGTAGAAGTTATTTTTCACTAGTTGGAGAAGGTGAGTGCATGCAAATATTTATGTGTTCATAGAGAATGAATTTTTCTATGTATAAATGTTAGATATTAAGTGTTTGATCACTTAAATGATTATGTTCTCAAGTTGAGATTAAAAAGGGTATTACTAGTAGGTTTATCGTTCATTATGTTTATTTGTTACATGGCAGTGCTACTAGTTACGTTATGAGAGTTTTAGCATGTCATATGGTTGATACCAACTATTAGGACAAATGATGTTATTTTGTAGATAGTTTTAAACGAGCTTATTGTCTTTAAGCGAACAGGTATTAGAATGCATTATATATGTTAATGCCATGATATACTCTATGGTGGGTATATCACGAATCACCTAATGATAGGTTATGATTATAGTTCTTATAAAGAAACCAAGTTTACTAGTCTTGGTGGCAGGACAAAGTGAGAGGAGGTAATTATTTCTCATTGGATTCAAGATAACTTGTATTCCCAAGGATAATAAATATTTGATTATGGACTAACTATGGGTATTTATTCCCATATGTCTAAGTTTATGTTTTGCGTTATTAAGTTCGGTAAGTGTAGTTTTATCAGTAAGGTTGTATCTGTGACATCCCCATTTTTACGACCATTTTAAAACTTTTTATTTATGCTTATTTAAAACATAGTTTATTATAAATGCAGAATTTGGTCCCCTAAAAGTATTTCCGAAGAAATATTTTTCATTGATTTATAAAAGTTTGGGATGTCATTACCGATACAAAACATAAGCATAAACAGGCCTTACAGTATCTCAGACTAACAATTTACATCTCCTTGAATCTCTTATCATGCATATACCTTCGTACAACTACATGTGATACAAAGAAGTGCCTCGTAGTTTCCAAGTCACCACACAAGAAAAATCATATAGAAACATAACACATCGGGTACATAACATAACCAAGGATGATATTACTTAATGAAAATGATTACATTGTTATTCGAGTTCATCATACATCTTTCTTTTTACATCAGGCTAGATCCTAAAGTACTATCTAGGCAGGGTGACAACTTCATATCTTGAACTCCTTGGATAAGTAGCTTCACTCCCTTATAGCTTCGAGAGTCGTCTTCAATGCTCGTGCAACTTCCTCCTTTCTTGAGAAATATTTTTAAATATGCCCCTATCTCCACATTCGTAAGTACACTACATCGCAAACATTGCAATCATCACAAGTAAACGTCATGGCATCTCCTAATCATTTTTCCTCTCTCATCTCCCTTCTCATATCACCCATCGCTACCCAATATATATATATATATATATATATATATATATATATATATATATATATATATATATATATATATATATATATGGATTCAACAAAGAACCATTTTAAACCTTAGAACCAAAGAACGAACATTTTCTCAACTTTTAGAGGTTATTTTTTTATCAAAAAAAGAGCTAAAAATATAAATTGTTAACTTTTTATCCTCTTTCCATTATATCAAATTCGATATAATTTTTTTTACTTTTTTTTATCTATTCAGATTCACACTGTGAATCTGTGCAGATTCACACTGTGAATCTGTGCAGATTCACACTGTGAATCTGTGCAGATTCACACTGTGAATCTGTGCAGATTCACACTGTGAATCTGTGCAGATTCACACAATGAATCTGATTTGTGAATTTTTGTAGATTCACACTGTGAATCTATGCAAGTTCACAGTGCAGATTCACAATGTGAATCTGAATAGATAAAAAAATAAAAAGAAAAATTATATCGAATTTGATATTGATGGAAAGAGGATAAAAACTTATGAATTTAGATATTTTTTTAGATTTTTTGGACAAAGAATAAGCTCTAAAACTTGAAAATACATTGGTTCACTTGATTTTAAGGTTTAAAATGGTTCCTTGTTGAACTTATATATATATATATATATATATATATATATATATATATATATATATATATATATATATATATATATATATATATATATATAACTTCTTGAAAACGATTACATTGTTATTCGAGTTCATCATACATCTTGCCTTTTACATCTAGATAGATCCTACAATACTATCTAGGTGGGGTGACCACTTCATATCTTGAACTCCTTGGATAAGTAGCTTCACTGCCTTATACCTCCTAGAGTTGTCTGCAATGCTCGTGAAGGTTCCTCCTTTCTAGGGTAATCTTTTCAAATATGACCCTTATCTCTACATCCGTAACGTATTCTGTTTTTGAACGTACAATCTTTGGAATAGCGACCAACCCTTCCGTACTTATAGCATGTCACTTCCCTGTCACATCTTCCAAAGTGCTTCTTCCTGCACTTCTCGCACCATTTTGCTTCATTGTTACCCCAAATCTCTCGTTGTTGGGTTCATACGTTGAGAATCTACTCTTCTTATTGGAGTCCAGGAGTCCTTCACTTCTCCTTTTCTTGCAAACATTAGCTTGGTCGACGGCTTTCCCCTTGACTATGTCTTCAAGGGATTTGGCAACCCGGATGGCTGCTTCCAAAGTAGTTGCTAATTTCACCATTGGACCGAAATGCACTGGTAATCCTTGAGCAACTCTTTCTATCCTGGAGAGTTCAGTAGGAACTAGGTAAGGAATTAATTCCATCATCCCAGTAAAAGTTGTACCTTACCTGTTGACGCTCATCTCTCATTTCTTCATGTTTTGGAAATTGTTAATTATCTCTAGAAGGTCTCGTTGAGCAATATTATCTTTTCAACTATACAAGTAAGTCTTCCCATGACATATTCCATGCTTCTCCCTCTAGAGTAGTGATGACCACTCGTTTCCAGCAACTTAAAACACCAGTCTTTAGTGTCTGGCTGCGAAGATTGTCTTCCGGCTGTTGCTACAGTCGCAACTCTCAAATGTCATCTCCATTTTGTAAATCCAATACGTTACTGCTACTGGCGTTGCCTTTCCGGAAAGGCTTAGTGGTTCAGATGCCATGAAGTCTCCATACTTGCATCTATATCTATCAACCTCTTCTTTGTGGTTCAGCCTGTCTAATGACTCTACTACAATTTCCTTCTTCCAACTGTTCCTTATTCAACTCAATTTACACAACTCGTGTAATAAGTTCATCCTTATTCTCCTAAAGTAGTTGTCTTGTCTTCTCTATTTTTTGGTCTATCATGGTTGGCATCATTTCCTGAACTTCTGCGATTGTGAGAGGTTCGATTATTGGCACTACTTCAGGTGCACGTTAAATTACTCGAGGCTCGGGCTGACGGTTTCTGTTATCGTTTCCCAATACGCTTCGTGTCCTCACCATGATATTTTGTACTCCAACATAGGCATTCAATGTAACGAGACGAGAATATGGATAGGGAAGGTTCAGACGCGTAATCCTCCTTATTACTTTGAAACGTTACATGCCAGTTCTAATACCGTAATTAAACGTTTAGAACCCCGAACAAATAAAATTTCTTTATTCCAGGTTATGGTCGGAAATATACCTAACATTTATTCAAATAATAGCATATTAGGTAGGCAACCTAAATCATTCTATTATACAAATCATAACGAGTGGAGTGTTAGTGCGCGTCGCACCTCTTGTCTGTGTGGGTGGTTGCGCGCGGAAAATTCTGATTTCTTTAAAAATTCATATATTCTCCGTACGAGCTCCTTTTTCGATTTTCTTTATATCCACGCGTAGCTATCGACAAGAGCTATAATTTTCGTTTAGAATTTGTCGGCTAATTTTCACTTTATTTTTAAAGCGGTATTTTGAACAGGTTTAGACCGTTAAATTCCGTATAAAAATCATAACGTTTTTATATGATATCCATTCTCGACTGTCTTTATATCAATGGATATGTATTGACAAGATTTTCAACTCTCGTTTAGATTGTTTTTCCTAACAATCGACTGATTTCAAATTTGGATTCTGTGTCGTATACTACTACGCTGAAACTTCAAAAAATCATAACTTCCTCATATGAAGTTAGATTTGGGCGTTCTCTATATGCACGCTCTTGGTTTTATGATTACTACGACTTTCGTTTAGATTACTTGGGCTAATAAGCAATCTATCTAAAATCACTTTTTACGATACGCATAGCCGCGCTAGTTTAACCGCGAAACTTTGAAGAAGCACAACTTCTTCATATGTATTCGGATTTCAAAGTTCTTTATATGTATGGATTCCTTGTCACATATACTGTAACTTTGGTTAAGATTATTTATCCAAGATAATCTTCTATCAAAAGTCATTTTATTGCTTATTTGTCTAGCCTGAATCTATGGACGTTACAATATCCATGAGTGCAACCTTATCCGTAGAGTTACATTTATAAGTGCATTCTTATCTGTAAGATTATGTTTTGAGTGTAATCTTATCTGCAGGATTCTGTTTTGAGTGTAGTAATACTTGCAGGATTATGTTTTGAGTGTATTTTTATCTGCAAGATTATGTCTTGGAGTGTAGTTCTATCTGCATGCTCATGTCTGGGATATGTAATCCCAATGTGTATAGTTTTATCTGTAAGATTATGTTTTGGGGATTTGGGATTCTCATCTTTTATTTTTATGACAAGCTAAACGTTAAAAGGTTTCTAGTATGTTTTAGTATGTTTTAATTGGTATATAGAAAACATGTTTGGATTGTTTTCTTGGGTTAAAAACCATGTTGCTCACAACTTTTTTCAACTTACGTGTTATTTTTAAATGTGCTATGTACTCAGGTATCATAGTAAAACTTAGAGTGATGTTGATAAAGAAGGTTTATAGAAGGCTTAGCGAAGTATTCAGGTAGTTTGATCCCTTCGCTTTTACTATGGTTGTTGATTTTTTGTTGTAACACCAAACAATTGTAACTCTAATAAGTTAAATGGAAATATTTTTGTAAAACCAAATTTTACTGTGATTGATTTTTATACTAATTGGAAAACCATGGTAAATTTTGAAAGTTAAAAAGTATGGGCATTACACTTATTTTGTGAATTAAGAAACATAAGGACTAGTATAGCATTTTATGTAAAAACTCAATATTAATTTTCATTCATTTCTAACTTTATTTATACATTCATTACATGAATACAACTTGTATAACATTATAATGACTTATAAAATAACTTAATACAAAAGAACAAAATGCATTTCATAAATAGTGTTCTTATGGATTTTCCATTATGCTTTTGGGCTACAACTTGAAATTCTATTAATCTTAAAGACATAAAATTTTGGGTTTTACAATAACACCTCCAAGATGACTCTGTCCTTAAAATCGCTTCATACTCTACTAAGTTAGGATACATTTTCATCATATCTTCTTTTGTTTCCCAAATTATATGAGATCTAAGGGAATGCTTCCATTTCACCAATACCAACTCAATCTCTTTGTTCATTAACTTCTTGATCTTGGTATCCAATAAGGCTTCTAGTTCCTCTACTAGCTTTTTGGTTGCATTTATCTTCAAGTCATCTAAATGAATGATTAAATCATATTTTCCAAGGTATTTCTTCAAGTAACTTAGATGTAATGTGTCATGAACCCCATGGAGCTCCCAAAGTAATTCCAACTTGAAAACTTGTGAACCACTTACGTTGAGAATCTTGAAGGGACCAATGTATCTAATGCTTAATTTCCATTTCTTGCCAAACCTCATTACTTCTTTCCAAGGTGTGACTTTTAACATCACTAAGTCTCGTTCTTCATATCAAGAGGTTTTTGCTTTAAGCTTGCATAACTCCTTTGTCGATCTTGTTTCTTCTTCATATTTGCTTGGATCATTTCTATCTTTTCATTTGTGATTTTCATAATTTCGGGAACCGTAAGGATTTTCTCCCAACTTCAAAACAAAACAAGAGAGTTCTACATTTTCTTCCATATAATAATTTGAAGGGTGGCATTCCAATACTCCGAGTGATGCTTATTATTGTAACAAAATTACACCAGTTGTAGATGATCATCCCATTTTCCTCCAAATTCAATCACACATGTTCTTAGCATGTCTTCTACAGTTTGTATTGTTTTTTCACTGTGGCCAATTTATGCATTTCCGTGTTTTAGAGCTTAATTATAAGAAATTAAGGTCAATTTTAATTTTAGAAAATTAGAGAATAATCGTCAGATTTAGCTTACTCAATACTCCCTCCATTCTATATTTAGAGTCCATGTTTTCTTTTTGAGTTGTCCCAAAATAATAGCATACTTCTTAAAACAAATATCCCTTTTACCAAAATGCTCATCACTATTATTTAACAAACCAAAACATTTATTGATGGAAATAAATGCAAGAAAGGGTAAAATTGTCATTATGTTGGATAAAGTTAATGGTAATTAATGTTTTCTTAATTTGTGTGTTTTTTGTCCGTGGACAATGATTTGGGACGGAGTGAGTATAAAAAACTTTTCTAAGCTTTATATAGACTATTAATGTATGTATATTATTATTATTAGATTAGCCCATTTTTTGTACAGTCGTAGTTTTAGGTGGATGTTTTTTTAAACGTGTTCATTATTCTTAGGGGCTATTTGGTAGGATCTGAATTTTTAAGAGCTGAATTTTTAAGAGGTCTGAATTTCTATGAGGGTCTGAATTTTTAAGATCTGAATTTTCAAATGTTGTTTGGTTGGAACCTCTAAATTGTAGTGTTGAATTATAAAAATGACCATTTTACCATTTTGTGTTTTTTTTTGCTGAATT
This sequence comes from Lactuca virosa, assembly GCF_052849685.1. Classification (NCBI taxonomy): domain Eukaryota; kingdom Viridiplantae; phylum Streptophyta; class Magnoliopsida; order Asterales; family Asteraceae; genus Lactuca; species Lactuca virosa. Next base: position 83,942,853 of record NC_136428.1, read on the forward strand.
TAACGTTTTTTATTATAAAATAATTGAATCAGTTTATTGAATAATTATAAAAAAATATACAAACACCATATAACATCTAGATTAAACATAAATCCAAATCAAACATACCACTATCATTTCTTCATTATACTCAAAGCAGCTAATTGCAATAATACAAGAAAATCAAGATTTCATATCACAAATGATAACCCGATTATTGTACCAAAAGCAATTAAAAGCTCCAAAACAATGATAACCTAAAGTAAAAATCTTATCTTCTCTTGTCAATTTTCACTTGTTTCTCAAAATACACTTTTTGCGTAAACCACAATTTCTTTACTTAAATTCACCACCTGTTCAAGATGTAGCATTGTACTTTCATTTAGTGAATCCATGACATGCTAATATTCAGATTTTTATCAAGCAAAACAACAAAGCATATAATTTCTTCAGGAAAATTATCACATTTTAGATTTCATCAAGCAAGGAACAAGCATATGATTTCCACAATATTATCAAACTAATAAAATTAACACAATTTCACAGATTTCAGCATAATTTCACAAGATTCCATAGATTTTCAGAAATCATAAGCATACTTTCGTAACAAAATTTCGGAAAAACAAACAGGAGAAACAACAAAAACCAAGATTTCACAACAATGTTTTTTGACTATTTCAGCAACATTTCACAATAAAAACGAAGAGAAACAAGAAATTAGCAAGATTTCAGGAAAAAACCAAGAGAAAACAAAGAGAAAGAAGATTTCACAGCAAAAACAAAGTAAAAAAGAAAAAAAAATCAACGATTGCATTAAACTATACACCAAATCAGATTTCAGGAAAAAAAATTTCACCTCAATTCCAATCCTGTGCAACAAAATTGAAAGTGGTCAGATAACCATAGTAGCCGATCAGTTTTCAAAATCATGTATCATTGCTAACAACAAATTGGGGGGGGGGGGGGGAATGATTTCATGTGTAGGCTTGAAGAACAGATTTCACAGAAATCGATTATTAAAAAATTAGAGATAGACAAACCCGGTGCGTCAAGGCTGTTCAGTGGCGGCCGTCGGCGCTGTCAAGGGCGGATACCATTACTGGCGACGATGGCGTTGTCGAAGATTGGTGTCAGGGTTCTGACCTTGGTGGCACGAGTGAATATCAGAAGCTGTCGAAAACTCGTGTGTGTGAATGTTGTCTGAGGTCGACGACGGGAGGAGGTTGGCGGAGTTGGTCGGCGATGAGAGGAGATGATCGGCGATGAAGTTGTTCGGATGTGGGAAAAGAACGAAGGGATGAGGAATCGTAGAATCAGTGTGTGTTTGATGGATGAATGTGTATGAGGGCAAAAGAGGGATGAGCGCATTTCTTTTCTATTTAGATATAAGTTGAAGTTTGAGAGTTTAAGAGGCTTCTGAAAGTTTAATAGGCTTTAGTTCATAGGTTGCCAAACACTCTTAATTTGAATAAATAAGAGGTTGCCTCTTACTTTGTCAATTAAGAGGCTACCAAACAACCCCTTAGTATGCCAAATAGTTTCTAGGTATTTAAGTTTTATAAAAGATCCCGAAGAATTTTATAAGGGAAATTAGGTAATCTAACCATTATAAATGTGAATTTTAAAGAAAATAACCAATCTTTTATTAGTTTTCGAAAATAACAATTTTCTTCGGAATGCCTACTTCCGGAGTACTATTCATTTCCGAAGTTTATTTATTTATTTATTTATTTTTTTAATTTTTTTTATATAATTTTTTTTTTCATAAATTTTTTTATTGTTTTTTTGGGATTCCGAATGCTACATTTTGCAGTTTTTCAATAAAATATCTAATTTTATACACTAATATTATATAACTAATATTACTATGTTTATTTAACTTTTTGTTAATTTTAAGTACAATTTTTTTTATTCTCGAAATTCCGGAATTGTTCTTCGGATTTCGGACTTTTCTTGAAATTCCGAAGATTTTTATTTATTTTATTTTATTTTCAAAATCCAAAATTTTATTCCGAAATCAGGAATGTTGGTCCGGAATCCGGAATACCATTCCGGAATCGGTAAAAAAATGTTTTTTCTTGGTCCATAATGTTTATTACGAGTGGTTATTTTGGTTAAAAATTTTTTTTATTATTTTCTTCAAATACATGTTAAAAAGTTGTTAGATTACTTAATTTCCCCTTT